>NW_020897779.1:1163704-1203586 GCF_003984885.1 Neopelma chrysocephalum
CGCGGCGGGCGGGGCGGGTGGCGCAGGAGGGCGGCGGGGGCGCGCGCCGGGCCAGGAGAGCGAGAAAGGGAGGGAAGGCGGGAGGGGCGGCCGCCGGTGCCCCCCTACGAGCCCGGCCCGGCCCGCCCCGCCCCGCGCGCTCCGGGGGCCGCGGGGATGCTCCCGGTGGGGGAGGTACGGCCGCACCCTCATCCTGGCCCCGCTACGGTGTCCGCCGGCGGGGTGAGGGCCCGGATCCGCCTCTCCTGCCGCCCGGGGCGGCCGGGCCGGGGCTGTGGGTGCCCTGACACCTTGTGTCTCAGATGCGGCCGCGCCCCGGTGAAGGGCTGGCCTGGGCTGGGTGGGCGCGGGGCCCTGACCCGCAGGTGCCCGGCCGGGGTCAGCCTGCGGTGACCGGGACGGGATGTGCCAGCAGCGCTCCTGTGCTTGGGTCCGTGGCCTCCGCCTCGGGCGTCCGCTACCAGGGGAGCCGTTCAGGGTGCCTTTCCCAGCGGAAGAGGGCTGGGAGTGAATGCCTGAAACGGGGCATACTGCAGGGGTGGAGGTGGGGTAGTCTGTGTCAGTGCACACCTGAACTCTGCAGAGAGATGGTAAAACTCTGAACAAGGTGAAATTTTCTCTGAATATGTTCTCATCCTTTCAGGAGTCTCCGAAGTCTACCAAAAGCACCACAAAGCCTGGCAGCAGCAGTAGCGGGAAGGATGGTGGGGCAGAGAATTCAGAAGAGGTAAGGCTTTCACAGCTGCATGTACAGCTCATCTTTGGGGAGGAATGAAATCTTTCATTCTGTCTACTTCAAGCTGTTCTTCCAGATAACACGTCACCGAGATCTTAAGAAATCAGAGAAGGTGGTAGTTAGTTCCCCTTGAAAGTTGGCCCAAAGGGAACAATGACTATGGAAGAGACATATGAGTCTCATACCCTACAGACCTGGAAAAAGAGATTTGGCATGAAGCTGAGGGCGAGCGCTGCTCGCAGAGGTGGGCAGGGCATGGCAGAGTTGGCTGCAGAAACAGACAAGCCACGGTTATCAAGGAGGAGGAAGCCTGACAGATGGGAGCAGCTGCCGTGCTCCTGTCGGAGCAAAGCGCAATAAACTGTTGTCACTTCGTGTCGGAGTGGGAGAGTACTGAGAAGCAATAGAAAAGGAACTGTTCTTCTGAGGCATTTTCTGGAGGAGTGAGATTAGGAAGTTATGGATAGGAACACTTGAAAGGATAAGTTGCTACAGATTAAATGATTCTCCTTTGGTATAACAGCCATGTTGCTGAGCACAGCATTCCTCACAAGAAGGCACAGTCTGTATTCCTAGATGCGCAGAGTCTCTTTCACTCTCAGTTTTGATGTTGCCAAGCTAAATGTGTTAGAATGGCCTTAGCGGAATATGATGTTATGATAAGGTGGGCTTAGAATTAATAGAAATTTGTGTATGCTGGAACTTTTCTGGTAGTCTTGAGTTTGTCTGGCACTTAGTGCAGTTGTGGAGTTTAAGGACTGGCTCAGAAAAGTGTTGTATGCATGTCCAAGGAAGCATGTGTATATGTGTGGTTTGTTTTTTTTTTTTAATACTGCAGTTTGGCAAACAAGCTGTGCCACTTCTATATCTGTAGAAGCCTGTGTGCTCAAGTCTTGTCTGGAACATGTTGCGTTTGTAATTTGGAGGACTGGGCATAGGAGGCATGTAAGGCTAATGAAGACTAGGAAGAAATGTGTGGTTTGGTGGCGTGGTTGTAGTCAAAATAATGTCATTTTAGAGTCTCCTTCAAAGCATAGATCTGTGTTGCAGAGCCTCACTCCTAGCCACTCAGTTTCAGGGTCTAAGCCGTGCTCGTACCTAACTTGCCGTGTGGCCAGCAAGGAATCAGAATGTGACTTTGTTTGCCTTGGAGCAGGTAGCAAAATTCTGTAGATCCTTCATCCTGGCCTTTGCCTCTGCCCGTTTTATTTTGCGTATATAGCTGAAAACGGCTTTCTGGGAGAGATTCCTGAAGACTCCAAGGAATTGAAAGAACTCCTGCATTGGCATCATGAGGTCAGACTTACCTTTTATTTATTTGGCACTCTTTGCTGCATTCACAGCTCTGGAAAGAGGAAGGAAAGCCTGGGTCTTGCAATGCAAGGGTAATGGATAGCCATGAAAGCAGAGCACTCTGATATGCCCGTCCAAATCAGCAGTGGACTGTGGCACTGCTCTCCTGGTTACAAGTGTTGCAGTAAGAAGAGAAGAATGTCACAGGCTACAAGCTTTCTTCTGTGACCTGAAATGGCATGTAATGTCTGCCTGGGTGCAGAAGAAACTTAGAAGTGATGCATCTAACCTCCCCTCCCATAAAACATACCCAGCCACTTCCTCATACTCCAGACATAATCCAGCCCTTCTTTAAGATGGAAAGCTGGGTTTCCTTTGATCATAAGAACAGAGAGCAGAGCAGAAAGGAGACACCTCTGCAGTGTGCAGGCCCACAGGTCTCTTCTCCCTTTCCCTGTTGGTTCTGCAGTGAAGTTTGTTCTCTCTTGGTGCTTTCCTGTCTGTCTCTGGACTGCTCTGCTGCAGAATGGAAGAGCGCTCTTTGCTTGATATGAAGAAATGTATACCACTTTGAATGCGATTTTCTTGCTCTTCAGGAAGCACAGAAAGGTATTTTGACTTTCACATTGGGGGACTGTGAGGAATTAGGTAACGTGCTGGGAGTAAGACTCTTTCCTTATGTCAGAAGCAGGAGGTGGTTTGACTTGTGAAATTCTGGGAGTGATATTGTCTAGTGGGGTCGATGGGCTGAGCCCAGCCTGGATACCTCTGCTGCCATTGGGAGAGTTTCATGCCCTATGAATTCATCCATGGAGTTACGTTTGATTGGTTGCCTTTTCTAGGGTGAAAATTGTGTGCACCAAAGGGATTTTTCCTTTTTCTTCGTACCTCAATAGGTGCTTAATGGGTTTGCAGTGGGGGAGCGGCATTTGGTCAGCTCTCTTCCTGTATGTGCTTTCCTTTCTCACACCATGGAGCAGGGGAGGACTCAACCTTAATTTATCCTGGTACCAGAAAGTTGTGACTTGTTTTGGAGGCAAGTTGTCTGGCTGGTGGAATGAGTAAAGCTTGCTGAAGAGCAGCTCTGTTTTGACAGATCTGAGCAAATACAGTGGACGAGGAGCTCCTATGGGGATCTCTGTGGAGGGAGACAAAGAGGGTAGGAGTCAGTCCTTAAACCCCTAAGCACAGTGCTTTGTTCTCTGCAGCGAAGGAGCTTTTAGTGGAGCTGATCTGGAAGGGCAGATACGTTCAAAAGCAGACGCATCTCCACAAGGGAAGGCAAGTGTTTGAGTTCCCTTTTAAGTACAGGGTTAGATGCTCATCTTGGGGTGAAGCTATCTGATGTGAAGAGCCAGCAGAGCTTTGCCAGGCCCTGGCTTTGGCGGGGGCAATTTGCTTAGGGAGAGATAAGGAGTAAAACAGTGGAGTAAAACACGAGAGCAAGGAGTGGGAAATGAAAGGTTTGTTTAGTTCATTCCCTCTGGAACATGATGAATATATGAATGCAGAGAATTTCTGCATAGCTATTTAAAGAGAAAAAAGAAATAATGTCAGAGACCAAGGTAGCATTGGATGAGAGGGTGAGAAAGAGTTACTCCTCCTGGCCAGAAAGACTGGGAGAGGCAGCTGGGTGGGGAAGAGAGTTAATGACCTGGAAGTGGGAGCAGGGATTAGCAGCAGCAGCAGTAAAGAGAGGAGTTGCTCTGCAGCCTCAAGGGCAGCTTGGAGTCTCGCTGATGAGATTTGCAGCTCTGGGAGAGGGTGCTCCTTTTCACTGATCTGCTGTATTTTCGTGTTTTGCAGATATCTCCACGGGGCTTGTTACTGCAGTACCTGGAGTTCATTATTCAGAGACAGGCGTTACAGTGTGTTGATGTTACTTCTGAGGCAGAGAGCCTGATTTTAATAGGGAAGCTGTGTAACAGCAGACAAAGAGAGCAGGTACTGACTTGAGGGATGGGAAGGAAAGAGTCATCACAGGAGGAGGAGCTGAGAGCAGATCTGGGCTGGGAAGCTTAGCAAGCAGGGGATGCTCAAGGGACCAGTGAGGCAGAAGGGCTTTCCGAGTGGCTATGCACCCAGCTGCAGTAGGAGTGCCTGCAGAGGTGAGGTCATGCATGGGTGGGGGAGCAGAGGAGAAGCTTACACAGCTCAGGTGGCTGGCGGAAGAGGATGTCTGTCCCTGGGAGCCTGGGGTGAAGAGCAAGCTTAGGGCCTGGGGCTCACTGACTTGTGCAGACAAGTTCCTAGCAAGGAGGAGAGATGGTAGGAATCAGTGGGGAGGAAGTGCTATGGAGCCAGGGAACCTATGCTTGGGGGAGTTGGGGCTGGCCTGTCCTGTTGGCACAAGTAGCTGTTCCACCACAGTGGGAAAGGTAGGGCTGCCACACCACACTTGGGTGAACAACTTTATGCTGTTCTCTGGTCACTTCAGTATGTGCAGTGTAACAGCCGCTGCAAAACAGTGTCTCCCAGGCTGTCAGCTTTGCCGTGGTGGTGTGAGCCCTGCCTGTCAGGAGGGGCTGAGCCTGATCAGGTAGATGTGCACCTGCAGCCATGTCAACTGGTGTTGGTGTCGGGGAAACAGTCTGTGAGGTTGATACCTGTGCACAAAGAGAAAAGCTTTCAGGTTCAGCAGCCTGCTGTGTTTTCAGGGATGGAAACTTCAAAGAAGAAAGTGTTAGGAAAATTAAAATAAGCTGCTTCTGATTCATGTGGCCAAGGTAGGAGGTGTTGAAGGCAGCAGGACAGCAAGCTTGCCACAGGAAGCACCTCCTGAAAGCAGGTATTCAACTTGATACCAGGAAGTCCATATAGAAGCAATCCATCCTAAACCCTCTGAGCATTGCAGCATAGGAGTATATTTGACCTCCCCAATCATTAGGTTTTTTCTAGCAATCTTGGTTGTGTGACTTTTGCGCATGTATGACTGTTTCTTAAATAATTAGCAGGTAAACCTGAAGCTGTGTTTTGTCTCTCTTCATGCAAGCTGTTGAAGACTGTAGACTACTGAAGACTAGCGACAAGGACTTTTCTAGCCCCATGATCTAGCCTGTTCACATGCAGTGCACATGCCATGCTCAGAACATTCGCCTGTGGCATTTCTGGGTGGGTGAGGAGTGCACAGGCACGTCTTGTCAGCTAGGAGGGCCCATGTGTCTTGCTTCCTTCAGTGTTACCTATGAGGCCACCAATGCATCTTCTGTTTCTCTCTGTATGATCTTTTCTCTGTGATGGCTCAGCATTCGGGTTTTACCCTTCTTCCCTGTGGAAGGAGAGTGATGTAGAGTAGAGGTCTAGCCTTCCCAAAGGCATCTGGACAACATCTGAGTGGCTCACCAAATATTCAGAGTGAGGAATGAACTTCTCAATCTTGGAAGCTTGCTAGCAATGTAATTGAGGAGAGAACACTGTTTAGGATAAGTTACCTCCAGTTTGTAGTCTAGGCCTGCTTTGTTTGGCAGCCTCTGCTGTTTTCATCACAAAGCAAGAGCTCATCTCACTCCCTCCTCTCATCATGGGACAATGCTGCTCCATGAAAGGAATCAGATCAAATGTAAACTGAAGAGAGTTCAAATCTTGTTGTCTCCCCACACTTTGGCTTGGAGCAGAGCTTGAAACAGAATCACTCAAGATTTCCTTCAAACAGAGCCAGACCAGAACAAAAATATTTCTGATTTCTCTTTAAAAAGTAATGGCTTGGCAAAACAATTGGTGTTTTGTGTTGGGTGCTGTTTTCCACAGGGAGTCTTTGCACTTGCTCTACAGATCCAAATCTGTAGAGCAGTGTCTCCTTGTAGACAGCTTGTTCCTGCCTTGCTGCCTTCCCACATGCTGCAGGTGCAGTAACTCTTGCTCTTGCACTGTAGTGCTGTGCTGCACCTCTTTGGAAACCAGTTCAGGGAACAGACTGTGCAGAGTAAGCTGCAGCTCAGCTGCTCCTCACAGGAAGAGACTGGCCGTACCTCATCTGGAGAATGGTGAGCTCTGGTGAGCTCCTGCGCTGCTGATGCACTCCCTCAAAGTACTGCTGGTCAGTGTTCTGGGGAGGTGTGCGTATGTACCGCTGTGCTCCATGTGGCTGTTGGGAGTTTATGGAGGAAGAAGGGAGTGATGTCCAAAGATGTCACCCACCTCTGTTCCCCATCCATTGTGCTATCCCTGTTGTATCCTAAACAGGTTCATTCTGCAGATCCTTGGCTTCATGTACCAGCAGTGCAGCAGGCTAGGTGCTGTCTCCAGCTGAATCCTCTGCTGTAGGCATGCTGACAAGATGTTGCCCTCTCATCTGTTAAGTTTTCCACAGGTTGGGTCAGTGTGAAATGAAAGGGTCAGTTATGACCCAAGTGGGACTTGAACCAGCAGAGCTTCAGCAAGGTCAGAATAGAGCTGAACTGAGCAAACACCAGCTTCAGTTTCTGGTCATGTGTTAAAAATGAGAAAGTGCCTCTGTAAGTGCAGTTTAGAAAGCGTGAAGTGGGAAAGTGCAGGCAAAGAATTTGTGTGGCTAAAAAGGGTGATGTGATAAAAGCACATCTACAGAAGTTCAGACAGCAGTGAGGTGGAGACAGCTTGAGAGGATGGAGCAGCCAGGGTCGGTTGGGAGAGCTCACGACCTGCCACCTAAGGTTGTGTATGTATGTATGTATGTACAGTCCACGTGGTTCGTAGACTCGGTGCTCCTGGTCTATGGATGCGACAATGATTTTAGTGGTCTTCACTGTTGCCTTTCCAGGGCTGTTGTGTCTGCTTTGTACTACACACTGCTTTGCTTTTCCCCAGTTTTTTTTTTTTGCTACTTTTCTGCACAAGGACAAAGAAGCAAATTGCTAGTTTTCTATACTTGCTTGCTGTAAATTGTACAGAGTGATGTAATTGGAGACAGCAGCACACTGAGATTTCTGTTTGGACCACAGGAAGTTTTTATTTCTGCTTTTTTCTTCTGTCAACAAACTTCTGTAACCTGTTGAAAGATGTGACTTTGCTTTCCATATCCATAGCACTTGCTGTGCCAAGAGGCTATAGTGTCTTTGTGGTGCCTCACAGATATGAGTAAAACTGTTGTCTACTTTGCAGGTCTGCTGCAGATGCAACCAACAGACCTAGAGCTGGCAGAAACGGGTGAGGTGCATTTAATTGCAAGTGCAACAGTGAAAAACCTGCCCAGTTTCTTCAGTCTAAGAAGATGCTGATGGTGTCTAATTGCTTTTGAGGTCTGTAGGTAAAAGGCTTCTGAGTTGTTTTACTCTTTTGTCTCTCATCAGGCTCAGCAGCCTCAGCAGCAGCCACAGCAACCACAGCAGCAGCCAACATCAAATAAGCGGCCCAGTAACAGTGCTCCCCCACCAACCCAGCTGAATAAAATCAAGTACTCAGGGGGACCCCAGATTGTGAAGAAGGAGCGCCGGCACAGCTCCTCTCGCTTCAATCTGAGCAAAAACCGGGAACTGCAAAAACTCCCAGCCCTTAAAGGTAAAGAAGCTGTGGGGTGGGAGTGACCTGCATGATAAGCTGTGCCTTCTCCAGGCAGAGTGTGGTGGTGTACGGGCTCTTTCCAAAGCAACCCTGACGGTGTCTGGCTAGTCTTGCGGGCAGTGCAGCAGGGATATTCTGGGAAAAGTGCTTGGCTTGTCAGCAGGTAGAGAGATGATAGATGGCCTAAAAAAATCAGAGGATTCTCAATACAAACTTCAGTACTTACCTTCCCATTTGAACTGTTTAAACCCTTGTGATTTTATGTACTGAGGACTGCTTCAGATTCTTCAGCAGATTATGCAGGAAAGGATGAAGTGCAGAGACCTTGATGCAGACTGCCCTTGATTCCTACAGCCACCTGTTCCTGTTGGAGGACTGGGCCTCTTCCTCCTGTTTCCATTGCAAATTGTAGCAGTGCTATTGAAGCTCTCCACATTAGGGCAATTACTTGGTATTGACACTTAGTGTACATAATGTTGCAATTAAATATGATTTAAGTGTGGACAAGAAGAAAGTGTTTTCAGCAGTCACTCAGCCAGAC
Organism: Neopelma chrysocephalum; assembly: GCF_003984885.1. NCBI lineage: Eukaryota > Metazoa > Chordata > Aves > Passeriformes > Pipridae > Neopelma > Neopelma chrysocephalum. The sequence goes on from NW_020897779.1 coordinate 1,171,753, forward strand.
CCATTGCTGATGTGGCTCACAGACGCAGGCAGCCCTTTTAGGAAAGGCAGCTGCCTTGCAGCTCAGTAGCATTCTGCAAGCAAGAGGTAAGTTTGTGTCATTGGCCAAGGCAGTGCATAGTTTCCAGTCGTATGGAATAAAAAAAGAGACTCTGTCAATATAGAACCCCTACCACCTTGGCCCCTCTCTTCTGCACTACTCTCTGGGCGGAAGGTTAGGCTACAGTGTGCACTGTCCAGCTCCCTTTGTGTCTGTGCGGTTCAGGGCACGGGTGTTACTGGTCTATGATGGGAGCTAGTTGAGTTTCTTTTCCAGGCTACCCTGCACAGGGAAGAGATCAGTGCTTATCAGATTAGAAACTGCTACTGTGTTTGAAATCCCCTCATGGGATAGTTGCTTCAGAGGCCTTGCAGTTCCTCTGCCTCTGTTGTCCCATGTCCATAGCAGGAGGAACGCTGCCTCTCCATCTTCCCCACCCATGAGTTCAAAGAGGATGTGACAGGGGAGGGGGAAACCACAGGGAGCAAACCGCATTGATATCTGGGGAAACCAGGAAGATGTTCTGCCTATCTTCAAGGACAGATGTCCCTGCTTTCTCTGACAGATGCTCCTCCACACGAACGAGAAGAGCTTTTCATCCAGAAGCTGCGGCAGTGTTGTGTGCTTTTTGACTTCATCTCTGACCCTCTCAGCGACTTGAAGTTCAAGGAGGTGAAGAGAGCAGGCCTCAATGAGATGGTGGAATACATCACACACAACCGTGATGTCGTCACTGAGGCTATCTATCCTGAAGCTGTTATCATGGTAGGGCATGGGACCAGTATGTGCTTGCGTGCCAAAGAAATAGACTGTTCAGAAGTGTGCGGAGGAGGAGGGGATAGGGATTTATCAGAGAGGAATGTGACCCCAGTGCTACCTATTCCTTATTATCTGCCCACCTCCAGAAAGAGAAGTGGGAGCAGGGGGGATGTCGTGGTGACAGTGCCTGCTGTAGGGAGAGGTGGAAGCTCTTGTCTTGGGCATAGACTGCACTTGTGGAGTTTCTATGCAGACTATTACCCTACAGCCTGCAGGAAGGGATTGGTTTGTGGGTACAGCTGTGGCAAATCACAATATGTTGCTCTGCAGTGAAGGATTTGCTATGTGGAGGACCATCATGAGGTGTGGGGATGTCATTCATGCACCTTTTCACTCACCTTAGTTTTCAGTGAACCTCTTCCGGACACTCCCACCATCATCCAATCCCACAGGAGCAGAGTTTGACCCTGAGGAAGATGAGCCTACATTAGAGGCTGCCTGGCCACACCTTCAGGTGAGGAGGAGGGGGAAATATAGATCTGGTGAATTTATCTCCAGGAAGTCAAGAGTCCATGTAGGACTGGAGCCTGCCAGTCCTGCCACTGGCTGCTTCACCAGCCTGCAAGGGTTCCTGGGGAAGGACCAGGCCTGCCACCCAGGGGTCAGAGGTGGCTCTTAGGCAGTACAGACAGCAAGGATGTCTTGGGAACTGGCTGAAGGCTGTGTGCAACATTCACCTGCAGATGCCTGTAGTCCCACGTGGCCCTCAGGTAGGCTGGGAGTGAACACTTTGCTAGGAGTGAGGGAGTTGTGCTGTATTGCCTATGTAAGAAGCAGTTCCCAGCAGTGTTACTGTCCCTTACGAAGACTTGAGAGCCTGCATCCTCTGAGCTTCAGCAGCATTGGAAACAGCACCCCTGTCTGCTTCAGTGCTCCTCACCTTGCCCAGCTACCTGGGAGGTACATGGAAGAGGAGAGCTGCTTGGTGCCAAAGCAAAGCCTGTGCTGGTACCTGCTAATGTACCTCCTGTAGGCTGGATGTAATTCAGTTGCATTTACTGTGAGCAAATGTTTGACAAGAAAAGATAGGGAGCTGGAGGGTGAGGAAGAGGGGAAGGGAGCCAAAGACCTTTTCATTAGGCTGTGTTCCCTGGGAAACAGACTTTTAAGACAAACTAGGTTATGAAAGCAACGGTGAATATGGTTTAGCAGAGCTCAGCAATGGAAGTCAGGAGGTAAGCCCAGGCACTTGCACAGGGACGTGTTGTCAAGCAGACAAAGGCAGACGATGAGCCAGGTACTGCAGAACGAAGCAGAAAATACAGAGAAGAAATAAGGTGCAGTTCTGCAGCAGTGGTTAATCGCTTCTCACTGCTGCAGTTGACGTAGGGACGTGAGCGTCGATAGAAATAGCGTGTCCTCATCATGTGCAATGGATGCTAGGAAGCTTTTGTTTCTCAGAATTGAGCCAGCAGCAGCCAGCATGGATTTGTGGCAACTGAGTGCTGAGCTTGTTGGTCATCACCTCAGTTTTTTCTGTGCTGGTGTCCTTTGCAGCTGGGCCCTGCCTTTGGATGCATGGCCCTATAATTCCTTCAACTCCAGAGTCAGACCTTTGGAATGCATCACTGTTGTTTGGCCTAGTGGCCCCTCAGAAGCACTAGGCAGGGTCAGCCCTGGAATGGACTCATCCCTCTAAGAGGACAGCGAGATCAGAAGTTCAGCACTGACAGCCTTCTTAAAGCAAGCTGCTCTTTGTTGTCCAAGTGGGACACAGCATGCAGCTCACATGGCTTAGTGGGGCCAAGCCAACCTGGAGTCAGTCCCCAGGAGGCAGAGGACACGGCATGTTTTCCTGGAGTCTGTTTCATTTCTCTGCTTTTCTGTTCTTCCTTGGCATGTTTCAAGGACTTCCAATGAAGCCTCAGCCTTTGTCATCTCTGAAGGTTTCTGTTCTCTGTAGAGATGTGTGCTGAAGATGTGAGAAGAGTTTCCCAGGCCTAGTGTCTTAATCTGAGTAGGTGGATGTTGTCTATGGGGGGACCTGAAGTGATGAGATCTCATGATTGGGCAGTTATGTGCCACCAGACCCCTGCCCATTAGAGCAAGGGCAGCTGAGTTGATCCCATTGAGTGGGGAAACACTGGGTTTTGTGCTCCTGTTCAGGCTTTCCAGCCTTTCCCTGAATCCTTAAGGAGAAGGAAAACATTTAAAATCTGAAGTAAACACTGGTGAGAGGACAGAGGGATTTCTAAATGATCTGTCCTTCTCCCTCCATAGCTGGTGTATGAGTTCTTCCTCCGGTTCCTGGAATCGCCTGACTTCCAACCAAATGTAGCCAAGAAATACATTGACCAGAAGTTTGTACTGTCTGTAAGTAATCATTTCCCTTGCCACTGTGCACCACCTTTATGAAGGACATGCAGCAGATTTGGGTCAAGGTTTTACATAAACAGTCCAGCTTTGACAGCAGTGCTTGACAATGTGACTTTTCTTTATTCCTTTGTCTTGGATGAGCAGACAGAGTTTTCTGTGCTGGGCAAAACTGTGTGCAAGCTGTAGTCACTGGAACTCATAACTTGTTGTACAGGTGGAGAGGGGTGCAGGAGCCTTGCCGGCGAAATCTGGGGATGTGCAGCTTTGTAGAAAGTGCAGGCCATCACTGTGTTCCTGAAGATGAAAGAAGTGATGATGGTTCCAGCTTGTGACTAGGAGGCTGCATGTTTCAGGGAAATGACCACTGTGCTCAGGGTGCTGAGGGCATCACCCAGCCGAAAGTGCCACTTTTGCCAAGTGTCAGCAGTGCCTAGTATTGCTGATAGCTTTGCTCAGACAGGCAGTATGCAGACACTGACTGAATTTCTCTCCCCGCAGCTTCTGGATCTCTTTGACAGTGAAGACCCCAGAGAACGAGACTTCCTAAAAACTATTCTGCACAGGATCTACGGGAAGTTCTTGGGTCTGCGAGCATATGTGAGGAGGCAGATCAATAATATATTTTACAGGTGAGGTGTTTCTTAGTACCACTTAGAGTCCCTGTCTCCAGTGTTTTTCCTTCCTTTTGTTTATCAGACTATATCCAGCATTTGGCAATGACCTCTCATCCTTCTCTTTAGGTTCATCTATGAAACAGAGCACCACAATGGGATTGCAGAGCTACTGGAGATCCTAGGAAGGTAAGGCCACTTTTGGAAATCCCAGAGGGCCCACAGCAAGTGAGACTCAGTGAGACATTAGCCCAGTGTGCTATGTGAGCTGGCAGTGCCTTCCTTCAGCAGTGCTTGCAGGAGGCTCCTCTTCCAGAGAATCTCAGTCTGATGGAGCACACAGTGAAAGTACTCTCCAGCCTGCTGATAAGTGCAGTGGTAGCCTTCTCCTCCCCAGATTTTTCTCCTGTTCATTTGAGTTTGAGTCCAGTCACACTTGCTTCAGCAGGCAGTAAAAGAGAATTTCCCCTGAGAAGCCTTAGCAGTGGGCAGCTTTCACCATGGCTTAACTGCCCTTCTGTTTGCAGCCCTCTTGTGCCACCATCCTCCTGTTCTGTAAAGCACAAGGCTCAAGCACTGATCTGCCTCTGTGCTGGCCTTCCCCAGAGGTTCTGCCTAAGTGTGTGTGGGCTCAGCCTGGCACAGGAAGGAGCAGAGCCCAGGCCCCATCAGAGGCGTTTCCCTGTGGTGCCTGCCAAGGACACAGTCTCGCTGAGCATGGTGTGCAGGCTGGGCCACAGTGACCACACTTTTGGTGGGTGCTTTCTCAAGGGACTAATGAGAGCTAGGGCAAGTCTTTGAGGTGAGGGATACTGTATTTCTTCTGGGTAAGGATGCTAACAAGACTCTTGTTTCTTCTCAGCATAATCAATGGGTTTGCTTTGCCTCTGAAGGAAGAGCACAAGATGTTCCTCATCAGAGTCTTGTTACCACTGCACAAAGTGAAGTCTCTCAGTGTCTACCATCCACAGGTGAGAAGTGCTTCAAGTTCCCAGGGCAAATTCAGATTGGGATTATTGCAAGAGCTTACAGCTATTATAAGATACATATATATATATATATATATAAGCTTATAAGCTCATTGTTTATAGCTATTCACCAGGCCAGATTGCTGCATTGTACAAAGTTCTTGCTGTGATATGTTTTGGGCTCTCCACTAATCCCTTACTGCAGTGGTTGTCCCATCCTTGTGGTGTCTGGGCCTGTGCCATTGGCTGATAGGCATTGGCATTTCCTGCTGACTTAATGCTGTGGCCTGCTTTGTCTTTCTGTGCTGGAAGCTTGTGAAATACTTGGGCTGCTGGAACCAGAGAGGTAAAATTCCCAGCTGTGCATGTGGTGTGTCAGCTGTTAGTCACTGCTGAGAAATGTGGAGAAATCGGTGTGCTGGTCTGCTAGACTGGTATTATGAACAATTTCTTCAAACATAATAGAAGGATATAGAAGATCAGCACTTGGGCTAGGAAGTCAAGAAGTATGGGTACTAAGTAGTGATGTCTGTTCTCCCAGCCCTGTTTTTATGGGGCAGGGCTTTGTGACAGTCAGGTTTGTTCCTCCCAGTGTGTCCAGCTGTGCTTGCATCTGAATCTATTGGCTGTGGATCTATTGGCTCTAGGTGGCTCAAGTTTTATCCTATATGTTGCATGAATATCTGGAGCTTGGGCCCTTCCTGCTTGAGCTTAAAGCCTTTGCTTATCATAAGAAAACTGGATTTGTTTAGAGCTGCAACAGAATGTCCATGGTGTTACTTCCAGCCTGGGGGGGATGGTGGCACTTTAATCTCAGGTACACTTGAGGAAGCTCTAATCTTGCCATGTTTTTTCCTACAGTTGGCGTACTGTGTTGTACAGTTCTTGGAGAAAGACAGCAGTTTGACAGAGCCAGTGAGTAATCTTGCTTAACTTCTGTGTGACAGTCAAGCCCCAAAAAGCTTCACAGCTTCCTTAGAGTACCCTTTTCTTAACCCTTGCTGTAAAGAGGCTGGGAGTCAGTGAGTGGTATTGTTTAGTGGGTTTGCCTGGTTCCCTGTGGGCAGAAGGGGCTGTACTGCTCATGTTCAAGCCTTTAGCATTCTCTCCTGAAAGCTTCATGAAGGTGGGCTATTTGATGTCTTTGATGCTTATAGTGCTTCAGATCTTGGTGTAGCAGAAGGAACACTATACCAAGCTGTTCTTTCAGAGCTCTCAGCTAGTGACAGATGCTGCAGAGACAAAACACATGACCATCTGATGGAACCAGTGTGAGCTTGTGGGGGCTGTGAAATATTGGAGACCCCTCCAGACTGTTGGAGTTGGTTTCAAAACTGTGGAGATGAGGTTAGGAACCTGGGACACAAAGATCTGCTTAGGCAAGCCACTGTTCCTTCATGAAAGTATTCTCCTTCCAGCTTTAGCATCAGTTTGCTACCTTCATAGTGTTAAGTCACCTTGTAGACACATTTGCCTTCAGGATATAGGGCTGGGAAACAGCAGGTTCTAAAATGTGTGAGCAGTGGAGACCTCCCATATTCTAGTTACTGGCTGCACAGACCTGCAGTGCTAACCAGGCTATATGCCAGCTTGGCAGAGGGTGCAAGAAGGAGACAAGTGTTTCTCCACCCACTTCAGGCCAGGAAATGTCTTCTACAGAGCTGAGCTTCACAGACTCAAAACAGCAGATGGGCAAAGAACATGTGCTTGTGTCACTGTAGCAGGGAGCACCAGAAAGTGTGAGCGTTTTAATGAGTAGTGCTGGCTGAGGTCGTTCTGTTCTCTGGCTTAAATGTGTGCGTTCATGGTGAGCCTGACTGTGCTTGATAGAAGTTGGTCAGCTGTTGTCAGCTTCCTGGCTCCACAGCTCTGACACCAGCAGTGCTGAAGCAGACCTCCTAGCTTTTCCTTTAAACGTGGGTCCTCCATTTCCTGTGTTCCCAAAAGCCTGCTCTGAAACAAACTGTGTAAAGTAGCTTCCTGATCATGATGAGTACTTCCTGTGGCTGACATCCAGTCCAACAGTCTCCTGCCAATGCACCTCTTAGGTTGAGGGAAAAGAGAGAAATGGAAATCTGTCAATATTTCCAGGATTCATTTTGCAGCTTATTCAAATAGTAAAGCTCCATAGCTCATCACTGGTTCCTGAATAACGGGTTAGTGGCCATTGGCTTGCAGACCCAGGTCTGGTTTGGTGCTTGTGGAAAGCAGTGGGATGACCCAATTTCATTACCTTAGTGAGTGTTGCATTGTGTCTCAACCAGACATACCAAGGCTAAATTGCCACAGGTTGTGTCCTGTTAAAGCATCCTGCTTGTGAAGGTTTTGAATAGACCCCTGAGATGACTGGGGTTGAAGTCTGGAAGAATTACAGGGCTTGTGCATGAGCAAGGGTCTGAATGCACTAGGAGATGTTACCAGCAGTGCTGAAAGGAGGCCAGATTACTCACTGGGTCCACACTCACCTCAAGTCGGCCTCCCAGAAGCTTGCTCAGCAAGGCTTAACATGGTAGCTCTTGTGTTAACAGCAGTCTGCAAGACTGCCAGGTGAGCAAGGCCTCAGATGTGCTCAGTAATAGCAAAGACGGAATCGACACGCCTCAGACCGCCTTAGCGGTAGGAGAAGTTACTTCTGAGTCACTGAAGGTAACTCTTGCCTGAATGGCAGACATGACTAATGACAAACACTGAACATAACAAACTGCTGGCTTCTCAAGCCTTGTGTTGGCAGAAACATAATGCTTAGGTGTCTCTAATCTCGCTGTTGCATTGTCCCCTACTGTTCCTCTGCTGCTGTGAACTTCTTCTCAAGTGCTGGCTTTGGGATCAGGTAGCTGAAGCACACAGGTTTGAAAGAGCAACTAACTCCTACTGCCAGCTGCGTGTGACTCTAGTGTCCACAGAGTTAGCATTTTTTCTTCCTACAGAGTCAAGGTCTGCAGGATTTTGGATCCTGCCTTTGACAGTGTCTAGAAGCAGATGGGTAGGACAGGAAGCGGTATTAAAAATAAATAAAATCTAGCCCTGCTCTAGTATTTTCTTCTCGTATCTTGTAAGCAATAGTTTACTTAGCCAGAAGTATTGTCATATTGCATTGTCATATTTAATTAAAACCATTAGTTGTAAACTCCACAAACTTGACTGCTACATTCTTGAGTCTTTCTGGACTTTGAGTCTCCACAAAGTTTTGCAAGAATGAGTTCCATAATCTGGTTACTTTTGTGTGAAGTAGAACTTCCTTTCCTTGTCCCAAGCCCATCCATTGCATTATTTATTCGTTGCTCCCCAGTGTTCAAGGTCTGCGGTGTTTTGAATAATGACTCTTCAGAGACCTTCTCTGTAGCATTTCCCGTTTGGTCTCCCATGGTTACTCTGCACTGTCGGCCAGCTGCTGCCCAGTCCAGTTTCAGCCTTCTGTGTTAAGCTGTGTTTGGGGAAAGAAAGTGGTTATAAGTTTTGTGCTTGTAGTACGGAATTGTAGCAGCCTAGGCAGAGCTGTTGTCATGAATGTCACTGGGCAGAGTTTGGGCTTTTGTCTTCTTTCTTCCCCGGTAACCCACCCTGACTTTCTGAGAAAATCTGTTCTGTTACTTCCTGCCCTCTGCTGTTGTGACCGGATCCTTAAAAATTTATTTTGCAGCTGGTGTTAACTTTCATCCTCTAATGCTGTCTCTGTACCCTCCCCACTCAGGTGATTGTGGGCTTGCTGAAGTTCTGGCCGAAAACTCACAGTCCCAAGGAGGTGATGTTTTTAAATGAACTGGAGGAGATCCTGGACGTGATTGAGCCATCTGAGTTTGTGAAAGTTATGGAACCCTTGTTCAGGCAGTTGGCCAAGTGTGTCTCCAGCCCGCACTTCCAGGTGGGTTGCAGCACAGGGAGGGAATAGAGCACTGACATGTAAGCCACTTGGCATGTGAGGGTGACACCACAGCTTTTGGTATTGTGTTTGTGGATCAGTGGCACGTGGAGGTGTGACCAGGGTGAGTATTGGGGTGATGTGGTGAGAATCCTCACCACAACGACAGAGCAAGCTCATCCAAAGAGAAAACAAAGCATATCAGTGGAGCCCCTCCTGCTGCTCTGTGCTGTTCAGCACTGTGTATTGCAGCAGGCTGGAGCTGGAGCACAGGTGCTCTGCCACCTCCTGTTTTGGCTAGCAAAGACAGGAGATCCATCCAGTGTCCCCCTGTTGCAGTAAACCAAGCATTCTGCAGTATTGGAGGGATGCCAGCCAAAGAGACTATGCAGAGAAGGTACTTAGTTTTCTTCTGGCATAGGTGGTAAAGCATGAGGTATACTAAAAAAGTGCTGGAGTCTCCTTCTTCCTTGTTCTCACTGAAGGGAAGCTGAAACAATCTCTGTGGATAGTAGTGTTAGGGTTTAAAATGTACAGGGTGGTAGGACCTGCTAGTAGCTCCTAGCAGGTGTATTTGGCTCAGTGTTTTAGATTGCCATGAAGAGTGCCCAGGAAGAAGATAGCTTGCTTGTTGACCCTGGTATAGGTGGGGTGTTAAAGAAATAGTGACATAGGCATCTCCCAAATGAATGTGACTGCATAGTAAGGCAGACTGGCTTCAATCTGTCTTTTGGTATAGGGAGGTCCAAAGTCATGTGTTTACAACCCAACAATAAAATCAGTCTAGGTCACGTGTATGTAAAAGATAATTTCCTGTAAAGGAGTAGGGGAGCATGATGGAAATCAGCTGGACATGGATTACTGGTGTAGTGATGGGAACCAAAGGATTAATGTGACCTTTGGGCATGGAGGGAGCTACCAAAGGGAACTAAGGAAATTGAATAAAGTCAGGTAAAGGCTGCAGGAGAGACATCCTGTACTTGATAGCAGCCATCATCTGCCGCCAAACTCTTTGAAAAACAAGACTGAAAAGCCTGGAGAAGTTGCAAACACGTTACAGCCTAGGAAAATTTACCCCAAAGGTGTCCCATACAGTCAGGCTGAACAGTCTCTATGTCTGCAGCTTGTCTGAGAGCAAAATTAGGAACTGAATTCTTAGTAAGTCTGAACACTTTGGTGGGAGTGAGTTTTCTCTGAGTGGGTTGTCTGTTAATCTAGCAGACAAAAGCTTATCTAGTGTTTGGAAAACCAAACACTAGATAAGTGAACACAAGGTGAGTTTCCCTTCGTTTACTCGTGTAGAACAAAATGTTAAGGGCATATAGTTAGTTCTCCATCTGAAATATAAAACTGAGTCTGGATGTCTCTCTTCCTAGGTTTTTTAAGGCATTCTCTAGCGCTAAATGCAAAAATTAGCTTGCATTGCCCAGATTTGTGGTAAATATGAAGAATTGTGGTTGAGTCCGTCACTGTGTGGAAACTTGTTAAACTTGTTTGTCTTGTTAGGGCAGGATGGCTGCCCCAAGATTTTCCATATTTTTACCCTTACTAAATCAGGGGGTTGAATTGTGGGACTAGTGACTGAAGCATGCTTCAAAGCCCTGAGAGACTCTGTTGTGGGAAAAGCCAGGAAGGAGTGGAACTTTACAGAAGACAGTTTGAAGAAATGGAGGAGGTTTGGTGCTAGTCTGAACTGGGACCTGGAGCAGATGACATTACTGTCCTCAAGTGTTGTGTAAAGGGTGTTGGGGTCATCAGTATATCGACAGTAGGCTTGTCTATTCAAGAACATTATGTTTTTCCCAGGAAAGTGAGAAGTGTCTGACAGAGTCTCAGGGAAAGAAGGCTGGGAAGCAGGGATGAATGGCCTTTTAGAAGTCTATGAAGGTCAGCCCTGCTGCCTGTGCTGTGGGGAAGCATGTGGGCTCCTCGACTGGGGGATGGCTTCCCTGTGCACCACAGGTGTTACTGGAAGGAGCCTTTCCAAGGATGGCTTTCTCTCCTACTGCAGGTGGCAGAGCGAGCGCTGTACTATTGGAACAACGAATATATCATGAGCCTGATCAGCGATAATGCAGCCAAAATTCTCCCGATCATGTTTCCAGCGCTCTACAAGAACTCCAAGAGTCACTGGAACAAGTAGGTCTTCCCACATGCCCTGGCACTTGCTGTGCATGCCAGATTGCTTGACCCACTGGCAATCTTGGGGCATGCTGCTGCAGTGCAATGTTGCATGGCACTCGGTGGCACCAGGTGCTGAGCAGGGAGGTTGTTACTAATATCAGCATGGAAAAGTGCCACAGCAGAGCACAGAGGCCTGCTTCTGCAAGGGTTGAGGCACCTGCAATTACCAGCCTTGGGGGCCATCAAGTCGTAGCTTTTGATACCTGCTTGTCAGTAATGTTGCCGGTCTCTCCGAGGTGTGCTGTAGGTTTTCCCACTGACTTCTGTCTACTTTTTTGCTAATGTCCAGCCTATATGTTCTCCATGAGCAGAGACCTTGGCTAATGCAGTGCCTGACTCCTTGAGTACAAGAAGAACAGAGGAAGCAGAACTAACTGGGCAGCTTTGTCCATGTCAAATATTGCCCCCTGTGTCTGATTCCTAGATACTACTCTGTTTTATGGTTCTTTTATCAACTTCTTTTCTACTGACTTCTCCTTCACTTGATTCCTTACCTGGTTAATTCAAGTTTAGTTAATTTAATCTAACACACTTCCTTTTAATGAATCAGCTAAAAATACTTGGTCCACAGCTGAGATCCTAAAGTCTTTCAGCAAAAACCACAAGAAGGCCAAAAAAAAAAGCCATCTTCCTCTATTCTAGAGAGTGGAAAAAAGCAAAATAATTAATTTTGAGGAGGCTAGGCAAGTCCAGAGCTCAGTAGTATACTGTGGTAGCAATGACAAAGTTGTGAGGTAGAGCTTGTTTGCAGAGAGCTCCCCACTAATCTGCTCTCCATTCTATCAGAAAGCATGGACTGGAGCCACCAGTCAAGGGTGCTCTAAAGTCTGGAATAGGCACAGATGTGCAGACGACCACACGCAAACACCCAGAGACACCAACAGGCACACACATGTGCAGACAGGCACATACATGCACACATACGTGTGATGTGTGCACATGTCCATGCAGACAGATGTGCTCAGACACTCTCTCATTCAGTGTTACTGCCCCTCCTGATCAAAGTTCAGCAAAGGACTTTATGTTCTTGTCTGAAACCCTTCACCAGTTCTGTGTCCTTGCAGCAGTCAAGCTTCATGATTCTGCTGTTTCTGTCTTTTCTTCTTGTCTGCTTCCCAGTGGTATGGCAGAAGTAGTCCTGAAAGTGTTTTCCTCTTATTTCTCCTTGTCTTTGTTTTAGCAATAGCTAAAACAGGGCAGGTTGAGTATGTCAGATGCCTGTCTTCCTTCCCATAGTTCATCTCTTTGCTTGGACAGCTTGCTTAAGTCCAGTATGGCTACATCTCTCTTCCTTATTCCATTTGTAGAGCTGGTGGAGACACAGAGCTCAATCTTCTGAGTCTCATCTTTTGCCTCTGGGTCAGGTCTTTCAGAGACAGCTTCAACACTTGTTTTTATTCCCCAGGAGAGTCTTTGTCCTGTAGGGAGCTCACACACAGTGCAACCCATCCATAAATTGCTGGCACAAAGTCGACTTTTCTTCTGTGGCATTCTTTGTGCTAGTTCCCATCTCTACAGGGCTGCTGCCTGTCTGTGTTTTGGGCGGCTCAGTGACAAGCTCATGACCAAATACTGGGCAGCCCAAAAAAGTAATTTTGTATATATGAGGTGAACTGTGTGAGGCACTAAAGCCCCCTTGAGAACAGCCCTGAACAGGCTCCTAGCATCCTTTCTTTCCCACTTTTAACTACAAGAAATGAACACAGGAATGCATATTTTTGCACTCATTACTCTGACCACGGTAGAGCAGACCTGCCCCAATGGTCTTCTCTTTCTTCTCCATCTCTTTCTCCCTATAGTGTAGTTTCTGCTCTGTTTGTGGAAGGGGTTTTCCTGTGGTAGGAGCTGGAACTGCATAAAAATCTTTTGTCACACAGATATAGAATGAGTTGCTGCTGCTGTTACCTCTTGTCTGTGCTGCTGGTGCTAACTCAGGTCTCAGAACCTACCCACCATGACTTGTTCTTCTTTCCTCGTTTCTTTGCAGAACAATCCATGGGCTGATCTACAATGCACTGAAGCTCTTCATGGAGATGAACCAAAAGCTTTTTGATGACTGCACGCAGCAATACAAGGCAGAGAAGCAGAAGTGAGTAACAGGTTTTTGCCAAGTTACTTGAGCTCATCCTGAAGTCTCCTTGGGGTACAGTAACAGATGGTAGATGCCAGTTGGCAGAGGGGAAATGGAAAGGTGCTACAAGTAATTTTGTAAAAAAGGTAGGATTCCTCAGCAGTAACTATGAGTACAGATGAGAAGAGATAAAATGTGTGTCCTGATAGAAATTCTTTCAGTCCTGGTGAACTAGGTTGCTTAGAAAAGAGTGACAGAGTCATAAGGAAATAGATTGCAATGTAGAAGATACTCAGCTTTGCAGAGATGCTTATGCTCTGCCATGGAAATATTTACCAGCTCATAAATGTTGTAGTGATACCAGTGGAATCCTACTGGTTTAAAAAACTCTAAAGAGTTTTGCTGCAGTGGGCATAATGCATCTTTCATACCAGAGGATGCTTTCAATTTTCCAGTGATAAAGATGGAATAATTCCTGCAATTTCAAAGAGCAGATGGTGGAGATAAAATCTGAGCTCAGCAAGTACCTGTGCCATGGTGCTGTAAAGAGGAAAGAACTTCACTTTTTCTGCTTCCTTCTGCTGGTTTTGGTGCTTGTATAGCTTGCCTTGGTGAGCTGAGTCAGTCCAGTAAGCTAGAAGGAAACTTTGTTGATTTTTTTTTTTCTCAAGGGTCTTTTTCTGACTTAGTGACAGAAAATAGTGTTTCTCATTCCCAAATGAGCCAAAGATGGTGGTGGGCTAGTCCTTGCTGGGAGTGGGGAGCTCTGGGGTACATTTCATTGTTTTGTGGAAGAGTAGTAAATAATGAAGTTAATTTTTGAATCAGAGCTTTGGATGGGTAACCCACTTATGGAGAAATTAAGGTTTTGTTAACATCTAAAATGGGAGCAAGCAAGATTTCTTTTTTTCCCATTTTAGGGCATTTGTGAAGCCCACAAATATCTGCATATATATTTTTCAGTCAGTGACAGCACATTTCCTACAAGATCTACCTGATGTTTCCATTAGAAGCTTTTTCTCCCTGTTTAGCATCTACTCATACTGACCTGCTGAGAGTGACTGTTCTCTGCCTTGGTGTGTGGCTGATGGAGGATTGCTCTGGAAAAGCTCAACAAGCAGCTCAGAGCTGTTCAATGAATGGATAGGTAGAGCTGCACTGTTTTCTGCTCATGTTAAGATGATTCTTTTTTTTTTGGTCTAGTATGCCTCTGTGCCTAATTAGGCTTCAGAAAACCTTGTGTTGGATTTTTATCAAGGATATACCTTTTGCAGTTCTGGATAACCAAAACTGGTAAAACATCAATTGAAAGTTTGGTGTGCAGGATGTGAAAATATCTTTCAGCAGCATAATTTGAGATTATACTGTGGTGAACATGATACAATTCCTCAGCTAAGTTGGATTTCCCTGCCACAGGGACCCAGATAAGGAGGCCTTTCTGGGTGAGAACAAGAAGGCTCAACTCTGTGTTAATGTTGTGATGTTATTACAGAGTAAAAAAACTTCCTTAGCATGGATAGATAGGGCACTAAAGAGACTTCTAGCTGGGATGAAAGCCGGATAGTTAAAATCAGAAATAAAGCTGAGATTTTAGTGCAGATGTTTAAAATGTAGAAGAGAATAAGGGGTGGTGGATGCTCACCTCTGTTTGCTGGGAACATTCACTGCCCTGGGATTTATAAGTGGCCCTGCTGGCTTAAAATGTGTGCCAAAGTCTGTACCAAGGTCAAGAGCTGTGCCTGGGGGGTTTAGGCAGCTCTCTGGTGTGTTATGGCTAGAGACAGAGGTAACAGTGGGCAGTGGAACTCCAGCTCTATTGGAAATGTCATTTTGTCCCTCTGCATCTGTGGGACACCAGGAAAATGTGTCTTTGAAATCCAGACTAGTGTCATTGCTTTACCCCAGAAACCAGACACTCTGGTCCACTCCTGCAGCACAAAGCCAGGGAAAAAGTACCTGTGCAGCCCACTGTTGCCACCATGTGCTCTGAGGTGAGTGAGGAGTGTGCCTGCCTACCTTCTGCTAGTTGCAATGTGTCCTCTCTTCTGGCCTCATGTCACCTGTAGGTAGAATTAGGGGTCTCTGAAGGACAGGGCAGCTCTTCTCCTTGCCTGCATTTTTCTGCTGTCTCTTGCTTTTGTCATCCAGTGAGTGAAAGCTGCATTTTCCCCAGGAGTTTACACCTGATCTCTCTCTCTCTCTCTCTCTGCAGGGGAAGGTTCAGGATGAAGGAACGAGAAGAAATGTGGCAGAAAATAGAGGAACTGGCCCGGCTGAACCCTCAGGTGGGTGACAACTGGGCAATCACCAACCACAAAAAGTTTAAGGGAAAGTGCCGGATTCTTCACCTGGGATGGGGCAACCAGAGATGTAGGTACAGACTGGGGAATGAAATGCTGGAAAGCGGTGCCATGGAAAGGGACCTGGGGGTCCTGGTTGACAGTAAGTTGAACATGAGTTAGCGATGCCCTGGCAGCCAAGAGGGCCAACCATGTCCCGGGGGCATCAGGCAAAGCATCTCCAGCTGGTCGAGTGAGGTGATTGTCCCGCTCTGCTCTGCACTGGGGCGGCCTCACCTTGAATATTGTGTGCAGTTTTGGTCACTGCAATATAAGAAAGATATTAAGCTATTAGAGAGTGTCTAAAGGAGGGCAACGAAGATGGTGAAGGGCCTTGAGTAGGAGCTGTATGAGGAGCAGCTGAGGTCACTTGGTCTGTTCAACCTGGAGAAGAGGGGACTGAGGGGAGACCTCATTGCAGTTAAAACTTCCTCATGAAGGGAAGAAGAGGGGTAGATACTGATCTCTTCTCTGTGATGACTGGTGACAGAACCTGAAGGAATGACCTGAAGCTGTGTCAGGGAAGGTTTAGGTTAGATATTAGAAAAAGGTGTTTCACCCAGAGGGTGGTTGGGTGCTGGAACAGGCTCCCCAGGGAAGTGGTCACAGCACCAAGCCTGACAGAGTTCAAGAAGCATTTGGATGATGCTCTCAGGCACATGATGTGACTCTTGGGGATGGTCCTGTCAGGGCCAGGAGTTGGACTCAATGATCCTTGTGGGTCCCTTCCAATTCAGCATAATCTGTGACTCTGTGACAACAGAACCTAGGATGAATGAGACAAGAATGTGCTGGAGGTCTTAACCTGCTTCCTCAGCCCATGAGAGCAGGCTTTAGCACCCGATCCCAGTCCTGTGCACACTGCTGCAGCAGTGGTCTGTCCCTCCCAAAACCCAGTGTCTTGGGAATGTTGACAGTGTTTTATCAGCCTGGCCTTCTGTAGCACTGACCTCTAAGTAATGCACATACATGTTTATGGGCCATGCTCTCAGCTGCAGCTGTGCATGCAGCGTGCTGTGACTCAGACGGCATTGGTAGGAATGGGTAGGAGAGGATGCTCCTTTCCTGTCTGTGTACCTACTACTACCTTTGTGGGAGCCAGAGAGGGCGGCTAGAAGTGTGCCATGCCGTGTTAGGATGCTGAGGGAGAAGGCATGGTGTTGTATGGAGTGCTGACTCTCCAGTTATCTGTGTTGTCTGCAGTACCCCATGTATTATGCACCTCTACCCTTGCCTTCTGTGTGCTGTATGGAAACAGAGACCCCGACTGCAGAGGATATACAGCTACTGAAGAAAACAGTGGAGACGGAGGCTGTGCAGGTGCGTAGGTGACTAGAGTCCTTCCACAATTGCTCTCAGTTCAGGGTCCAACAGCCAGAACTGGCTCTTTCCAAGTGTTCTGAGGGTAAATGACCCTACTCTTGTCCCTGATCATTAAAAGATCATACTGTAGTCTGAAGAACAGAGTTTATCTAATCTTCCCTCTAACCTTCCCACTCTGGAAAAAGTGTGAGTGGGACTTTTCTCTGTCCTTTTAGTCTGTGTTTGGCTCTTAGCCTGTTCCGCAGCATGCTGCAGTGTCACCCAGCATATTCTAGAGTGGTTGGAGTCAGAGGCTGAAGAGGTGAAGGGTGAAGGGGTTTGCTACTGATCCCTGACTCCTTTGGTTTGTCTGTAGATGCTGAAAGACATTAAGAAGGACAAAGTTTTGCTGCGCCGGAAATCTGAGCTTCCGCAGGACGTCTACACTATAAAAGCCCTGGAGGCCCACAAGAGAGCAGAAGAGTTTCTCACCTCAAGCCAGGAGGCTCTCTGACGGGCTCAGGGGCTGGCCTGGGAAGCTCTGCCCCATCCCTTTCCTCCAGGGGTCATGGAAATGCACTCGGTTCTCATGTATAAGTAAGGAATGAACATGGTGAGCTGTGCCTGTCCTCCACTCCATCTGCATACCTCCAGGGTAGATCTGGTTTTACGTTATAACTTGTATCTCACCACTGTCATGTCCTCCTGCTTTTTCACCTTGGCTGTGCATGCATGAAGGAAGCCTGCCTGACCTCTGATCGTATCAGGCAGGACTCACTTCATTGCAAGCTGCCACCTCTTCTTACTCTGCCTGGAAGCCAGAGCCTTGCTCAGGCTCTGTGTTGGCCAGAGGCAACCATGCGTGGCTCAGCATACTGCTCCAAGCCCCAAGTGCCCATCTCTGCCGTGCCTGCCCCTGTGCTGCCTGTGCAGCTGAGCCCTGTGGTGCTCAGAGGTCAGGCTGAGCTTGAGGCAGGAGCAGAGCTTGTGGAGGCTTTGCTGCCTTGGGGTGCAGCTCCACAGCTGAAGGGTCTTACGTACAGTGGAGGAGATGTTTGCTTCCACCTTTCTTTTTTTCCAAGCCTCTTGTTTTGTTCCTCTGTCAGTGGAGTGGGGGTTTCAGTGCTTCACCACCCCCAGTAAAGCTGGGTGCAAGCACTACATACTGTTGCCCTCTCTTTCGGGCATCCTTAGAAGCTCTCTTGTGGGAAAGTGATTCCTTCAGCTATTTGTGTTGGTCTGTGCTGACTCATCTCCATTCCGATGTCTTGGGTTAATTGTGGGCCCAGAATTAACTTCCCGCTTTGTAACAGGTGTCAGCCACTGAATTCTGCTTTCTTCTTCTACCTGCTCAATTAAAATACTCCTGCAGCTCTCCCTTTGTCTCTGTATCCCACCTTTAGCTCTGCAGTGGCCAGGGTTTCTAGGAAGCTTGTGCTGCTAAAGTCATTTCTGCAAGTTAGCGGAAGCAATGGATACACCTTATGGGGCGTGGCTGAGTTTGAGTGTTTAGTTGTCTCCTTGTCATGATCAATGGCCAAGTGTTACTGCTGAATTGCTTCTGTGGGTGCTCTGACCAAAGTTCACCTTGCCCTGTTACTTTGGCACCCGCTGAGGCCCTTGAGCTGAGGCCCTTGTTAGTTATTACTGGTGCATCAGGGACTCTGCTAAATTAGCATTTAGAGCACACTTGCTGATAGCCCAGGGGCTTGTGCAGCGCTTGGGTGCTACTGTGATCCAGCTTTCACCCCTATTTTTTGTGGTGCAGATTCAGTGCCAGGCCAAGGTGCCACCTCAGAGGCTGGCTTGTGATAGAAAAGGGAGTCCTCCTTGCTGCTTACCTGCTGCACCTGCTTTCTTGACACATAAGCTTAAGTGGGTTTGCAGTAGTGTGGGGAGCTTACGGCATCGGTGCTAGCCTGACACTGTTTGCAGCATCATGGAATGTTGTAGAAGGTTCTAGTGTATCTGCTTGTCCTCACTAGTAAACCATTCCCAGGTCAGAGGTTTATCCTCTCTAATATGTGTTGCTGGTGTGCAACACATCTTTCCTCCAACCCCAACCAGGCTGTTTTTACCTCTGTATCCTGCTTCCCTGCCCTGTGTAGGTCTCTCTCAGCTCAGCCCTCACAAGGAATGCCACCATCTCTTTGGAGCAGCTGGTGAGCGTGTGTGAGATCCCCCCAGTCATGCAGGACCCCACCTCCCCTCCACAACAGGCCAGTTCATCAGGAGACTTTAGAACACCTCAGGGAGGTTATTGCTTACACTGAACATTACTCCAAGCTCATGATCAGCTGCCAATCAATTACCTCACACCTGGCACAGCATGTAGACATGCACCAGGTGATGCCAGATGGTGCACCAGAGTGGCACAGTGGAGATGAGGACTGCTGGGCTCAGGCTGGGCGGGATGCTTCTTCCTTTCGGTGCAGGCTTTCCAACTGGCTCTTAGTATTGTGCTATAAGCCAACACCTCATTTTTAGATTGCTGCAGCATGGTGTGCCCTCACTCAAGCCTGCTTGCTGCTGGGCAGCCTTTCCCTGCTGCAGGCTGCTCTGCCTGTGGAAGGAACAGAGACTTGTGGTGTGCAGAGGCTGACACTCCTGCAGATGGTCTGTCTCTGTTGGCAGCCCCTGAGCCTGGCCAGAGGAATGCTGCTGGAGTCGTGCCATGTGCAGGGACAGGACTCTTAACGCATCATGACTACGTGCCGTACAGCTTCAGTGTTCCCATAGCTTTGTGTGTCTTGTTCTGGGTCAGGGAACTTAGGCTTAGTACCTTCACCCTTTGTTTGCTGCCTATTCATTCCAGTGTCCTGGACACCTCAGAAGGGGACCATGTGAGAAAGGGGGAAGTGTGCTCACCCTCTCACCACATGTATTGCTCATAGGCAGATCTGTATCTGCCACACTACAGCTGCCCCTTGCTCAATACTTGGTTTCTAGCATTAGTGCTGCTCATTTCTGCCTATGCCTTTCCCCATGTCAGCCAAATGGACAGAACTGGAGCTGCCTCTTCCACTTCACCTGGCTTCCTCCTCCCAAGGGAACAAGCAAAACTACTGCATTCACCCCCTGGACACAAGTATTAAGCTGCTTACAGTTCATATGTACATATGGTGTACTTTATTTTCAGTAGAGCATTACATAGTATGAAAGTGTTGGATTTTGTACAGATGTCCCTGTATGTACAGAACTAAATAAAACCAATCTCTTGGAATGACACATCTGGCTCTGCCTCTGATATTCCAACACAGGCCCTGTCCTGGGAGGAGGGGCCCAAGCCTGGAGAGGGATTTCTCAGGTACTGTCAGCACAGGGACAAGTCCAGTGTTTGTCCTGAGGGAACCTGGGCAAAGCCAGCTAAGTCCCCTCGCCCCACATGCACACAGGTATGGAAACCAGTCAGGCTCCTCAGAGGCAGAGGAAGCCAACACAAGGACATCACATTGACTTATGCACCAGCCAGAACCAGGAAAGAGGAGTGGGAAGGTAAATCAGACAATGTCAGTAGGAGAAACTGAAAGGTCGATACTGGCAAGTCCTGTCAGCACCTGGCTTGGAGGCAGCGGGTGCCTGCAGGGTGGAGGGAGGGCTGGGGTTTGCAGCTCCTGTGCTGCAGCTCAGCTCTCACTTCCACTCGGGCCGGGGACCGCCGAGGCTCTGCCGGGCCTGCAGTGTGCGCTGCACCACGTCCTTCCACTGCTCCTCGGAGATCTGGCTGGCCCAGGCGGGGATGCCCAGGGTAGGCAGCTTCACGCTGGCCATCGTCCTCTTCACCAGCTCGACATGCTCTGGGAACAGAGAGGGCGTAAGACCGCGGCGGAGCCCCGAGAGGGCCCTGCCGAACACGCAGTTACCTGCATCCATGGGGATGGAGCTGCGGCTGCTCTGAGCCGCGGCGCCTTCCGCCACCTCCTCCTCCTCCTCCTCGCTGTCCGTCGGCGGGTCGGGCAGGTGCAGCCTCAACATCTGTGGAGAAAAGCGGGCAGCGGGGGTCGGGACCACGGGTGCCCCCATCCCCGTCTCGGCGGGAGGCGCTGGGCGGTACCTGCAGCCGCTCCTGCAGGCCGGGGCCCGCCTCGCCGGGGCCCTGCTCCGGTTCCTGGCTCAGTGGCTGGTACAAGTACCCGCCGCCACCTTCCTCCTCCTCCTCCTCCTCCTCCTCCTCGTCGCCGCTCCACCCCGCCGCGCCGTCAGGGCCCTCCGGCAGCCCGGGCTCCCGGGGACACACGCGCTCCGGGCCCATGCTCGGCGCCACGGCCATGCACAGGGCGCGGCGCCGCGGAGCCGCCGCCACCGCCCGGAACCGCCGCGGCCGCCGCGGGGCACTGTGGGCGCTGTAGTCCCAGCGCGTGCCCCGGGCGGGGCGGGTTGTGCCGCGGGCACGCGCCGCCGGTGCCTTCGGGCGCCGCCATCTCGGCTCGGAACGGGGCCAGAGCAGCGCGGCGGAGCCGCCCCCCAGCGGGGCCGGGGCCCGGCACTCGCGGAAGGGCCTCTCGGGGCAGCGCCGCCCCGGCGGGGGAGGGCACCCGCTGTCCCGGGCGGGGCCGCGCCGCACTACAAGTCCCAGAGAGCGGCGGGCGCAGCCGTCGGAGCGGGGCTATCGAGGCGCCTTGTACGGGTACAGGTACGGGGCTGGGGCTGAGCGAGATCGGCGGCGAAGGCGGGGGAAGCTGCCGGGGCCGTGCTGGAATTGGGGGCGGGTGAGGGTGAGGCCGGGAGGCGCCGCCGAGCCCCTCTGTGAGGGCCGGGGGCGCGGGGCCGCCGCTCTGCCCGGGTATCCTCGGCCGGGCCCGCGGGCGGCGCATGAGGGCGCGGGGCGGCCCCGAGGGGCTCGGGCGGGCGGGGGCGGCCAACGGTGCTGGAGCGTGTCCAGGGAAGGGCAGCGGAGCTGCTGAGCGGTTAAGAGAGTAAGTCCTATGAGGAGCGGCTGAGGGAGCTGGGGGCGTTCAGCCTGGAGAAAAGGAGGCTCAGGGGAGACCTTCTCAATTTGTACAACTCCCTGATAGGAGGTAGTAGCCAGGTGAGGAACGGTCTCTTCTCCCAGGTAACAAGTGACAGGTCAAGAGGAAATGGCTTCAAGCTGCACCAGGGAAGACTTAGATTGGATATTTTAAAAAATTCTTCATGGAAAAGGTGGCCAGGCGTTGGAACAGGCTACCCAGGGAAGTAGTTGAATCACCGTCTCTGGACGTGTTCAAAAACCATGTAGATGTGGCACTTTCAGGACATGGCTTAGTGGTGGGCTTGGCAGTGTTGGCTTAATGGCAGGACTCAGTGATCTTGGTGGTCTTCTCCAACCTTAAAGGATTCTGTGTTCCTACCCATCCCTCTCCTCCCCTGGCATGTCAGGGAGGCTGCCCTTCTGCTTCTCGCCCTGGTGTAACCTCCACCGTGCCTTCTCTCTCCATCTCTATGGGCTCATCTGGTTTCAGCCTGTTTACAGTTTCACCCAGTCTTGGCCATGTTGGCAGGTGTGGGGCTGTGTGCCTGGTCCTCCCCAGCCCTGTGCACCAGGCAGAGGGAAGGCTGGCACCTGTGAGCCTGCCATGTGTGTGTCCAAGCCTAGCAGAACACTGCCTGGGCATCTGTGTCGATGGATCAGCAGGTGCAGAGGAGGAAATGAGTGCAGCCCTGCATAAAGCAAAAAATGCCACACTAACTGTTAGCTCAGCTTTCCTGAGCCTGCTTCTTCCCAAGGGCTGCCCTTGGCATGGCAGAAACGGCTTGACAGGCTGAGACAAATTCCTGGGGGAGAGGGGGTCAAGCAATAGAGAAGCAGCCGTGGGTTTTGGGAGGCAAGGTGAAGAAGATAAGTCAGCTCAGTAGGTACAGAATCTCACCTGGGCTTTGGCCAAAAGTAAGTCAGCAGTGGGCAAAATATTTGGTCAGAAATAAGGAGGTAGTGAGGCTGTCTGCAGGGAGGGACACTGGAATAAATTTGTGCCTGAGCAGCATGGTCTGGGATTCCCATGGCTAACATGAGCTTCCAGATCAGTCTCAGTTAATGAGCTCAGGGGCTGTTCTAGCACCGTCTAGTTTACTGGTGCTGGAATTGCATTGTGACTGTCCAAGCTGCTGAATGTGCAAGCTTGCAGTTTCACACTGCCTTAGCATAAATAGTCAAAGCATCAGATAAATGTCAAGCATGAGTGAAGAAAGCGGGTTGTTCCCATGCTATCTCTAACAGTATGTTGGATGTGCTTGAAATAGAACTGTCTATATGGACTGCTGTGAGCTGGCTGGGCTATTTTAAGTGTTACTAAACCTTGTGGCTGGTGGTGTCTTTTGGGAGACGGGACTGAGGCAGCCACACGGTAGGATTTGCTCTCTGGAGTGGCTTTGCAGGGTCAGTATGCTGCTCTGCTTGGGGTGCAGCTGTAATTCTGGGGGTGACAGAGTGAGTCCTTGAAAATCCAGACCACTTTCTGCTGGGTTTCCCCCTCTTGCTGTGGGAATTGACAGCAGCAAGGCTAATCTGAGCAGCTTTTAGAAATGGCTCTAGGTTTCTTCCTGTGTGCATAGAGGAATGTGAACTCCCTTTGTGCAAAGAAGTGGATCCATGCATATGTGTTTTTGTTCTAAAATTATCACCTGGCTACTGTCTGTGGAGATGCTCAGTAGCTTTTTATCTTGAATGAAGTGTTTTCATAACTGATTGTAGGGATTGAAAATAGTACATCTAAAGCCAATAGAATAAACAGGTGAAAAATCTGACTAAAAACTATCATTACTGGATTGGTTTTTTGTTGGTTTTTTTTGTTTGTTTGTTTGGGGGTTTTTCCTATCTATGCCACTATGCTCAAGTCACCACAACAGTTTTGAAGATATGCTAGTGAGAAATTATTGAGTGATTTCTGGTGATCTCAGACATCTATATGCTGTGCTGGTAGGCTCTTGTGAGGTGTAAGCTGGAGCAGTTGGGATGAAGGTTGTGTCAGGCATTAAATGTATCTTCAGACACCAGCACAGCCAGAGATTTAGAAATGTTGTCTATAGGTGCTGTATTCAAAGGATGCAGAGCTGCCTTAAATCTGATTTTTCTTTTGCTTAGCAGTGAAGTGCTCCAGGTGAATTGCTGTGCTCCCTATGCTGGAAGTCAGCACTGACAAGGAACGAGGGAGATGCTAAAGGACATCCATAGCCACTTCTCTGCTAAGGATGTGTGAGCTTCTACTTGTGCTCAGGTGCCAGCCTGACTGCAGCAACAGAGCCAGTCTGAGGTCACCCCATGGCTGTTGTTGCACCACTTACTTTGAAAGTGTGTACCTGGGCTTGTGGTGCTGTGCATAGTCAGTGGTGGGATCCAGGCATTTCTGTGGGACCACACCTGGTTATTTTGACCACTTTTTAATTTTAGCCTCCATGTGCTTTGTGGTAGAGGAACAACTCATTGCTGGGCTCACTTAATTTCCATCATCATCAGGTACTTCAACAGTAGGTGAAGTGTATCCTGATTTTTAGAAATGCTCTTCTTTCTGGCAGTTAATGACAGGACGTACCAGGGTTTCAAAATTCTCTGTGCTTGACTGTATCTCTGGATAGATTACGACAGACCAGGGAAATGAGGAGTTGTGGACATTGCATGATTGCTGCCTGTATGACTGCAAAAATCGAAGAGTTTTTGGAGAGGTGAAGTGAGGAGCTGATGTGCATCAGTGGAAGCAAGCAGTGGCTTGAACAGAAGCACGTGTGCCCTTCTGCGAAGGAGACCCCGAGTGTGTGTGTACGTTGCTTTTTCCAGTTGAGACTGGGGGAACAGAGGCAGCTGGAGCTTCCTCACCTAAGGTGAGCAAGTATATGCTGAGCTAGCAAAGCATGTGGGAGTGCACTTTCCTGGGTTTTGTTTCACCTAGAAAATGAAACTTCTCTCATTGTATAAGAAACACATGCTTGTTTTGATGGAGCTTTTTGGTCTCCGTTTATGGTCAGTTCCTGGGAGTATTGGGGCATGATTCCACCTGGTCATGCTGAATCAGTCAAAGGAGATGCCTCAGGCCTTCAACCAGCCTCTACTGTGGGCAGAGATGAAGTGTGGTGGCTGCTCTAAAAGAGGTGCAGCTCTGGGGAGGAGAGAAGTGGCTCAGCAGGATCCAGAAAAGGGACACATGCTTAGTTCAGTGTCTGCACAAATCCATGTAGAAGGCAATCCTTCTCTTTCACTGCTGACTTCTGTGATTTAAATGATTCCAGCTTAATTTTTCTATGGTGCAAAAGCCCTTTCTCTGATCCATGATACATGTTACTGTCACTAACTGTGCCTTTGCTTTGTTTGAAAAAGCACCTGGTTTGCCTGAGGTGGACCTGAACAAGCTCAAGAAGTGGGCCCTGGGGAACCTCATGAGGTTCAACAAGGCCAAGGGCAAGGTGCTAAACCAGGGCAACCTCTGGTACTGATACAGGCTGTGGGGTGAAGGAATTGAAAGCAGCTCTGAGAAGGACTTAGCAGAACTGGTAGATGAAAAGCTGGACATGACCCAGCAATGTGCACTCACAGCCCAGACCCTGGGCTGCATCAAAAGCAATGTGTCCAGCAGGTTGAGGGGAGGTGATTCTGCCCCTCTGCTCTGCTCTGGTGAGACCCTACCTGGAGTGCTGCACCCAGCTCTGAAGCCCCCAGTACAAGAAAGGCATGGAACTGTTGGAGCAGGTCCAGAGGAGGGCTGTGAAAATGATCAGAGGGCTGGAGCACCTCTCCTGTGAGGAAAGGCTGAGAGAGCTGGGGTTGTTCATCCTGGAGAAGAGAAGGCTCCAGGGTGACCTTTATGGTGGCCTTTCAGTGACTAAAAGGGGCCTATAGGAAAGCTGGAGAGGGACTTTTCTCAAGGGCATGTAGTGATAGAAAAAGGAGGAATGGCTTTAAACTGAAAGAGGGCTTTAGATTAGATGTTAGGAAGAAATTCTTTACTGTGAGGGTGGTGAGGCACTGGAACAGGTCGCCCAAAGAAGTTGTGGATGCCCTGTCCCTGGAAGTGTTCAAGGCCAGCTTGGATAGGGCTTTGAGCAACCTGGTCTAGTGGAAGGTGTCTCTGCCCATGGCAGTGGGGTCAGAACTGGATGATCTTTAGGGTCCCATCCAAACCATTCTGTGATTCTGTGTATCACCTCCTGCAGCCAGTGCCCTCCCAGTTCTCTAAGTGTCTTATTAATATTTCTGTGTTTTGTAGCCTACATACCTGTTATTAGTGTCCTAGATGAGAAATCACAGGATGTATTTTGCATGACCTAATGTTGTACAAATGGGGGAAATTGTCAGTAAATTATTTCCTGTCAGTTTTTCTGTTTTCCTCTTTCCCTGGCTGTGTCCTATGTGATCTTTAAAGAAACCTAATGCACAGCTTAATGTCAAGTGTATTAATGCCTCCTATTAAGAAGTCCTCATAGGAATGAGGTTGAAAAGTGATATATTTATGTCATCACTTATATAAATTATGATTGGGAATCAAAATTTGAAATGGAACTTAACAGTGTGCGTGGTTGTAGGACAGAAAACAGTTTTTTCTCAAAATATGTGTATTATATTTGCAGATAATGCACAGTGGGGACTAGCAGGAGGAAAACTGGCTTTGGGCAGAAGACTGGTCTAATGAAACAATTCCAAAAAAGGCAGGATCGGAGAGTCTGGAGCTGTCTGCGGAAAGCATGGGGAGGAGTGTGGGGGGATATCCTTAGGAGACAGGGCTGTGCAGCGAGGACAGGGGGGAGGACCTGTGCTGGCTGGAAAGGGGTGAGCAACAGTTTCAGGGTAGGGCTGTGGCTAGTGGCAGAAGAAGAAGATTGGAGTCTGGATTGATGCTTTTATTACAGTGTAGAGGAGAGCACTTGGGTTTGGAAAAACCATGGCAGCTTGTTAAATCCTGTGTTTTCCCATGCCTTTTAATATATTGCTGTAAAGATCACTTTACACTTCTGGTTGTTCTCTTTTCATGAAGTGTTCAAATGAGTGTTTGCATTCCGTGGCTCTGAGGAGGTGCAGCAGGAGGCTGTGCTGGCAGAGCTCTGTGTTTGCTCTGAAGGGGTATCCCTGGCCCAAGCCAAGGAGAAGCACAGCCAACTTCAACCCCATTGGCCTCACCACCACCCTAGACCTGCCTGTCACCTGGGAAGGGCTTATCTTGGGAACAACTTTCTCAGTAGTTGTAGGAAACAATGTTTCAACATTATTGCTATAACCTCAGCATCTTTCCTGCAGTGCCACAGGCAGGGCCTGGAGCTGTTTCTCAGTGGCCCATCTTGGGTGTGCTGCCTTCTGATCTGAGTGATGAAACTGTTGGGGAAGGGTAGCTGGCTCCTGTGGCAGTGACAGGACCAGTGTCCTGCTCTGGCAGCAGTGAGCTCCTTTCACCTGACTTGAGTGAACTCCCAAGGGTGAGGAAGAGTTTTCCCAGCCCTTCTGATAAAAAAGGCAGGGGGCTTGGTATGATGCCTGCTTGCCATGCCAGGCAGCTGTGCTTCTCCATACAAGGAACCAAGCAGAGAATTTAGAAGTAAGATTCATCCTCTTGGTCTTCCTGGATCAAACTCAGTCTGAAGGGTGTTGAAAATATTGATGCTGGTGATAAAGTCCACTTAAGCTCCTTTGCAGAATCACTTAACCAAGAAGAGATTTTGAGGAAAACATTGGTTAGATATTTCAGGAGTAACTTTTGACTGAGGCAGAAAACAGATATAGAAATGTGGAGCCTTCAAAATAGCTTGAAAGGTGACTTTGGTGGGCTCCATGGAAACTAGTCTATTCTGTAGCTTTGCAGAGGACTTACACAAGTGTGCTGCCTGGCTTAAAAAAAGTAGTAACTTGAAAAACAAAACCCAAACTTGCTAGATCTGAAATTGAAGCACGGCCTGTAGGAGACAAGGGCTGTTCCTGGGCCCTTCTGGAGCACCTCTGCTGGAGAAAAGCTTGATGTGACTTTCTGGGTTATTAACTGCAATTTAGGTTAGGGTAGGTGCTGCATGAAGAAGTTTGCAGGTTTGCAGGAGAGACTCCTTGATCTGCGTGTTACAGGAAGGCTTCAGGATGCTCTCTGTTGGGCTTTGCACATGTCCTTTTGTTGTAACTTTCAGGTACAGAGCATGCTCTGGCTGCCAGTCTCTATTTTGAAAACAACTTGAAAAAGAAATAACTTTAAAAAGAAGCTACTCAATTTTTTATGAGATTTGCGAGTTCTGGAATGAGATGACTGATTACTGGGTGGTTTTGAACTGTCTGTACAATGAGTGGATGAAGCTGGAAGCCTGAGCTCTGCCCCATGCCAGGAGCTCCCTGTTGGTGGCATCTCTGACTCTTTACATGGGTGGGGATAAAATGGGAATGTGTGGGTGGGCCAGGCACTGTGGTGGTCAGGCCTGGTTGTGAGCAGTGGTTACACTTGACTGAAGGGCTGGGGGCGCTGCCCCTTTTGCTGCCCTCCAGCTACTTCAGAAACTTGAAAGAGGAAACTTCATGTGAAAGCTCACTGCTTTCCAAAAGAAAAGGGGCAGAGTTTAGGAATTTTATGTATGTGTAGGAATTTTAGAAATTATTCAGAAGCATCCCCAAATTTCTTTGGATTCTGCAAATGCAAAAACTGGGTGTGGGGTGGGAGCGTGCTGACTGCATCTTTCAATAACCTAGAACCAAGAAATAAAAAAAGACAGTTTTATTTATGCTGTTTGAAACACTGACATATCTTCTAATGGCTGTTTTTCAGTTGTGAGAAAACTGTTAAAAATCAAACTGACCTGCTTTTTCAGAACCACCCAGGCTCTGCTCTAGATTCTAAGATCCAAAGGAGAATCTCTGCAAGAATGAACTGTGGTGACTTCTCTAAAATATGATCTAAGCCATCTGTTTGAGCAATGAAGCATATCAGTTGCTTAACAGAGATATGATGTTACAGAATTTTCATAGTTATGCCTGGATTTGCTGTGGGAGAAAAAGGCCTTTTCTGAGCATTAGCAAAGAGCTTTCTACCTAGATTGGGGGTTTCTGCTCTCTCGTGTCTGATTAGGTTGGACCCTAGGACTCCAATCAGTGAGGCCAAATGTTGGTGTCATCATCCACCCCGATAATGGCAACTTGCTTGCTTTATGTGGGTGCGATTCTTTGAAGGTTTTTTGTTGGGTGTTTTGTTTTAGTATTTTCCTCTGTTGTTTCTCACAACTGATCCAAAGAGCATGCTCTCTTCCCTCTGGCTCTGTTCTTTTCACCTTCACAGTTGGCTCTTGCTGTGTGTTTTCATTCATGCGGACAAATGGTTCTGACATGTACATGATGTGTGCATGACTAGGGCATGGCCAGGCGTGCTGCACTTGGCTGCCTTCGCCAAAGGTGTTTGGCTTGGGCTGCCTGTACAGCCACCCTGAGGGTTTTTTGTATGTGAGGGCATCTCTGCCTGCTCCTCTGAGACTTGCTCAGGTTATGATACCTGCCCTGTATGCCCTTCCTGAGGTGAGAGTAAAACTGTCTCCAGTTGGGATGCAGATGAATGAGGATACAGCAATGTAACCTTTGTAGCTGGATTCAAGGAAGATAGGAAGATCTGTGAGATGGATCATGTTATTTTATCATTCTCTCTCAGAGCCAGGTGGCATTGTGGTGGCCCAGGAAGCATGTGGCTGTGGCACTGGGGGCCCTGAAGACCATCTGGCTTGCAGGGAGGAATGCTACGGTGGGCAGTGCACTTGGAAGGTGGGCCACGGAGGGTGAACCACGCAGCTGTGGCTGTCGGACACAAGGTCTATTCCTTTGGCGGATATTGTTCTGGAGAAGACTATGAGACTCTGCGGCAGATCGACGTCCACGTTTTTAACGCAGGTAAATGTGTCCTTGTGGTGTGCAAAGGAGTTGTCTTGCTGGGCTCAATTATTAGTTTTCTTGCCTACTGCTGCCTAAGGTGTTACACTGTAACATGCTGTCTGACTGTAATTTCCAAAAAAATTATCAGAGTGGATGGGAGCCTCTTTCCTTGTGCAGCTTTGGATTTTCAGCTTCAGAGGCAGGGCACAGAGGTGCTGTAGTTCAGCAGACTGCTGGGGTAAGGACTCACTAGAAGTAGCCACACAGCCATGTTTTGTCCTTGTTCTCTGTGAATGCCGGGTGCAAAGAAGTGATATCTAGCTGGTTCAGGTCCCCCCTCCAGGTCCATGCTCAGCTCACGTGGAAGGAGTAGGGTGGGAGCCAGCGCACCCAGTTAAGACTCCAGGTTTAGGCTCCTGAGCTGTTTCCCTGTGGGGGCACCTGACAACTGTTTGTGTAGGTTAGCCAGTACCTGTCATGAGGCTGAGTTGGAGTCGTGGCTGTGCTGGCAGAGGCTGTATTTGTTGATTCAGTGCTTTTTGAACTGAAAAGGTTACTGAGTTGGTCCATGAAATATTTCCCTGTAATTAGGCAGGTGGTTGAAAAACTGCAGAGGTGCTTGGATGGGTCCAGCTAAACAGAGCCAAGAACAGAGAACTAATGACCAGTTTTGCAGACTGAACAGCATGCTGAATTCTCTGCTAACACCCCTGGGGCGTGTAGATAAAAGTAGTTTGTCTGTAAGATGCAATGAATTCACTTCTTTAAGACTGATGTGTGCAGCAGGGATAAAGGCATTGGTTACACAGAGCTGCCAAGGTGACCTGCTCACAGTGTAGAGGAGAGAGTAGCTCAGGATCCTGTAAACAAAGACATTCTCTGTCCAGAGAGACTAGACTTTCACACTCAACACAGTTGAATGTTGTATCTTGTAGAACGTGCCAGTAGAGCACCATTCTTATGAGGAAGCATAATTACTGTGTCCAAAGGAATGCTCTTGCATTGTTTTCCCTTCTTACCACTCCCAAATATTAAAGTGTCATGATGCTGCAGCCACCGTGTGGGAGGTGGCAGTGGCTTCCCAAGCCCTTGCTCAGTTAGCATTGTCAGGTTCCAGTGCTAAAGCCAAAATACCAGATTTTGATTGGTCTCTTTCAGTCTTCCAAAGATGAAGACTGTATTTTAGGTAGGAAGCATCCCGTGTAGCTTGACTTTAGCATTGGATGTGCTTCCTCAGTGCCCTTTCTGCCAGTGGGGTAAATGCTTACCTTTTAAGATGGCTGACCTTTTCCCTTTCCCTATGTTAGTATTTCAGAGGAACTATAGTTTTCTGCTCTATTTTATGTTAGCTCCATGTAGAGAGCAAACCTAGAGGCTGTATGTGAGGTAGAATGTTTGATGCTCTCATGTAATGGCCATGTAACACTTGCTGTTACTCCTGCACTGTCATTAAACCCTGTAAATACCTGTTGACTGCTCTGGCTACTGCTGAACACAACACACAGGCTGCCAGTAAGGAGAACCAGTAATTACAAGGAACTCCTATTTAGTAACACAAAGTTAGCAGGGAGAACTTGGGTATAGATTGGCAAGAAGGTAGAATATAGTATAATAGGAGACAGACAGCCATCTCATCTATAGCTTGAGAAAACAAAAGCAAACAAACCCTGTTCCTGCAAAGCTGCTGTCTTGCTTTACTTAAACTGCGCTTCTGCAAGTCCAAGTGATGCCTTCAGGTATGTTCCCTTGCATGTTACTGCAGTGAATTACTCCCGTGCTGCTCATTCTTCCAGCTTTGAGTCTCTTCAACAATGTCACTAGCTTGGAACATTGTCTGCATTCACTGTCATCTCTGCACTTTTTCTTTTTCCTTTCCCTGTTTTTTGTGTGTGCTGTATCTTCATTCACAGTCTAGGATGAGCCAGAGCCTTTTCAATGAATTGCTGCAGAACAGAGCCTATTTCTGTATAGACTCCTCTGCTCCTCCAGAGGACCTCCTTCTATATTTCTTAATTAGCTACTACTTGGGGTCAGACACAGCTTTCTCTTGTTTACTTGACTACTTCTGCATCTTGTCATAGGGGAAAAAAAGCTCCATGAGGATGGGTTATGACCTGAGAGCAATGTAGCAGGCTTAGCATTTGACATGGGCTCAAACTTGTGTTTTCAGTGTCTCTGCGCTGGATCA
Source organism: Neopelma chrysocephalum (assembly GCF_003984885.1). NCBI lineage: Eukaryota > Metazoa > Chordata > Aves > Passeriformes > Pipridae > Neopelma > Neopelma chrysocephalum. Next base: position 1,203,233 of record NW_020897779.1, read on the forward strand.
AGTTGCCTCCAGTGTGGACAAACAGCCGAGACCACGTGAGAGAGGTGCCCTACATGAGGTATGGGCACTCAGCAGTGCTAATTGATGACACCGTCTACATATGGGGTGGTCGCAACGACACAGAAGGAGCCTGCAATGTGCTCTATGCTTTTGATGTCAGTAAGTTCCAGCTTCTCACTCTTCCTTGTCATAACTGTTCTTGATCAGACCTTCTCTCTGCCACACCACACTGCTCCCCAGCTTTTTCCCATCCCTCAGTGACAGTTTGGAGGAAATGGTGTCACAGGCTGTTTCAGCAGTTTTAGAAGGGGAGCAGTGTGGCCATTGTGTCTGCATACTTGAATCTCTGTAAAA
>NW_020897779.1:1203596-1237425 GCF_003984885.1 Neopelma chrysocephalum
TGCAGCAAGAAGGGGCTAGAGCTCTTGAGGATTGCAGTTCCTCTCCTGTGTGGTTCTTCTTTCTGAAAGCATGAAGGGGAGTGAGGAATAAAACATAGGAGTAGTGAGGGACAGAATGGCAAAATAAGGGAAGGCATGAGTCAAGTTAGATAAACCCAAAGAATAAACTCCTTGAACCTTCTGGTTGGCTTCTCCATAGCATTGCTGGAGCATCTTTGAAGAAAAGGCACCATCAGAAACTGGATGGACACAAGTGTCAGGAAAGGATTCTGGAGGCAAGTCCATCTAAATAGTGACCAGTAAATGTCTTCCTGGACTTGGAAGGAAACTGCTTGCTCTAGTGCTTGGTCGTGGGCTCTCTTCTTTACTAGGAAATATCTTAGAGCTTGGGTCAGAGGGTTTCCTTCTTCCTGTGACACATGCAGCTGAGAAGCCATCAGTAAACCTCTGCCTACACAGAGGCATTGTAGTGGGAGCTGCCTGATCTCCCTGCCAACTCCTGCACTTTAGCATTATGTGAAAATTAACAGGTCAGACTTCAGTCCTAATCCAAACCCTCTGCAGCTGTCTGTACACACTGAGCCCTACCATTCCTGGAAAGCAAGAGTGGCAGTCATAGTCCCATGTCTGTAGTGTAAGTTCCACTGAAAAGTCGCATTGAGCTGGATAAAGTCCTGTTCGAGTGCAGTTTTGTCCCTCAGGTGCTGAGCACAAGTCAAGGTCTTTTCCATCTCTAATTTGACATATTGCACTTGGATGAGCTGTTGCTGTTATCATATAACTGGCCTTGGAAGCAGCTCCATGAAGGAAAGGAACTTGATAGCCACTGGACCTTTCTCAGTAGAGGCTGCCCAGAGGTTCTGTTGACCTCGCAAGACCCTTTGTGTAGTTCCAAATGGAGTATAGGTGGATAGCTGTGTCTGCAGGCCAAGTTCAGAGAAGTTATCCTCATGAAGAATGTTGCTTTGGCTCCAGTGTTATGACTTCCTGAAATAAGCACTGCTTTTGACAGCTAACAGCAGTTAGGGAGGATGGGGGGAATGTCTCCTGCTGCCTTGAGGCTTATCTGTGCCTCTCAGGGCTCTTGGAACAGGTGCCTGTTTGCACTTGGCAGTGAGTTGCTGGCTTAGCTCCATATTGCCCTGGCATGCAGAACAGCTCTGGCTGGATTTAAAGTCATGCCCTAAATCAAGCCAACCCTTGGAGTATGCAGGCTAAAGGGCTGAATCTGGTTGGTGTAGGCTCACAAGGAGCACTGTGAAGGATGAAAAGTGAGGAAGTCTCCCCTTGAAGAGAGGATGAGAATGTAACAAGTGGAGCAGACAAGACAGGGAGAGCTGCACTGCAGAGGTAGGGATGTGCACGGCAATTTGTGGCTAAGTGACTTCTGCCTGCATTTGAGAGCTATTTTTCCTGAGTCAGTTAGTCATCATCTCCATGCCAGGAGTTCAGTTGAGCCACTTAGCATTATTACTTCATTGTAATTGAAACTGTAAATGCAGAGCTGGTAAGTGACTCACAAGTATGCTTTGTGAGAGATTCAGTAAAAATAATGTTGCTCAAGTAGCGCTGTACTACTCACAGTTAAAATGCGAGCTCTTTATCAGGTCAGGCAGTAGATGGCCATGCCCAGAGGCTGAGACCTCTGTCACTGTGCTCCTCTGTGGAGACTCAGGCAGGTAGCCTTGCCTGAAGAAGCTTGCAGCTTCTCTAGCAGAGCAGGTGCTGTGTGAGAAAGAGAGAAGGATTTCTGTCTTAGAAATTAAGAACAGTAGTAAAGAGCTATCCCATCCCAACACCTACTGTGTTTTCTCAGCCTCTTGTTTTGTTTCAGACACGCACAAGTGGTTTACGCCAAAGGTGTCTGGAATGGTCCCAGGAGCAAGAGATGGGCACTCAGCTTGTGTCCTGGCAAAGAGCATGTTTATCTTTGGAGGCTATGAACAGCTGGTGAGTAGTCTCTGTAACTGTTAATTGGTGAGCCCTTGGGAAAAGAGGGTGTTGATACCCAGGACACTGGTAGAGGCAGGATATGGGGGCATATTTGTACTTATAGTTGCTTTCATTTTGTAACTTAGCAAAATCATGGCATTAATACCCAGGTTACGCTCATTGTTTTGTGGAGAAGATGGTTAGAAAAGCAAGCCTAAAAAATGATATGATTTTTTTTCTTTTATGAAACATATTTACCATAAGAGGTAAAAATATAAATATTTTTATATGCAATTTTTTATGGCTCATTTCTCAGCCAAATTTTGATAGATAAATACACATAATTTTTAATAAATATATAGTGATGTACATTTATTTCAATTTTCTAGCTGAAAAATGAGCCCGAAAAATCACTTTCCAGTGTCTGCAATGTTGCTGTGAGGTTTTGTCTTAGTCTGGTGCATGTTCCCTGTAGTCTGTACCTGCTCTGACATCTTGTTGATCTCCTCCAGCAAACACCTGGTTGCCCTCCCGTTAAGCATCCCCTGAGTCAGTCATCCTGCAATACCTGTTACCGTGTCTAATGATCTTTTGAGCAAATCTTTATCCTCTGATCTTAAGAAATGGGAAAATATCATTTCAGCTTATCACCAGGCTCCAGAAAAGCTGTGCAAAGTCACATCTGTTTATTTGGAAGAAAGCTGGGGCTCTGTTACAGCAGTCTCTGGGTTATTTACCATTTTCTGAGGACAATGGCATGCCAAATCCATGATCTTGATTACAGCAGCAGGAGCAGTTCAAATGTGGCTTGTTTTTAACCAAGACCAAATAAGCCTCTGACTGTCTTGCTGCTCTCTCCCCTACCTGGGAGAGCAGGAGTCCACATTGTTTGTGTGAGTGCAGTCTCTTCCAGGCAGCTAGCTGCAGATGGCTTTTGTGGGACCTCAGAACCCAGAGTATATTTGTTTCTGTATGTTTAGCTACCCAGAAGTAATCTTAGCTTCTGCCTCTCATTGGGTGGCCTTACCAGAGCCAGTTTGCCTGTCCTGTTAGTGCCTTTTTCCTCTGTTGCTTACATAGAGAGGAGGCAGGTTTCTGCTGTGAATGTATTGTGTGCAGGACAGTCTTTGGGGGAGGAACTGATCACCAAATAAATGGCAAAGCTGCAGGAAGAGACAGGACACCTTTGAGAATAAATGGGCTTTGCCTTCCTCTTGTTAAGTGATAAGTATACTGCCTGACATTTTGGAGCAAGCACCTTGTCTCTTGGGAGGTACTGACTCCAAAGAGATGTTCCAGGTCTATAGGACGGCATCCTTCCTGGGGCCAGATGTGACCAGACTTCTCAGTCCCTTTGTGACCAGGCTGCTTTGCTGTCTTTCAGGCTGACTGCTTTTCAAACGATATCCATAAATTGGACACCACAAATATGATGTGGACTTTAATCTCTGCCAAGGTCAGTGTCTGCTTTTCACTGTGGTTTGGGGAGGAAGTCTTGCATTTGCTATTCTCTGGGGTAGCTGCCCACACTTGTCTCACAGCTTCTGTCTGGTGTGGCAGGAATCTGCAGGATGGGAAGTTCTCCAGGAGAAGGCAGCCACCCAACTTCCCCATCAAAATGTGTCATCTGCTGGGGTAATCTGCATTCTTTCTCTTGTTCTGTTTTACTCTGTCCCTTCAGGGTACTCCAGCTCGCTGGAGAGACTTCCATTCAGCTACAATCATTGGAACAAAGATGTACGTATTTGGTGGCAGAGCTGATCGTTTTGGGCCATTTCACTCCAACAATGAGATCTACTGTAACCGCATTAAAGTATTTGATACAGAAACAAACTCCTGGCTGGACTCTCCTCCAACTCCTGTGCTGCCTGAAGGCCGGCGGAGCCATTCAGCATGTGAGTGTGGGTCTGCTGAGGGTGGAGGATGGTGGAAGGAAATTTCTGCCTGCTTTAGAAGGACTGTCTGGTCTGTTGGATGGAGATGTGGGTTAGCAAGGGGTGCACAAAGCCCAGTTTCTGTGGAAAGCTGCTGCCCCCTGAAAAGCTTTGCACGTAACCCTGCACATGAAGGTGATGTAAGTGAAGGTGAACAACCAGCACCACTTTGCTTTGTGTTTGATGTTGGGTCAGAGACCTGCTGGGTGGCACGCTTATGTCTGTGCTTATTCCCTACAGTCAGCTACAACGGGGAACTGTATGTATTTGGTGGCTACAATGCACGCCTGAACAGACACTTCCATGACCTCTGGAAATTCAATCCAGGTATTTATGCTTTTAACTTGTTGCAGTGATAGTGCTCCAGGCCTTTAGGCAAGTGAGTGCTCAGAGGAGCTTACTCTCCAAGGAGTATTGCTTGAGGGGAAATGTCTCTTCTGATAGCACTGACAGGAACTTGCTACTGTGCTTTGGGACCTCTGTTCCTCTTCAGGATGTTTCCAAATCTCAGAAAGTGGAAGAGAAGGTATTGCTGAAAGACACAGTTCATTGGAAAACTTTGTCTTGTTCTTAAATATGCAGAAATACTGACAGAAGAGAAAATAGGAAGAAGCAATGGGGTTAGGGGAGGGAGAGAGCTGGGGAAACCATTCAACTTGAGCTGCAGGATCATCATACCACACTTTCTTGGTACCAGGTCAAACTGTGCTGCAGAAGGGGTGTTCTTCAGCTGGTGCCCTGAATATCACACTGAATATCTCAGTCGACTGAGCTGTTTTGGGGTCCTCAGTCCTCAGGCGCTTTTCGCAGTCATTAGACTGATTTTGCTTGCTAATTGCTTTGCATAGTAAAATTAACTGAGAGCAGCCAACTTGCTGCTCCCCAGACTGATCAGTGAGCTAGTGTCTGAGCTCCTGAAGATTTCAGTGCTGCATTAGTCACCCCCCAGCATCCTTGCCACAGAAAGCAGCAAAGGCTGCTGTCTCCACCTGATTGAGTTCCCCACTCCCTCCTCCCGCCGCTGAGTTGTCCCAGCAGCCTCCCCTCTGCCAGGATGCTCAGTGATCGCAGACTGCCAGCAGATGGAGCTCGTTCCTGGGTCTCCCTTCTCCAGATCCGGACCGCAGCAGGGTGCCGGAGAAGGGAGGCTGCCTGTCTGCTCCTGCAGCTCACCCCTGTGCAGCTCCCCGTGAAGTCCGACCCGCTGCCGTGGCAGCCCGTGGGTCCTTTGCAACTGAAAGGCCTTGACTGGGCTTTGAGCAACTTGGTCCAGTGTGAGGTGTCCCTGCCCATGGCAGGGGGGTTGTAATGAAATGATCTTTAAGGTCCCTTTCAACCCAAACCATTCTATGACATGACCTGCAAGTGCTGTCTCAGCAGGCAGAACTTCGGGACTCTGTCTGGCATTTAAATGACACTTCAGTAACAACCTCATAGAAGTGCATCATTTTGCCACTAGTGAGGAGGTCAAGGGGAAAAGGTGGATGTTGGCTAGTTGGTGTGGGGGGGGCAGTGGGCCACAGGTTTTCCTGTGATGTTTAAATCCATAACCTGCTTATACATGATCTTGGTCAGGCTCTTGTGACAAGGTGGTGCACTCTGTTCTTCTGGTTAGTTTCTCTTTCTTGGAGGAAGATTGAACCCAAGGGGAAAGGCCCATGTCCTCGACGCCGGCAGTGCTGCTGCAGAGTGGGGGACAAAATCATTCTGTTTGGAGGCACCAGGTGAGTTGTGTGGCGAGGCTCCGCGAGAGGTTTTGCCATTCCCTTCAGCACAGTGTCCCTCCACACTGCCGCGTGCAGAGTCAGAGGGACTTCAGAGTTACATGGCAACTGTCCATCTATCTGACAAGTGTAAGCAATCGTGTACATCGGGGCTCCTCTGGAAAAAAGCCATGGAGGAGACTGAAGGTGTCATGTAGCTTGTAAAGCACTCGATGACAAGCTGTCTGGTACATGCAGAGACAGAAGTGTGTAACATGCTGTTCCGGTGGGGTTGTGCAGTAGTCAAGCTTTCTGTGAAAAAGGTAGTGGGGATGAGGGAGGAGATCCTGCCATCAGAAGGACACGTCTTGGTCTGCTGTGCTGTAGCAGACCTCACTGACTTATCCTTGCCTATGTGGTGCTCTGATTCTCCCACCAGAGTTTCTTTCTTCCGTTGGCAAGTGTGGGTTTTGCTTAGTTGCAGTGGGATGTTGGCTCAGCTGGGAGCTGTTTGAGGAGCCTATACACATGACAAGACAACGTTCCTTCTTGTGCCATTGTTCCTTGGCAACACTTCCATTCACAAGAGAAACCTGGTGTTATGAATTTAGCTGTCAAACACTGGAAGTGATACTGTCAGGGTGCAGGGCAGCTGGATGGAGCCAAGAGCCTTAGCAGCTGCTAAAAGAAAGGAAGTGGCCCATCACCAGGACACACTCTATGCTCTCTAGAATGACAAATTGCAGCTCCAGAGCACAGGCCTGTTTCCCAGTATCCACCTTGCAGAGACAGTTTAAGTGCTTTCAACCCTCTGCATGGTTTGGAAACCTTTAGGGCTTTCTCTGGGACTCTGGCAGCAGCTTTTTGAGAATTGTTCTGAAGATTGGGGCAGAGGACCATACAGAGCAGGTTCTGCTGATGGCCTGACCATACCAGTGTGTGATAGGGTAAAGGGCCTTCAGCTTCCAGGGGTTCTGGGGGTGTGTGCTTAGTTGTAGGATGTCTGTGTGGCTGTGAGGGAGTGCTTAGTGCAGGTGAGGTATGCAGAGGTGCTGAGTTTATCCAGTCTCCTCAAGTGATACTGGTACTACTCGGTACAGCAGAAGGCTTGGTAGAACTTTATGGTAGTTTTGGATGGTCCCAGATGCTGCAGTGTATGTAGGTTTGTGTTACAGCAGCAGCTGAACTCTGATGTTAAGCCTTGGCACTCCTAGGAAATGTGAGCAAACCACAAAAAATTTGACACCAGCTTTTTGGAGTTTGGTCCACCCTTGCCAGGCAGTGCATCAGTGCCTTGTCTTCTCCACTGAATCACTTCGGAATTCAACTTGTTTCTTAATTCAGGCTCAAAACCAATACAGGCATGTTCATCAGCACTAGTGTGGGGTAGGAAGAGCTGCAGGCAGCCAGGAATGCAGCCTGCTTGAACTGGAGGGAGGGTCTTGCAAGCTGGGGAAGTGGGAGATGGGGGTGGGGACCATGCTCACTTCCTGTAACAGTTATCAGGTGTGTTCTGAAGCTGCCTGGCAAGATAAGAAGTTTTTCCAGGAAGTCATTGTAATGGAGAACTCCCAGTGGTCTGCCTCCTGACCTGTGCTCCCCTGGCTGGGAAGGGGGAGGGGGCTTGCATAGTGCAGGAGATCCAGCAGGATTCCTTGGAGGGTGAGCCCGCAGGCTCAGCTTTCTAGGTGGCAATGCTGGGGGGTGGGCAGGCAAAACCCCTTTGTGTCCTGCCTGCTCTTAACAGGGTTCCTGCGTCCTGTAGACTGTTGAAGAGGCACTTCTGCAGGCTGCCTGCTCCTATGGAATCCAAATGCTTTGTTTCTTTTGTAGTCCTGCCCAGAGCCTGGTCTTTTTGCCCCAGCTGTGGTCTCACTGTGGCCAGGAGAAATCTATCACTTATGTCGCGTTTAAGTGACCAGGAAACTCAGTGTTCCCATTAGCTGTGTCACAGTTGTGGCCCTGGTCTGGTTTCCTCCCAAACTCACCAACACTTTGGCGTGCAGAGACCATCCACAAGGGAGAAGAAATGCTATAAAGCAGAGTTTTGCTGAACAGATGAAATAGCTGAACAGATGAGAGATGCCAATCCAGATTTGGCTTGAGGCTGTGTTTTCCCTGACAAGGCTTAGAAATGCCTGGCTCTGGTGAGGGAGTGGGGGCTCTTGCTGAGTGCGGGGAGCATTGTTTTGCAGCTGGAACATTCCATTTTGTTGACAAAGGCATGCCCTGCACCCTGCTGCCTGGGAGTTGCAGCTCTCCTAGTCTTGAACTCCAGGCTTACCCTGCTACTTGCCTTTTGGTGATTAAAACCACAGATGTGGTGCCTGCTGGCTTTCCTTTGATAGATAAGGGATGGTCTAGGGTTTCCTGTGACGTGGATGTGAGATTAGATTGTTATGTGGTAAGCACACAGGGGCGGAATTAAAGGGGCTCTTGCCTGTATCCGGGCAGATGGGTCCCATCAGCAGCAGGTCTTCTCTGACAGCAGGGAGCTGTGTGTGGCAGTTCAGCCGGTGTTATGGGAACCTGAGGAGGCAGGTACTGCCTTATGTCCTGTGAGAAGTGAAGCTTAGTGGGTCATAGACAGGTGACACTGGGGCAAGAAGTCACTGCATGAGGTCATTCCTAGCTAAGCAGTGAGGGCACCCTAAATTGGTTCATCACAAACCAAAGCAGGACTTAAACCACCTTTTCTTTCTTTTAAATTCCCCAAACAACCATCAGCCATGGGAGTGCTTTCCTCTGGTCCAGGCACTACTGTTCCAGCACAGGCAGTCTCTCTGTGCTAGGGAATGTTCAGTTTTTTCTCAGGTGCTTTGGCTATTCCATCAAGACCACGGAGGCAGGAAACTATAAGTGAGACTGTCTGTTCCCTAGAAATGCCTGAAGTCATAGTTCCTCATTAGCATTCCAGGACCAGCATCAGATGGGAGTATCAGCAAATTGGAATTGGTTTAAAATGACTGCTGCACTGCTCAGTGCTCAGTTACAGTCCTCTGAAATGCTGTCCCCATTTTGGCACAACCAGGGAGCTGTGGCTGGAGCCCAAAGTGATTCCTGAGTCGAACTGAGAAATGTCTGTGCTTGCCCTGCCATGCAGATGTTTCCCATCTGCTTTCTCTGCACTCTTCTTACAGCATCTCAATGGCCAAGCTGAAATAATTGCAGTAGATCTTAACTATGTGAGGAGTGATGGACAGCGTGTGCCTGGGCTGAATCTGTTTTAAACCTTGTGCTGTTGTGCTTGGCCACACAACTTCAGCTCATGCAGCAGAACCCAAAACCAGTCCAGTTGCTGGCCTAGGAACACAAGCTAATAAAATAGTATGTTTTCCTGGCTGTCACCATCTCTGGAGAAAGGTCATGGTTTCTGTCATCTGTGGTCCAGATGCACAACTAGAGATCTTGGCAGAAAGTCCTCTTGGGTCTCCAACTTATCTCTCCTACCTCATTAGGGACACCAGCACAGTTTTTTGGTCTTTGTGGTTTGTCATTATGTAGTGTCAGATTTTTCCTAGATCAAATGTCTGTCCCATGTGATGTTTTTCCCAAATCCTTGTATTTCACATTGCTTCCCATGCCTTCCCTTGGCTGTGAGGTGAAGCTGGCCTGAGGTCTGTAGAAAGCACAGTGTGGACTCTGTCATGCTGCCCCATGTGGTGTTTGGGACCAGGTGGGGATGGGCTGACCCTGCCTGCTTGGGAAGTTTGATCTGTATGTGTCTCCTAACATGTTGCTAGGGCAGCCTTCCATGATACAGCACAGCTGAGAAGCTGGTTAGTCTCCAGCACTGAACTGATTCTCCAGGTGATGCCAGCCCTGGCAGCTGTGGAGCAGCCCATGGGGCCTGTTTATCTCATAAGGAGCGGGACGGAGGCTTGTGCGTGTGTGCCTACCTTCAGGAGCTGCTGTGACATCCCTTCTCCAGCCTGCTCAGAGTCATTCTCAGCCTTGTCTTGGGGATCAACGGCTCTGCTTCTCTGAGTGGAGCTCTTTGGAGGGTTGGATCCACTGAAATTGCTGAGCAAATAGAGCCTTGAAACGCCTCAGTTATAGAGGCAGCTGTTTGCCATCACTTTCCTCGTGCCTTGGAGGTGGGTGCCACTTTTCCAGGGAAGGCCCCAGGGCTGCTCACTTGTTGGAGAGCAGTTTGAGAGGCACCTGGAGAAGGAAGAGTGAAACCAGTTAGAGGCTGGTCAATTGTACAAGAAGGGAAAAGGATTGTTCCCTGCAGGGTGGGACCTGTGTTTGGAGGTGCAGCAAAGTAACAGAGGTTGGCAAGGTGAGGGGGAGGTTCACAGCTGGAATCATTGTGGTCATCTGTGAGAAGGAGGCAGGTCCCCCATCCCTTGCTTGCGGGGCAGATGGCGTGTGTTTTTGCTCTTTGGCTCTGTGCGGCTCTGCCTACTCTGCGAGGAACTGTGAAAGTGATGACTTTGAGTGCTGCTGGGGGCATCAGAGGGGCAGGAGGGATGAGACTTGCTCAGCCCTTGGGGAGCCCAAGGGACTGTAACTGGTGTAAAAAAAAAAAAAAAAAGAAATTTGGCACTGATTGACACACTGTGCTTGGTTTCTGCAGCCCATCTCCAGAGGAGGGAATGGGTGATGAATTCGACCTGATGGATCACTCAGATCTCTACATCCTCGACTTCAGTACGTGAGCACTCCCTGCCCAGCCTGTATCTCTTGCAAGAAGGTGCCCTGTGAGCAGGCCCTGCTGTGAAGCACCATACTGTGCCCTACATGGCTCCAGGTGCCTGTATCCCAGAGCCAAACAGCTGTCTCTGACAAGTGTACATGGCTTAAGGCAGACCGGCCAGAGATGCAGCTGTGTGTCATGCACTCCTGCACACAGACTTCTTGTGGCAGCATAGAAAACTGCTCCAGATGGTCCCTGGTATGCATTCTGCCTTGTCCCTGAGAGGGATGGCCAGGGTGCTCTGCCCTGTTTCCTGTGGCACTGATTGCATGATGCTGGACCCCCCCATGGTGTCCAGACGAGGACTGCTGTGGCTAACTGCCCTCTTTCCACAGGCCCAAGTCTAAAGACGCTGTGTAAGCTAGCAGTGATTCAGTACAGCCTGGACCAGTCCTGCCTTCCCCATGACATCAGGTATGGTGTGCCGTGCTGGGAGGTCACCCTGTGGGTGATGCCTGTCCTTAGGGTGCTCCAGCCCTGGCTGAGGTCTGCCTGGGCCTTCCTTGGCACTGTGCAGCTTTGGGGCAGGCTGGGCTGGAGACTGCAGCTGAGGCTGATGTGAAGCAAAGCCGCTCCAGCCCTGGGCGCTGTGTTTGTGCTTTCTCTTAGTGTGTCCCTTTGGTGTGTTACAGATGGGAGCTCTCGGCCATGACAACAAACAGCACCATCAGTCGTCCCATCGTCTCCAACCAGGGCTGACGCCGACTTGCCCCTCTACCACCCTGCCCTCGCCCCTCCACACATTGACCTCTTGCTCCACTGCCTGCATGAATTTTTAGCCTTTTCAAGCAAGGAAGGTGTGAGCTCAGTTTGTCTTGCCCTAGCCAGGCCTCCCTCTGCCCTCATCATGCTTTGGGCAGCACGAGTGTACAGGCAGAGCTGGCCACTGGAGAAAAAAACTGGCTGGCCCCAGCAGCACAGCTGTGACCCCTCTCCTTGCTGATGGCTCCAGTGTCTTCCTTCCCTTTGCCTGTGGAACTGCAGCTGTGCTGTCCGGTCCCCGGCCACTTTCCAAGGGCCTGAATCAACTCTTACCACCAGCCATGGCCCTGGGATTGACCTCAGGCTATGAACTGTTCCTGCATTGCCTCAAGAGAGCAGGAACCTCTACACCTGCTCCTGCCAGCACTGACCAACTTCCTGGCACTGGATGGCAGGCCCCAGCTCCAAGCTGAGCCCAATGTGGGGGGCTGGGCCCAGCTGGACTCTCTGCCCAGATCCAATTGTAAAACAGCAATCGGGGGCAGTTTTATAAATTCTGAGGCAGACATGGTTTCTGCTGCTGTGTGTGTCCTAGCAGGTGAACTGGGGGAGAGAGGGTGTGAGAGAGGAGAGACTGAACCAGGTGCTTTCCCCCAAAGCTGCAGGCCACTAGTGGCTTGTGGCAGCAGCAGGCTCTGGCTGGTGTGAGCACTGGCTGGGGTGGCAGAAGGGAAGCTGGGCCCTCCACAGTAGCACTGCCCTGGTGTACCTGCCTCCTGCCCAGGGCTGTGTTGCCTTGCCAAGAGGACAGGGAAGAAAGTGGTGTACATCTCCTGGGCTGTGCTGCCTCAGAAAGGTGGATGCCCTGTTGCTTCCTGCTTCAGTGCTGGAGATGGAGTGGTGCCTGGGACAGTCTTCCTGGGTGGCACAGAGCACTGTGCTCAAGCCCCTTTCTGTGGACGTGAGGTGTCTAATGTGGAGCTCCCATGGCAACTGTAGTGAGGCTAATGCAGGGACAGCATTAGCCTAGGGAAGCACTCAGGGTGTTTCCTGGGCTGTTTTCCAGGGCAGCTGAGATGACTGCAGCCGCATGCCAGGAACGGGTGGCAGAGGGCCCAGGCTGTCTGCCCTGCCCTGAGGGCTGGCACACAGCCAGAGTCAAGTGCTGCTCATCCAGCAGCACAAGGTTGTGTGGGTGCCTGGGCTCCTTGACCTGCAGGGGATGGCCAATGCGGGCACAATGGAGCAGTCTGGAGTGGCACAAGAGTGGTGAAAACCCTGTGTCAGGAGAACAAAAGGCACCTCAATTGTGACAAGAGCTTGTTCTTCATGCACTGGCAGCTCACCCTGGTGAGCATCAGTGGCAGCCTGGGGCCTGGAGGGAGACAGGTGTGCTGACAGTACGTCTGGCTCAGGGGAACAGCCCCAGCCTCGGCCTCGCACCTGCAGATTACTTGTGAGGGCTGGGTGGACATCTACCCTCTGTTGTGCAGCAGCTCTTAACTCCTCAAATCAACTGCTTCAGCCACAGGCTCTCTCTCAAGCTGTGAAATGAAATAGTGGTTTTTTTGCTGTGGCATCCCCTCCCCCAGCACTGAAGCACCAAGCTTACTCTTCTTGCAGGATGCCAGGCACCAGGAAACACCCACAGACCACACAGACTTGCTGGGCTGGGTAATGTGGTGCTGAGCAGAGGCTCCCCAAGGTGCTCTCAATTCTGTCCATGAATGGCTGTCACTGCGGCTTGTCTGGGAAGAATCACAATCTCTACACCATCAAGTGAAGACAACAGGCCCTAGAAAGGCTCAGCACCCCATGTCAGTTGCCTCTAGGAGAGCAAACCTTTGGTGGGGAAAAGGCCTCTCTGGGAAGAAAAGAATGGGGTCACCAACACCCCAATCTCCTTCAAGGGTTCTCTTGGGTTCAGGGGTGCTGTGGCCCTGACTCCCTCTGCCAGGACCCTGCTGCAGGCCTGAGCATGGGAAATTCTTACTGTCTTGGTCCAGATGTCTTCAATGCATTTTCTTGGCTTATCAGCTCCTTCTCACAGCACCCAGCTCACCAGTGATGCTGGAGAGCAGCTGCCAGGCAGGCAGACTAGACACAGAACCTTCTGCTGGGGTGGCAGCAGCTGTGGGCCAGGAGCTGGGCAGATGTGTGCCATGCAGGGGGATCCCTGCTGTCTTCCTCACTGCCCCCTCCTGAGTGGCTGGTTTGCTTTAAAGACCCTGGCTTCCTTTTATTACTTCCCCTCTCAGATTGCAGCCGGCTGCAAGGCTATTTTTAGCAGCCCGCCTTCTAAAAATAGCCCTGAGCTGTTTGTAGTTGCGTCACAAGAGGTAACTCTCTCCACGAGTGGCTTGGCCTCTGCACCCCAGGAGGATACAAAAGGAGGCCAGGAGCAGAGGGGTCAGCAGGTTCAGCCACAGCCAGAAGCGAAGGAGGCAGCAGTTCAGGCCTGCCAGCTTCAGGCATCGCAGCGCCAGCAGCATGACCATCTTCTGCAGCCACTGCCACCAGCCCCTGCAGGCAGAGATGAGCTGCCTGCCCAGGAGGGGCAAGCAGGCGCCCAGGGCCTCAAGGCCATTCAGGTGAGCTCCCCCCCACCTCCCACTTTCAGGGCTGTGATGGTCTCTGAGAGCCCTGGGACAGCTGGTGTAGGGTCTGATGGCCCCTGCAAGAGGCTTACACCAGCCTGAGACGGTGGGGCTGTCAGCTGGCACATGGGGAGGAGGTGCAGGAGCTTGGCGGGGCAGAGGGATTTGGGGTAGTTGAAGAGGAAAGGCATATCTGGTGGACCGGGGTGCACGTTCTGGCACTGGATGCAATTTCCATCCTTGCGGGGTTTGCTGGCGAGGTTGTGTCGCGTGGGCTCCTCACAAAGCACAGGTCATTGTCCAACCTGGTCCCCACCAGGAGAGGCACCAGCCACACCAGCAGCATATCCCCTTGGGTAGCCTCTGCCTGCACCCACTGCACCGAAACAGCTACGCAAGGTTTGCTCTCCTAGAGGCAGCAGCTGGCATGGGTGCTGAACTTCTCTACTCCATATCCCCAAGCTCATAATTCTCCCCATAGCGACAGGCGGGGAATGCTGTCCCTTTCCCTCCCTGGATGCACCTCCCCAGATGGCTGGCTTTGCAGGTCAACCAAGAGTGCTTCCAAGGCTCGCCGGGACCAGATCAACGCGGAACTGCAGGCATTGCGTTCCCTGCTGCCCATCTCCGTGCGGGAGAAGGAGCGGCTCTCCTACCTCCATACCATGGCCCTGGTGTGCCTCCGGCTGCGGGGGGCTCAGCTGTTCCCTCCAGGTACCCATGGCACTGCTGTACCCCATGCTATCTTACATCTGTGTGGGACACTGCTCCTGCTCCATCAAGACAGCACTTCACCCTGATCCCCCTGCAGGCTCAGCTCCTCCTGCGCAACCGGCCCTCGGCACAGAGCTACTCTCCCTGCTCCCGGGGTTTCTGCTTGTGCTGTCGGCCAGTGGAAAGCTGGTCTACATCTCGGAGAACGTGGCTCAGATCCTGGGCCTCTCTGTGGTAAGGCTTGCTCACTAGGCATTTGCAGTCACTGTCCTGGTGCCTTTATTGTGTGCACAGCACACTGCCCCAGCAGATGCTAGGCTGTGGCTCCAGTGGTCTGTGTGCCCATGGTGCCAGCCAAGGCTCACCAAAACAGGCACAGTCCTTGAGGAAGCCCCCTCTTTTGTCAGGTGGAGCTGCTCGCCCAGGGGGACACGGTCTTTGACATCCTGGATGGGCAGGGATGTGAGGATGTGTACAAGAAGCTCCTCCTCGCCCAGGAGGAACCTGGCAGGGGTAAGGGAGGCCTCTGCTGGCATCTTGCAGATGTTGCCACCTTGCTCTGCCACAGGCCCTCAGTGGCTGTGATCAGAGATCCAGGGCCAGCTCTGCTGAGAGCAGAGCAGGGGAGCCCCTGACCCACTCGGAATGGTTTGTTTCTCTGCAGAAGTCACTTTTGTCAGTGAGATGTGCACGTCCAAGGCCTTCCGGCTGAAGCATGGAGGGAATCGGGTCGTGACAGTGTGTGGGCGCTTTGTGGCCTTGAGCTGGCCACCCTCACCCTCCACCACAGCCTTCCTGGCCCTCTGCTCGCCGGTCATGCAGTCGCCTGCAGATGGCGAAGCTGGTTCCCAGGATGACATATTCCAGAGCACGCACATCCTAGACATGACGTTTATTGATGTCACGGAGAGGTGAGGTGTGCCTGTTTGCACCAGAGCCCCAGCTGTACATCTCAGGCAGCAAGAATCATTTCCCTTCACCAAGCCTTATATTGGATGCAGGCTAGATACTGTGTGAGCACTGAGACTCACAGACGCTTCCTAGACCTCTTCCCTCCTTTACAACTTATTTCTGTACCTCTGTTGTTTTGCTCTCCCCTCCAGCGAGCAGCTGCTGCTCCTTGCTGACAGGGTGTGGACCCTGTATGGCACTCAGTCCCCACTTCCCTTGTCTCCCCCAGTGTCACCTACCACCTTGGCTACCGCAGGGAGGAGCTGGTCGGTCAGTCCTGGTACAGCCTCCTGCACCCTGAGGATGCTGATCTGGCAGCTGCCCAGCACAGGGCCGTGGGTGAGTGTCAGGCCCAGCAACGTGTGTACTGTCCTCTGGCTATATGCTCTAGCTGTGCCTGAAACATGTCTATGCAGGACAGCAGACACAAATCGAATTCAGTCCTGCCCACTGAGACTCCCTGCTCCAAAAGGATGAGGCAGGGAATTGGTCACACACTGTCTATAAGGTCACAGGTAGCTTCCAAGCTTTGGAAGCTTTGCCACAGTGCACAGAGGAGGGACAAACCCCCTTGAGCTCCAGCTCTTTCGGGGGGGCAGGACTCCTACGGCCTGACTCTGCTCTGTATGGCTTCTGTGGCGCTGGGGCCAGAGCAGTGACCGCCTGCAGACCTCATCGGGGCAGCCTAGGGGGTGTACAGGCGGCCTGCCGCCGGGTCCTGCCGCCGCCTAACGCAGTCGCTTCCCTTGCCCGCAGCGCTCGGGGCCGGCGCCGGGCCCGCCTCGGGGACCGCGGTGCTGCGGGTGCTGCGCCGGGACCGCGCCTGGGCCTGGCTGCGAGTGTGGGCGAGGCGGGACGGCGGGGGCCGCTGCATCTCCTGCACCTGCACCTGCCTCAGGTGAGAGGGCTCCGGGGGGGTGGGGGAGGCCGCTGCATCACCTGCCGCCCCTGACCCCTTGTCCCCGCAGGGAGGAGGAGGCGGCCCATCTGCGCTCCCGGCAGCCCCGCGCCGCCGCCCCGCCGGCGGGCCCGGAGCTCAGCCGTCTCGCCGCGCAGCTCCGCGCCCTCGCCGACCGCCTCTCGCCGACCGCCTCTGCCCCGCCCGCGCCAAGACCCCCGCCCCTTCCCGAGGAAGGCGATGCCGATGCCTCTGACTGTCTTGGGAGCTCTCTACTGAACCCTCCCCAGTTCCTCCCCTCTCCTTTTAACTGGGGAGCGGTGAGAAAATTGGATGCAACATTCCAAGTGTGCCCTCACAGGTGTCAAGTCTACAGAGACACTGACATCCCTTGGTGTGCTGACTGTATCTCTCCTAATGCAGGCCACTGTGTGTAACTCCATCTCCTTTCAGACAGTCACTGCTAAGAGCTTCAGCTGACGCAATTGAAGGCGATGGCAAACCCTTATTTTATACAGTTGGTGCTCGTGTTAGAAACCTTGGCCAGGCTGTGATACAATCCAGCATCAAGATGACTCAGTTCGGCAGTGCAGAGGGATCTTGATCTTGCACTTTACCATTTATTGGCGAATTAGCTGGATATCACCAGAATGCGTACATGACCCGTTCCTCACAAAGGAACGATTTCTGCTTTAAAATGACGCCAATAAAACCCGCTCCCCCACGTGACTCTCTGGCGTGCCCTGGTTCCGCTTCCGGGAGGGCGGGGCCGCGGGCGGGGGCGATGCGGCCGCGCCGGGACCGGGCGGGACGGGGACGAGTCGCCGCTGCCGCCGCCGCCGCCATGGAGGGCGAGGAAGAGGCGGCCGCGGAGCGGCCGCTCGGGAGGCTGGAGGCGGCAGAGGGCGATGGCGACAGCGACGACGACGGGAGCCTCTCGGGGGACGGGGAGGCGGAGGCGCCGGGGCCTGGCGGGAGAGGTGAGGGGGGTCCCGGCGGCAGCGCCTCCGGTACGGGCGGCGGCCTCAGCGCGTATCGGGGGGTCACGGCTGCCCGCTCAGTGGGAAACGAGTTGGCAAATGGCTTGGTCGCATTTCGTATTCCAAGTCCTGCATCTCTCCCTCACCTGCTCCGCTCAGAGGATGAGCTCGGGATCACAGCAGGGTGTGCGCTGGAGATGCGTGAGAGGTCCCTGGAACAAAAACCGTGTAGGGGCCTCTTCCCCGTAGTCGTCTTCCCCGTGTGTGGAATCACAGAACTATGGAGTGGTTTGGGTTGGAAGGGACCTTAAAGATCATCCAGTTCCAGCCCCCCTGCCGTGGGCAGGAACACCTTCTACTGTGGAAGATCTCCCACATCTCCAGGGCGATTGCTCTGTGCAAATTCAGACGCAGAGGAGCTCCAGAGGTCCTCGCCAGGACAGGTGGAGTGGGAGAACCGGGCGGTGCGTGGCTGTGGGCACGGCATGGGCTGAGGTTCAGGGTGTGCAGGTGGTGGTTCTCATCCACAGTGGTGAGCACAGTGTGGTTTCCTCATCTCAAAATGATCCAGGTGAGAACGAAAACCTTACGAAAAGTTCAGCAAAGGCCTTTAAACGAAACTGAGGTGTCAAACACATGGCGTGATGCAGGTGTGAGGAGTCGCTAATTGTCTTGTGAAAGGGGTCTCCGTGGTGTGTCTGAGTGGGGCCATGGGGGAGGCACATCTCCTCTAAAGGTGGACTTTTGGGACTGGCAAGGTGCCCCACTATCCGTTGTAGTCATTTTGGTTTCCTCTGGTGAGGAAATGGTGAGCTTTAGCAAAGCTCAGAGAGAGGACCACTGACAGGCACCCTTTCCTTTCCACAGCTGGATGTGAATGGGAACAGTAGTTTTACTTTTGCCATCTGTCGGAGGCCTCTGTGATCTTGTGTCTGGAGCAGAAGGAGTTATATTTGAGTCCAGCACTCATTTTGTCTCAGCAGGGAACAATTGGGCAGATATCAACCATTTCTTAGGCCATCTGTTCTTGCGTCCTGGACGCTCTGACGTGCTCAGCAGGTCGTATAGCCCTCTACAGGCTGAGAAAGGCATAAGGTGTCCATGTGTCACCGGAGTCTGTGGGAGGATAGGAAACACGAGGAGGCTGTGCTCCTGAGCAGGAAATGTCCCTGTTGTCAGTAGGTAACAGTAGCTTATCAAGAGGTGCAAAAAAGAGGAAATAATCCTCAAAATAATGGATGAAGGGAAAAAATGGTGGGAAGGAAAAAATGAAATGGACTACAGAGACAGAACAGAAAAGGTAAGTTATATTCTAGGGGGGAAAATGAATGAAAAAATGGGGAAATTAGGGCCTCAAGAAAGAATGCAAGAAACAAGGGAAATAAGCTAATCCTGTCTTTTTAACTGGGGCCTTTTCACACACACAGTTGCCAATTCCGCTGCCCAGCAGTGAACATCTGCTAGGACCATTCACTTCTACCCTGAAACATGTTTATTATGTCCAGTGATGTTTTGATGAGTGTGAGTGGCTAATTCAATCTCCTACAAATGGGGTGTATTTCATGGGCTGATACTACTGTGTGGAAATCATCCCCATTAGGTTTTGGATAGTCAAGTCTGGTCACCTGTACCAGTATTGAAATATTTTATCAGTGGAAGCTCTGCATGCCTTTGCTTTCTCTGGTTTATACCAAATCTCTTTTCTAATCCTTTGCATCTCTTTACGTGGTATCTTTGTCTTGTTTTTAGTGACATCTTGTAAGCCTTTGCTATTTAAACAGTATTGTTTTGGAATTGCAGCTAAGTGGAGTATTGTAGTGCAAGTGATGGTGTCTTGTCTGCCTTCAACCAGTGTTAAGAGTATCTTCCACATCATTATGGTCTTAAGCTCTGCCATGGGAGGTTTAGGTTAGATATTAGGAAGAAGTTCTTTACTGAGAGGGTTATCAGGCATTGGAATGGGTTGCTCAGGGAAGTGGTGGATTCTCCATCCCTGGAGGTTTTTAAGATGAGACTGGATGTGGCACTTAGTGCCATGGTCTAGTAACCATGTCGGTAGTGGATCAAAGGTTGGACTTGATGATCTCAGAGGTCCTTTCCAACCCGGCTGATTCTATGATTCTGTTCTATGATTCTTCCTTTCCTTTAATGCTTTCTTTGCCCTTTTCACTGGTCCTTGTTCAGAGTCTTTCAGTTGTGTGCCCAGTGATGCTTTGAGTGATACTTAAATATTGCCGTATGCAGAGGTTAATTGCTTTGTCCTCCAGTAACTCATATAATTAGCAGAGATTTTTCCTGAATTTGAACAATGTGGTGTCAGATTCTCTTGTCCACAAATTTGTTGGTTTTCTTGTGTCTCTGTGAACCCCAATAGTGAGATTAATGTAAATTGCTGAGCTGCATGGCACTCTGCTCATGCCTGAGTGCAGGCACAGCTCATTGATCTGAAGGGGATTTCACATTCTGGGCCGGCAGTAAGTGATTGTACATGAGTGACAAGGGAAAAGGTGGAGACCAGAAAGGGCAGTGGTGCTGTCATCACTAAGAAGGCAGGGGCAAGGGTGTTTGCAGGAGTCCAAGCAAGAGAGAATGTCAGATTGCAGTAAGATAAGGGGGAAGGGTGTTTTGGGGAAATAGTGTAATGAAATCATGCTGTATTCACATTTCTTTTGTCCCTTGTGTGGCAAACTGGATGTACAGTGTTCCCTTAGCCTATTTCAGAGGACTAAGGAGCATCGACAGAGCAGAGTTCATGAGTGTTCAGAACAAGCAAAGAGAAAATATTTCCTGAGGCAACACATGGCTGTGCCCATTACGTTTTCTGAATGATGAGAGTAGTTTCTGAAACAGGTCTTAGTTATTGCCAGGATGAGAGTGACTGGGATAATAAATAATAAGTCCATGCTCTGAGCCAATGTGACTGACCTCATGTTGCTTCCAAAATTTGGCAAAGCACACAGAAACCTCGCTCTTGGGGCAGCGTTTTGGGTTTGTGTGGCAAGGGTTTGGTAGTGAGTGGGCTACAAGGGTGGCTTCTGTGAGAGCATGCTAGAAGCTTCTCACATGTCCCATTAGCTCAGCTGTGGCCAGGGGCTTTTATAAGCAACAGTGGTAGCACCTCTGTGGTAACATCTAAGAAGGGGAAAAGCCCTGCTGCAGATCAGCAACTGGTAGAAAGGAGTGAGAATATGTGAGAGAAACAGCCCTGCAGACACCAAAGTCAGTGAAGAAGGAGAGGGAGGAGGTGCTTCAGGTGGCTGGGCAGAGATACCCCTGCAGCCTGTGGTGCAGCCCATGGTGAGGCAGCTGTGCCTCTGCAGCCCACGGAGGACCCCACACTGAAGTGAGTGGATGTGCCCCCATGAGAAGCTGGAGTGGGTTTGCTGGCAGGACTTTTGACCCCGTGGCGGACCCATGCTGGAGCAACCTGTTCCTGAAGGACTCCACCCTGTGGAAAGGGACCCACATTGGAGCAGTTCGTGAAGAACTGCATCCCAATCTGTTCGTTTTGCCCGTGTGACGGTAATTGATGAGTGATCTTTCCTGGCTTTATGTCAACCTGTGAACCTTTGTTGTATTTTCTCTTCCCTATCTAGCAGAGGAGAGGAGTGATAAAGCAGCTTGGTGGACACCTGGCATCCAGCCAAGGCCAATGTACCACAGACAGGATGTGATTGATCCTGCTGGGCCACAGTTGGGGTGTTCTGTGACAAATGCATTAGTATCACAGAGGCTTAGAAAGGCCATGTGCCTGTCACTGCTCAGAGGTGTTGAGCAGGCAAACACCACCCAAGTCAGTTTGCCAAGGCTTTACCTTTTAGAAGGGAGCCAGTACAAACCCCTTCTTGCCCCTACAAGAGAAGAGAATGAGCATATCCAAGTGCTGACTTAAAAAGTGTTTCAGTTGTTAGTTCTGAACACCCAGCAGTGTAAATCCAGAAAGAATCATTGATAAGATTTTTACATTCTGTTATAAGAAGTGTTAAAGGTTACTGACACTGAGGGATATTAAAGAAACATATCAACAGACAATTCCAGCAGAATATTGTGCATTCATTACCACCATGGGTAGAATTACTTTTGCTGTTTCCTGTGTTGTCAGCAGTCAGAGGAGAGAAGGAACATTTTACGAAACACAGGATGTAAATAATGTTCTGAGGAGCTCCCAGCAAGGTTAGGATATGAAACTGCTTTTTGGTGTTATGGGTTTTTTTCTTCCCCAGTGAATCAGGCTATAAACTGTTTCTGTTGACAGTGAGTGGTGAAGGTTGAGATTTCAGTAGTTCACAGGCCCCTGGTGTGTTGAGGAGGGTCTGCTGTGGGAGCTGCTTCACTGCTGACTGAGCAGAGCAATGGCAGATGTGCAGTGGGAAGTTTGTCTCCAAGTCTTAACATACTGAATAGCCCATGTGGTTTTCTTTCACTTCTTGGCTGGTTTCGTGCTGTGAGAGGTGTGATAATGCCCGTTTAAAGGCAATGGAACAACAGTCTGTTGAAGTGGGAGAGTCGGGACCGAGAGGTGACCAGAATTTGCAATGCAGCCAAAGTATAACCCAGTGCAGAGCTCATACTGCTCTTTGTACCAGGTAGAACCTTTGTACTGCTCTTTTCTGTGCTATTGAGTGGAGAGAGAAGCAAAGACACATTGGGGTGAGGGAGAGACTATTCCAGTGGTAAAGACTGAATGAGAGAGGAATCAAAGGCTGAGAGACGCAGAGGCTTCTTTCTGCCATGCAGTTGTACAGGGATGACACCACTGTGCTTGTGTCACTGTTTCAGGCTCTGAGACATCCCTGTTGGTGGAATTTGGGAGTGAGAAGTGCCTTGAGAAGCTGTTCAGTTTAGGTGTGTCCTGTGCTCTCTTCCAGATCAGTCTGACATGTCTTTTGAGGAACTACTGCAGATGCAGAGCGATGCAAGAACAAGAGTGTGCAAACAGATGACCAGTGGAAAGAAAACTTCAAAACCTACCAAAGCTATGGTGAAGCAGCAACAAGGCAAAAAGGGGTAAAGAGGGATTTTTGTGATTAGAAAAATGTGCATGTGTGCTCTCTGCCTCCAGAAATTACACTGGGAACTCCTCACAGTGCTGGTGTTGCCTTGGAGCTGGCATAGATCTCCTTTAATGTACTAGACAATAATGCCTGTTACTATAGTGTTTCATTTGGGAATGGTCTGGTGCTGTTTTCAGAGCTCTTAATATCCTGTCCTGTTCAAATCCCCAGCAGCCACCTGTTACTTGATAGTTAAATTGGCACTCAATGCCTTTATACCCTCTGTGTTAAAGCACTTGTAACCCTCAGCATGGTGTGCTTTTCAAGCTGTATGATAGTGTCCACTGTGAGCTGACATAGTTACCCTGCTGGTTTCTAAACCCCTTCCAGCTTATTAGCATCTTCTGCCTGGCTCCCACTGGCTGGAGTTACAGTCACAGCCAATTTCATTCATCCTGCTGTTGTCTTATCTGTGGCTTGTCTGTGTTCATTTTCCTTTTTTCCCCTCTCTACAGAGGGAGAACATCACAGACTTTTTCCTGTATTTGGCACAACAAAAACTATCAGATCTTTTTACAGTTCTCCACAGACCCCCACTAGTAACAGCAATACTCTTACCCTTTATTTGCAGTATTTAGCTAGTTTTCAGTCCTCAGAGTTGCATCCAAGTGATTTGAACAGGTTTCTTCTGTTACACTGGCACTCC
The DNA here is from genome assembly GCF_003984885.1 of Neopelma chrysocephalum. Lineage (NCBI taxonomy): Eukaryota > Metazoa > Chordata > Aves > Passeriformes > Pipridae > Neopelma > Neopelma chrysocephalum. The sequence goes on from NW_020897779.1 coordinate 1,226,410, forward strand.
CTAATTTGTTTCTGAATCTCTGCTTAATACATGTTTCTCCTGCCATAAACAGTTGATTAGAATAATGTTTCTGCTTTTCCTTTTGCCCAGGGCTCTGGGGGATTTTGTGTAGTGCAACATCTTCACACAGTGTCTCTAATTTCTGCCACACAGTTTGCATAATTCTGCTTTTATTTAATTCCCCTAATCCTTTAAGCGATGTATTACTGTTAAATCCCACATGGTGTTTCTCTTGTGTTTTTGTTATGGAAGTGAGTTTCTTAAAGAAAGGACATCAAGGAAATCCCCTGGCACTGAGCTGGCTTCAGCAGTGCTGTATCAAGCTGACTCCGGAGCATTGTGCAGGGGTGTAGCCACATCAGCAGACATGAAAATACACTGAATGCTGCTCTAAGAGGAATTTGGAAAACTTACTCCTGGGCTGTTCTGTTCCTGCCCCGATGTTACTTGTGGCTGACTGTGGGTGCAATGCCCATGCTGTGGGTGCTCTCAGCAGGTTTTTCATGTTTCTGGTACCTTACCTGACAAATCACAGGACGCAGCATCCAAGTAATACAGGGAGAGTAATACCCTGTTCTGCCACCTTATACCATCCCCCTCATATACCTGAAGCATCAAGCTCTAAGGCCTGTGTTGCAAGGAAAACTTTTTCCCTTAATTGATTGTCACTGTAATCCTCACGATCCTGATTCATTGTGAAGTCTCTTTTGGGATATGTACCACACGCTGTGCAGCCTGTTATCCTGGGGCTGACCTTTTCCTTACTGGTGTTACAGCGTGCTTTCTTGCTGAGCCTGGCCTGTCTTTGTAACTTCCAGGTCAGTGCAGAAATTCCCTACTTTGGCATCCATGAGTGCTGAGGGAGCTGGCAGATGCTAACGCTCACCCACTCTCCATCATCTTTGAAAGGGCATGGAGAGCAGGAGAGGTGCAAGAGGTCTGAAGGAAAGCCAGTGTCAGAAATGGCAAGAAGGGAGGACTCGGGAAACTACAGACCAGTAAGCCTCACCTCCATCCTTGGAAACGTGATGGAGAGTCTCATTCTGGAGGTCATCTCTAAGCATGTGAAAGGTTTCTGGGAGTAGTCTGTATGGATTCGCTGAGGGGAAATCTTGCTTGATAGCCTTCTGTGATGGCATGACTGGCTGGGTGGCTGAGGGGGGAGGAGTGGATGTTGTCTACCTTGACTTCAGCAAGACTTTTGACACTGTCTTCCCTAACATCCTCATAGGCAAGCTCAGGAAGTGTGGATTAGATGAGTGGATGGTGAGGTGGATTGAGAACCAGCTGAATGGCAGAGCTCAAGAGAGTTGTGATCAGAGATGCAATAGACTAGTTGGAGGCCTGTCGCTAGTGGTGTCCATGGGGGTCAGTACTGGGTCCAGCATTGTTCAACTTATTCATCAGTGACCTGGATGAAGGGACAGAGTGTCCCTCAGCAAGCTTGCTGACAACACAAAGCTGGGAGGAGTGGCTGGTACACCAGAGGGCTGTGCTGCCATTCTGCAAGAACTGGACAGGCTGGAGAGCTGGACAGAGAAGAACTGCCTGAAGTTCAACAAAGAGAAGTGCAGGATCCTGCACCTGGGGAGGAATAAGTCCAAGCACCAGTAGATGCTGGAGGCTGTCCTGCTGGAATGCTGCTCTGTGGAGAAGGACCTGGGGGTTCTGGCGGACAACAAGCTGTCCATGAGCCAGCAGTGTGCCCTTGTGGCCAACAAGGCCCATGGTATCCTAGGGTGCATTAGGAAGAGCCTTGCCAGCAGGTCAAAGGAGGTGATCCTGCCCTGCTAGTCAGCCCTGGTCAGGCCACATCAGGAGTGCTGTGTCCAGTTCCGGGCTCCTCAGGACAGGGGAGACAACGGAGCTATTGGAGTGGGTCCAGCGGAGGGCAAAAAAAAATGACTGGAGCATCTTTTTTTTGAGGACAGATTGAGGGAGATGGGCCTGTTCAGCCTCGAGAAGAGATGACTGAGAGGGGACCTTATCAATGCTTACAAATATGTTAAGGGCAGGGGTCGAGGGGATGGGGCTAGGCTCTTTTCAGTGGTGCCCAGCAACAGAACAAGGGGTAACAGGCACAATCTGAAACACAGGGAGTTCCATGTGAGTATGAGGGAAAACTTTACTGTGAGAGTGACTGAGCACTGGAACAGGCTGCCCAGTGAGGTTGTGGAGTCTCCATCTCTGGAGATATTCAAAATCCACCTGGATGCAATCCTGTGCAACCTTATCTAGGTTAACCTGCTTTAGCAGAGTGGTGGTCTCTAGGTGATCACCGGAGGTCCCTTCCACCCCCAGCCATTCTATGACTATGAGAGAAATAATCAAGTACAGCACATTTACTGATGCAGTGATGGGTTTTCACTTGATACAGTGGGGCTGTTACAAGTTCTGTGTAGGGTTGTTTTAACCACACATTTATACATTTGTTTGCCTTAGCCTTCTGTGGCTCTTGACTGAGTCACCTCTTTGCTCTCTGCTGGTATAGGGAGGATTGAGTTGGGAGAGTCTGTTGTGCAGTAATGTTCTTCTGAGGGTTTGACTAACCTCCCAAAATGTTAGCCTGGGCCTCATTCTGACATCTGCTCCTCTTAAATACATTTCTCTCTTTTTCAGGCCATTGGAGATGTCTGCCAAGAAGCCTGTGCCTTTTCTGCGACAAGTCATCTCTGTTAGAAAGAAGGTGGGTGCTCCCTCTCCCCAGTTCAGGAGCTGACTTCCCATAGCAATGCTGACAGGGGACACACATGGTAATTGGGCTGCTGCAGATGGCACAGGCTGTTTTTAGAGAACAGGGCTGGACTACTGGTGAGTGCAGACAGTGATAGTGTTTCCCTGGGGAGAAGAAGGGATGGGTACAGGAGCAGCTGCGGGTTAACTTCAGTGTTTGTGACCAAGGTGTTTCTAGAAGATGTAATGACTCCCACCAATGACAATTTCACTGCAAGCCACGGTCACTGTTCAGTACTAATCCCAGAAGTTCAAATGTCCATCTGCTTTCTAATCTGAATGTAACTTTGACTTGTTATTGATGGATCATCTGAATATGTTAATTTCTGCAGTTAGAGATCTCTTTTTATCTCTCCCTTTTTTATTACCTGACCCAGTTAATCTGTGAAAATCTAGATAGGTTTGAGTTTCCAAATCCATCACCTTGACAACACATATTCAGCCAGCTCTTGATCTGGGAGTTGCAAGTGTTTGGAGGTAGCATTCCTGCTCCTGTTCCTTGAATTGGATACTCCTGGGTGTAGACTTGCATATGGAAATGTCTGTTGTTTGGTAGACTGGATGCAAGCATGACTTCGTGAGGGACTGCCACCTTAATCATGGCACTCAGTCTTTGCCAAATGCAGATGTTTCAATGGTGGGTGTGTAATATTGCTGGCGAAAAAAATGGCAAGGTCTGGTCTGTGAAAGGAGAGTAAGCAGGCTATTAATAGGATAATCCTGGCTACAGCTCTTGCCTTTGCCTTCCTTGCCATCAGGTCCACAGAGACCCTCGATTTGATGACTTGTCTGGAGAGTATAAGCCTGAAATATTTATGAAGACATACAGCTTCCTGGACAGCATCAAGAAGCAGGAGAAGGAGGTGATGCTCTGTGCCTGTCCTTGCCTGGAAGAACCTTGCTTGGCAGGGGCTACTTCTTCCAAGGCTTTTCACAGTGGAGGTGACAGACAGGCAGTCATGCAGCTTTCTGCTCTCTTCTAGATGGTTCAGAAGCAGCTGAAGAAATGCCGGAACATGGAGCAGAAGGAGAAACTTCAGCAGCTTCTGAACCGTATGGTGAGTTCAGCACCAGTGTCTCTCTGTGAGGCACTGGAAGAGAGGATGTGTGACCTGAGGTCTGCCTTGATGCTGACACAGGCCATCTTTTTTGTACAGACACAGCAAGAACAGGCACAGAAAAAACAGCAGAAGCTGAGGGAGAGAGAGCTGTCTTTGAAGAGACAACAGAGGGAATTGGCCAAGCAGGGAAAGAAACCGTTTTTCCTAAAGAAATGTAAGTATTCAGTGTGAGCATGCTGCAGGAAGACCTAGAGGGAGTACTGCTGACAGGAATTCAAGCACTTGAAGTGAGGTGTCCATACTATTCCACAGAGCCATGGAGGGATTGTTCTAGCACTGGTGCTCAAGGGGCAAGCTAAGCCTGGGAGCCAGGGAGGGAGAGGTGAGGACGGGCTGGTCTGTAGAGGTGTTTTGGGCTTTGGTTTAAAACTTTGCTTCCCTCTCCTCTACAGCTGAGAAGCGGAAACTGGAGCTAGCTGAGAAGTATGCAGAGCTGAAGAGGAGTGGAAAGCTGGAGAGCTTCCTGAACAAGAAGAGGAAGAGAAATGCCATCAAAGACAAGCGCCGTCTACCCTCACAGAAGAACTTGTGACGTTGGACAGACATGCTGTTGTCTGGCACTGGGACTCATTCTGCCTTGGCCAGGCCTGGAAGATGGCTATCCTTCTTCCCAATATCTGCCTTCCACTGCACAGTGATGCTGTAAGGCAGCAGAGCAGAGGCTGAACTGAAGGAAATAGTGGGGGTTTTGTAGCTGAAATATCCTCTTAGCTTGTGGTTTAGACCATGGGTGGTGACAAGTGTGTCATGCAGATGCTTATGGTGTTGACAGCTGTTTTTGTCCTTGCACCTGCTCTTTCTAACTCTAGCAAGGAAAGCATGAGTTGCTTTCCAGCAACCTGCATTGCTGGCTCTACTCCAGGTTTTCTCAGTCTTCCACTGAGGTGGAAAAGGACCTGTTCAAAGCAGGGCTGGCACTGACTTCAGACCAGGTTGCCATGGGATGCGTTGGTGGGATCTGTTAATGTCCCAGGATGGATGCTACCACCTCTCCTGGCCTCTGCTCTACTGCTTAAGGTTCTCAAGATGGAACTTTTTGTTCCCTCATCCAGGAAACCTGCCTGGTGCTCGTCCATATCATTGTCTTGTTCTCATTGAAGTGCCTGGCTCTGTCTTTCAGTAGCCTTGTCACAGGTCTGAGGGATGAGTGGAAAAGAGGGGCTGTAAGGTCTCTCCAAAGTCTGTTCTTCTTAAGGGTCAATAAACCCTGTTCCCTCAGTCTTTCCTTGCAATGCTTCAGCCTCTGATGACTTTCACATACTGAACTGGAGTCGGCCCAGACAACCATCTGTTTTGGTGGCCCAGGCTGGATGCAGTATCTGGATGTAGTCTCACAAGGGCTGAGTAAAGGGAAGAGGATCACACTGCTCCACATGGGCTGCACGTAGTGATGCAGACCCAGCTGTGGCTGGCCGTCCTCTCTCACGAGGCATGCTGCTGACTGCTCAGCTACTGCTACTCCTGATCTCTCCTTCAGAGCAGCTTGACCTCTCTCCTTGGCTTCTCATAGTTGTCTCCACAGGGCTGTTAGTGCCTCTGGGAAGCTGATCCTGTATGAAATAAAATACTGGTTTTCCTTTATTCACAGTGTTGATGCTTTTACAGTCAAAAGTGTTTGAACTTAGGGGAGTTAATGCCTCTCTCCAATATTATGTTTGAACACCAGCTCTCTTGTTTCTCCTTGCTCTGGTTGCCCCTGTCTGCTGTGGTTGTGCTGATAAGGAGGTGACTTGGATGATCCCTGTCTTACAGGTCTGTGCTGTGTGCAGGTAGGCCATAGTTGTGTGGGGCCAGGGGACAGGCATTGCTATAAGCAAAACATGGAACAATGAGCAGCTCAGTGGGCCTGAGGGTGTTGCTAAAGCACCTGCCTCCACTGCAGTTCCTGTGGGTGATGCCGTGCTGACAGGGGGGGAAGGCAGTAGAAATAGGATGTGCCAGCTTGGCTAGAGACCTGCTGCCACCGCGTTGCTGAGGGGCCATGTGGCATTCTTCAGCATTTCTGAGTACGTGTCCCCATACAGGGCGCTTGTAGGTCCTGTACAGGAGGTGGCAAGTCTGGTGGACCCCCAAAGTGGTCTTGCTTTCCCCTTCTGCCCCTCTGGAGCCAAAGGGCATCTTCCTGCTGAGGCCTGTGCGCCTTACTGTGTTATGGTTACAAAGCAAAGAGGTGGAGCTTTAGTGTTGAATATTCAATATACTCGCGTCACAGCGAGCGGGCGTGGTTTCCACCATAAACACGCCGAGACAGTGGAAGTTCAGGTCGGAAGCAGGAGTGAGGGCTGCGGGTGGCGCGCTCCGGAGGAGAAAGGGTGCAGGTCTAGGATCCCGGAGACCGTATGGCTGCACGGTGCCGGGAATGCCGTCTGCTTCTCCTCCAAAGGGAGGGAAGGGCCCCGTCCCGACGGGTCCGGAGTCGCTCCGGAGCTATTTTCGCAGCCACCGAGATACCCTGCACCCTGACGCCGCCTGCTACATCCCGGCTCTGGAGAGAGGATGTAAGATCGGGGGTCCCAAGACTGTGTGGCTGCTCAGTACAGAGAGAAGCCGCCGCGGCTACTGAAAGCGGAGTTTCTGCACCTTCAAAAGGAGGGGGCGGCCCTGGACCGCACGCCGCTCCCGGGGTTTGCGCAATCCCTTAGCGGATCGCCGCTTCCCGCTTTTGAAAGCCGCCGACGCGTTTTTGCCACTGCCGCTTTTTCCAGGCGCACAGCAGGGAGCTAAGAGCCCCCTGCGCCCACGCCGCCGCTACGCCGGGACCCACGCCAGCATCTCGGCAGCATAACTCCTTCTTCCAGGTCTCTGTTTTGTTCGTGTTTCCCCCGTGGTTTTTGCCTGGTTGGAGAGGGCGTCGGGCCGCGGGGATTCGTTTGCCACATTGTTTTCTTTGTTCCCCTGGTCCACGTGGGGCCGGCGCAGTGGGAAGGGGAATAATTTCTTTTGGGTTTGCCCTAGGGGTGGGGGGGGAACGTAACAATTTTTTACCTTTGTTGGTTTTGTGGGTAAACCATTCTTTTTCCTCTGTATTGCTATGTTATTTGTGAGCTTTACCTCAGTAAAATTGTAAGACTAACGCTTTTTAACCTCTTGCAGCCTTTTTTTATTTTCCCCCTCCACCATCTTAAGGGGTGGCTTGAGCAGTCTTAACTTTTTTTCTCCCCGCTGAGTTTTTGAAACCAGCACAGCCTGCAAGGAGAGCATCCTCGCTGGGATGTCACCTGCTCCTGCTCAGCACGTTAGTAGTGAGTAGTGAGCCTGCTGGCCTCTGTACGTGCCAGCTCCTGGCCCAGCACCCCGCAGCAGGGGAAGTCCTTTGGCGTTGCCCAACTCAGCCAGTAGTGAGGTGTCACTGGGTATTTGGGCAGGCGGCAGCATGGCAACACCAGCTCCAAGAGCAGATGCTTCCACCATCTCCACGGAGCCTCCTACTGCCAGGAAGCTGCTCTTTCCTGTAGACTCCCAGCCTCAAGCAGTTGGGTTATTTTCCTTGTTTCTAAGGTGATTCGAGCAGTGTGTCCCTGCGAGACCTGCACTGGTGTCCCTCCAGGTGAAGTGTGGGGACTTGCTACGGGTGTCCCTGAGCATGGCTGGTACCAGTTGATGTAACTGCAGCTGGTTGCACAGGCAGTGGTGACTGACAAAGCTGCCACACCTACCCCACCAGCGACACCCTCAGAGCCCACCTGACTCTCACAAGGCCCCGCCTCTCCCCTCCCAAATGCGGGCCAGGAGAAATGGCTTCAGACCCAGTATCTGGGATGCTCTCCCCAGGCCTAGGCAGTCACTGAGCAAGCCTCTCCACATGCGCTGCAGCTGGACTTACAGGCACACAAGGGACACGCACACACAGGAGTGGTGGGGGGATCTGCCTGCTGGCAGGGACACAGACAGGAGAAGGCTGCAGGGCTCAGGTCTTTTATTGCAAAGAGGGAGATAATACAAAAAAAGGACAGTCACCCCTTTCTGGGTCCCCCCAGGCCTGCAGCTGGCTGAGAGGGGTGACAGCAGGGGGAAGGCCCAGGCGTTGCTCCTCCTGCATGGGGGCCTTGGCTTACACAGTGGGGAGCAGGTTGCTGCCAAGGACCACACTGGAGCCAGTAAAGCAGGTGACCTGCTGTGTCCCTGTGTGGTGCCCTGCCTGGCCAGAGGGCAGTGCTGTATGGGGAGCACTGGTGGGGGAGCCTGGCACAAGATGGGGCTGCCTGGCCCCAGCCAGACACAACACCTGGCAGGCAACCCTGGCCTCCTCCTCTACTCTGCTGCCTGTTTCACTTGGTGGGGTGCTGAGGTCTCAAACTGCTCTGCAGCCTTATGGAGGCCACTTCAGGGGGCCCTCACCATGCGACCCTCGGGGCCCTGAGCAGCTTCGCCCAGGGAGGGAGGGAGCAGGGTCGTTGCCCTCTGTCCAGGCGGGGAGCTCAGCGGCCTCTGGTTTGTAGGTACGGCCAGGCATGGTGGTGCCCAGGCTGTAGCTCCTGCTGGCTTGTCACGTGTTGTCCTGGGCCAGCTCCTCAGGGCAGGCAGGCTGGTCCCGGGACTTGCGCAGCCCTACTGTGGGCAGTTGGGCTGGGTCACTGTGCTGTAGGTCTGGCCCTGGGGGCGTGTGGTGCTGGTGCCGCTGGTACTGCACAAACATACAGACCTTCATCCCAATGGCAAGCATGTTTTTGCCCATGAAGATGCTGGAGACCCGGGCATCCCTGAAGAAGACCATGTTGCTGCCTCGGATGAAGATGGTGGTGATGTTTACAGTGAGCATGCTCAGCATGGGGTACAGCATCATCCGGTGCGGCACGATGCCAATGCCCTGCATGCTGATCTCACACAGGGACACGCACGGGAGGACCAGGAGCAAGATGTAGCAGTAGAAGAACATGATGCCCTCAGCCCAGAGTGGGAGCCCCTTCTTCTGTGGCTCCCACAGGTTGGCCTGGATGTCCAGCACATCCAACATGTCCACAATGACCCAGAAGAGGCGGTTGCGGAGATCTTCCTTCTTCTTGAATGTTCTGACATACTCCATATGCTCCGTGGCCACCAACAACACGTAGAGGGCTGGGATGCAGATGGAGAGCAGCAAGGTCAATGCTTTGCGGGCTATGAGGTCCAAGCTTTTCCGGTCAGCTTTATAATTCTGGTACACAAAGTAGACTTTGATCTCCAGAACGAAGACATACAGGAACCAGAGGATCATGGCATAGCCCCGCTTAGCTGTCTTTACCTCTGCCCCGACCCAGATGGCCACATAGCGGAGGACCAGCAGGAAGCACAAGTCACCCACTGCCACCATGACACAGATGCCCAACTTCCTGGAGCCCTGGCTCTGCTCCACCAGGTAGGCATCCATGAGGACGAGGCTGGTCATGATGAGCACAGTGGAGAGGCACACGTGGGGCTTGCTGACAGGTGGTGGGGGAACCATCCTGCACAGAGGAACAGGCAGGGTTGTCAGGGAGTTGCTGAGATTTCCTATCCCCACCCTTGGGTCCCCTTCTGCTGCCCTCTCCCCAACAGCTGTGGATGGCTGAAAGAAGGCAGGGGGGCATTCATAGATTTCAACCATCCTATGTGCCTGGTTTGTTCCAAACCTGCAGACTTCTAGCCAAAGTGCTCCTGAGACTCCTGACCAGGCCATCTTGGTGGCCTGTGATGCCTGAAGCCCAGTTCCTAGGCTGCACATAGTGGGACAGGCTGGACAGCTGGGACACTTCAAGCACTTGGGATGCCACTGCCTCTTCTAGTGGCTCATCACAGTGTCTAGTCTCTGCCACCATGAAGGGTATGTGCCTTATTTTCCATGGGACTTCCCAGCCAGTGGCACTGATTATTTTTTTCCCCCCAAGGCACATAAGACCACAACTATGCATTTAACCCAAGCAGGCCCTTAACTGCTATGATCCAGGACTGTTCTTTTTAGTCTCCTTATTCTCATGCACAGCACAAGATGAAGGGTTATTTTTAGCCTAGATGTCCTGTGGGGTGGAAGGGAAGAAATCAGCCCAATATTCAGTTTCCTTCAGGTTCATGGTCCCCAAGAGCTTTGCCTAGAGCTGTTTGCCCATGCCCACCCTGCCCCAACACCATAAACTGAAAGCAAGGAAAAGCAGCACCAGCCCACAGCTCCAGGACACAAGGAGCTCTGCAACAGGCCCTCAATTTTGGCAGGATGCTCAGCTTTCCTGGGCTGGGGCAGAGCAAAGCACCGTCCCCAAAAGGACCCTGCGTGCCTTGTATGGCACCAGGACGACTCCCTCCCCCTGACCAAGCACAGCTGCAGGCAGCTGCTGTCAGAGGCAGAGAGGGAGGACAGAGTCGGGGCCTCGCCAGGCACAACTCAGCAGCTGCTCTGGAGGGGAGCCAGCCCCCCGGATGAAATGGAGGATGAAGCTGGGCTGATGACTGTGTGGCACAGTGCTGCACGATGGCTGCCCACGCAGAGCCCGCTTCAGCCACACCTGGGCCATGCAGGGACACCGGGACACCATCCTGGTCATCCAGTGGGCAGTGTGTGGGTGGCACTTGACCATGGAGCAAGCACTTGAGAGCAGGATGGAGACTGCACAGTTAATGGTCACCTATGGTCACCTCTGCACATGGATGCTCCTGGTGCTGAAACTGATGCCACAGGGCCCTGAGCACAAGCTACCTGAACTCTTGCTTTTTGGCTGAGGGAGCAGGTGTCCGGCGCAGTCGTGCATCCCTGGGCCCAGCAGCATCCTTGCACGTTGTGGGATGCAGTGAAGCCTGAAGCTGCCAGACACAGGTGCCTCTCAGGGGGAAGAGATCAGAGGCCGGTGAGCTTGGGGGGAGCTCATGGATGTGGCACATCTGGAGCGTGCCACACGGCTGGGGCTCACCCGCCTGTCACTCCACGGCCTTGCCGAGCCTCCGGAGACACTGGGGATATGCCAAGTCCCGGCTCAGCACGGCTTCACCGCACGGACGCCCACCCCGGGGCCGGAGTGGGGCCGCCCTGCCGGGCCGTGTCCCCTCTGGGTGCCCGGGCGCCCCCGGCCCCGCCTGTCCAGAGCCCCCTTCCCACGCCGGCCGGGCCTCGTCGGGGACGGGCGCTGCCCGCCGGCCGCGGCGGTTCGGCCCGCAGGCCCCCCGGGGTCCCGCTTACCTCGGGCGGCTCCCCGGGACGCAGGGCGGCGGCGGCGGC
>NW_020897779.1:1240425-1248438 GCF_003984885.1 Neopelma chrysocephalum
CGGCCCCGGGCCCGGCGCGGCATCGCCCGGCGCGGCCCGGCGGCGGTGGCTCTGCGGCGACGGCGCTTGGCCCCTCCCGGTGGGCGGCGGGCGGGGACTGCGGCGGCCCCCGCCTCACCGGCGGGCCCGGCACCGCCCGCCGCTCCTCCTGCTCCGCTTCCTCTCTGCCCGCCGCCCCCGGGGCCCCTCGGCGGGGCTCCCTCCCGCTCCCCTGCCGTCCCTATCAGCTCTCGCCCTGGGGCCACGTCCTGCACCCCCGCTCTCCTCCAGCCAACCTCCTACCCCACGGCCTCCTCCTGCCCCTCCGCCCTGCCCCGGCCTGACACAGATCCCTCACCGCCGCAGCCCAGCAGTGGTCCCAGGAAAACCTGTGGCGCGCAGGGAAGCCTGGGCTGACAAGGGTCCTGCCTGCCCTCCAGGAGGGACTGGGGCCGGGACCCCTCCTTGCTGGGGCCTCACTAGTGGAGAAGGCAGGGGAACGCATGCACCTCTGTGACCTGGCACCCAGCCGTGCTGGTCTGCAGGGTCCTGGGAGCTCCAGCTCCTCAGGAATCTGGTACAGCTGGGCTTGGCACAGCCAGGGGCTTGTGTGCAGATAAACCAAGCCAGGGAAGGCAAAAGGTTTCCCTTACCTTGGTGGATATACTTCTCTGGAAATGCTCTTCTATCAGCCTAAGCAGCTTATTGCATTTAACTCTGAACTTGCTTCTAAGTGATTTAGGTCTTAGCTACACAGGGAAGGTTTAGCAGTGTATTTCTGGCTTTAAAGTGCTCATTGTAAATATATGTATTTTTGGAAAATGGGGAGGCTCTTGATCTCTGGAGATGGGCTAAGAGCAAAACCAGATATAGACCTGAGACCAAGTGCAAGTGACAGAGTGCCAGGGGAAATGCAGCCCACCTTGCATCAGTTCCTGACAGGGTAGCCATAAATCCTTGTTGTATCTGATGCCCTGGGGCATCTCAAGTGGCACCAAGAACATATGAATCCCATCTGCAGTGTCCATGGCAAATGGAGACATTGGACCAGCATCCAGGCTTAGCTCATGTGTCCCATGGTGAGTGTGGACTAGTTGATGCAGGCAGGTGGAGGGCCTCTGTGAAGGGAGCAGAGCTCTGCATTACAGAGGTGCAACAAGGTAAAGAGTTTGGCTGTGGGATCATTCTCCTAGCCCCAGAATAAACAGCAATCCCCAGAAGGGCTGAAAGAGCAGGAAAACAAAGCAGCCTAAACAACCTGCCTCCAAAAATGAAACCTTGCAACTCAACCTCAGTGGAGAGCTCTGCGAGGCACAAGAGGGCAAGCCGACACAGAAAAAAAACTAGTTTTTTTCTACTGGATGCAGAAGCACCAGCTCTCACTTACTATCAGAGCAATCCCTTGCAGGCTGCAAGGGGTTTCTGTCCATGGAGGTGCCCAGGGAGTGGGACACCACAGAGGTACCTATGTGACAGAGGTAGGACAGAGGTGCTGGAGGTCACTACCAAGCAGTGGGGCTAAAGATAAGATGATTCATCTGTGAGCTGGAATCATAAAACCCCTGAGTCTTCACTAGACACTAGGACGGGAGGTGACAACATTTGCGTGGGAAGCAGTGAAGAACTGCTTTAACGAAGCACATAAAAATAAGGAGCCAGAGCAAGAGCAGATACTTGTGCTTCTCTAAAACATGCTGCTGGAACCAGGGTGCCATAGTTCATATGTGGAAGCAGCTGTATCAGAGACAAAACTGAAGGAAACCAAAGAGGGTACACCAGGGTTCCCAGGCACATAGCTGCTCCCTGGCTGCTGCTGGCTTCAGACCTGGGTGAAAAAGCATCTTCAGCTTAGCCCTGTGCTGCCTGTGACACCTGCACCCCACTGTTGTCACTGAAGAGTCCCTCTAGGGCAGTGACAGCAATGCACTCTAAGGCTGATGGGAGAGAGCCAGAGAAATCCATCAGAAATTCAACCTTCAGTCTGGTTAACATCCTCAAAGGGGAACTGCAGGAAGCAGAGGAAGTTTGTCAGCAAGGAATAGCAAGCAATGACTGCAATGGGGAAAGGCTGGCAGCGACCTGGGGACCATGGTGAGAGCTTCAACTGCTCCAAAAGAGGCTTGTGGCCCCCAGAATCTGGCCACAGAGTTCAAGAGATGGCTGGAACTGGTGGGCATCCTTTAGGAAAGCAATTTAAAAAACCTCGTAACAAATGGGGAACAGCTTGTGAGTAAGCTGAGTAAGCTGATCACAGGGTGCTAAGAGGTGTCTTAACATTACAAAAAAAGGCTAATGTGACCGAGATGTTGGAAGGTGACATCAGAGTGGAGAAGAAAGAAATTGGGCATGACAAGTAGGAAAAGAAAGAAATTAATATAGAGTCAATTCAGGGAACTATTTGTCAAAAGTACAGAATGGAGGGAATAGAGCAATGGGGTGCAAGCTGGGCCTCTGAAAAAAAGGTGTCTATTGGAAAACCTTGATTTCAAACACAGCTACATGCAGCATCACACACCTTGATGGTACAGAGAGTGGGTGTTGCTACTTCTGCTGCAAGCAACTCAGAGGAAGAGAGAAAGGACTATCATGGAAAAACAGCAAGTTAAGGGACACTTAGGGTTCACCTGGATGTACCTAGAGGGGAACACTGTAGCTAGTAACACATGCAATCATGGCAGCCTGGGCTCATAAGGATTTTGAAAATTGAGGCTTTTAGCATTAAACCTGGAGCACAAAAATCCTGCAGCCACCCCAGCCCTTCACAAGGTGAAGTACCCAAGTGGCAGAGCAGGGACCAGCAGCCCAAGCACTGATGATGTGGCACTGTCCCAGGGCCTGGAGGCTGCGCTGGATGTGGGGCCAGCCTGGGAATGGCCGTGTGGGCCACCGCCACCGGGGGCCAGTGCAGATCTACGCAGCCTGCTCAGGATAAAGACACACTGCTGGCTTGTTGGCATGGAGGGCAGCGTGTGACCAGCAGCATCTGCCTGTTCCATCCAGGCTGCGGGGCCAGAGCCCTCCCCAAATATCCTCCATACACCCTCCAGCCCCAGCCATATGTCATAGGTTTACTTGTTCTAAAAAAAACAAGTGGGAATTTTTTTTTCCTTTCCCCTGCATCATTATGAAAGAGGTATGTTGAACCAGGGAGTGGGAGGGTGATTTTTTTGGCTAGGGTGATTGACACACACAAAAGAACTGGCCGCAGCCTGCATTCCAGACTGATGGCCCTCAGAAGACTGGGGGGGGGGGGGGTTGAGTTTTTTTCCTCTCCTCGGGAAACGGCAGGCACTCCACTTTTGCCCTGACTCCGAGTTTGTTTTGTTTTAGGCCAGGTCATCTGGCTGCTTCTGGCCACGGTTTGCCTCTGTTCTCCTATGCCCTGTTCTGCCCCCAGCCCAGACTTGCTCAAATTTCATCGGAGAGGCTTGGCCCTTCTGTGAAGGAACCTTTGGGGGAGGAGGTCACCCCTTCCCTCCTCTGCTCCCGTGCTTGTGCCCGTCGATGAGGAGGGGGGAATCCCAGCCAGAGCCAGCCACCGACACTGTGAGTCTGTGGGAAGAGCCCTTTTTTTTTCCCCTTTTCCCCTTCCCCTCCTCGGTGTGGAGGAATCTCCATTTCGGCTCCTCCCGCGCTCCGGGGCCCTCACGCGGTGACCGCCAGAGCCCAACAGCGCCCCCTGCCGGCCGTGGTTAGAATTGCACCAAAAGGCGGAAAGTACTGAACTGGATTTTTCTTGAAGAGGGATTTTGGGTACAGGATTAGTGTTTAGTTGTTTTTGTGTTCTTTTGTTGTTCTGCCAATGCACACATATCCTTTAATAATGGGCTGTTATCTTTTCTTTCTCCATACTCCCTCAATTGCAGCCTCTTAATTCCGGATTTACAATTGCTTAGAGGGAGGAGCTTGGTCTTCCTCATAACTCATCCTCCTTAGCAGAACACTTCAGTCTCAGTCTAAACTGAGACACCGTAGCACCCCCAGCACCACGGGGTGAGCCCCTCTCAGCCCCACATTGCCCAGGGCACAGCAGAACGAGCCTGCACTGGGCCTGGTGCCTGAGAACGGCACAACTTTCCTACCTCTCTGGGCTGGGGCTGCTGGCAGCAGGTGTCTGCAGGTTGTGGCGATGAGAGAGAAAACATGGCTTTGAGCACAAAAGGTGCTATTATAGCTAAAACCATGACAGCTTGAGAGCAATGTCTGTACTGAACAGAAATGCTCTACTCCAGAGCAGCTGCTGTGTCTCGCTGCACCTCAGCCTTGTTCAGGGGCAAAGACAACATGTGGCTCTTCCAGGAACAGTGTGGTTGAGAAAAGTGATGGCTCGAAGGGATCAGGTGTCCTCTAAAGGCTTGACCAACACATAGAAGCACACTGTGGCACCTTGTCTGCCCAGAGCAAAGGTACTGGCTGCTATGATGTCTCTAAACAGTGTTGAAGTGCTAGGCATGCTCATGGGCATAGTCCATTTGGACAGCAGTGACACACAAAAAACCAAGTAAAATGGCTTTTCTGGAGGCAGATTTCAAACTGGTTACCCGGACGTTAAAGAACAAGGGTTTCTTGTGTACTTTCCCTGATGTGCTCAAGGATCATATCCACAATGAAGCAAACAGCTGGTGGCTGGCACACAGAAAGGTCTCAGTGTAAGAGGAGATGGGGACACAGTTGAATGTGATGGCAACTCTACTGATCTCTGTTTAAGCTGAAAGACAACCAGGCTCTGGTATGACAAACACTGAAAATTCTGACCCCAAAGGCAGGGAAAAGCCACCATGTGTGGAAGAGCACAGTTGTGGGTAGCTCATGCTGTAGGCACAAAAGCCAATATAACATGAAGGCAGGAAAAAATGAAGAGTGCGCTGTGTAGCCAAGCCCCCAGATAAACAAGGCAAATTGAAACAGCCTGAGAACAAATGCATAAATTCATCTGTAGAAAAACCAGAAGGCCAAAATAAACAAATAAGCTGCACTAAGGCAAGAAATTAAGGGAACAGGCTGCAGGGAGAGAGATAGAGAAATCCACCTGAATCCCGCTGAACATCCCTCCAAGGGAAATGCAGCTAAAGAAGGAATCTCATCAGCCTGAAATTGCAAGTGGTTACTGCAATGGGCAAAGGCCATTTGTGACCTGGGGACCATGCCCAGAGCTTCAGCAGCTCTGAAAAAGTGTCACAGATTGTAAAGCATGGCACAGCCACAGGGCAGAGCAGAGGTGGCTGGAAATGATGGGCATCCTTCAGGAAGGCAGGGGAGAAGTGGTCCAGGGGAGCAGCAGGACTGCCAGCCCTTGGGAGCTGCCTGGAAGGCTGTGTTCAAGGGCCATCACTTCAGCAGGCTGCCCTGGGCTGAGTAGAGAGGTGCCTCTGGTCTCCTGGATGTGAGAGTGTGTCTCAGTTTAATGAGACTGAAGTGTTTTGCTAGGGAAGATGAGTTATGAGGAAGACCAAGCTCCTCCCTCTAAGCAATTGTAAATCCGGAATTAAGAGGCTGCAATTGAGGGAGTATGGAGAAAGAAAAGATAACAGCCCTTTATGAAAGGATATATGTGTACTGGCAGAACAACAAAAGAACACAAAAACAACTAAACACTAATCCTGTACGTGAAGTTCCCTCCAAAAAAATCCAGTTCAGTACTTTCCGCCTTTTGGTGCAATTCTAACCACGGCCGGCAGGGGGCGCTGTTGGGCTCTGGTGGTCACCGCGTGAGGGCCCCGGAGCGCAGGAGGAGCCGAAATGGAGATTCCCCCACACCAAGGAGGGGAAGGGGAAAAGGGGATAAAAAGAAAGGGCTCTTCCCACAGACTCACAGTGTCAGCGGCTGGCTTCGGCCGGGACTCCCCCAAAGATTCTTTCGCAGAAGGGCCAAGGCCCTTCCAATGAAATCAAGTCCGGGCTGGGGGCAGAACAGGGCGCAGAAGAACGGAGGCTAACCGGGGCCAGAAGCAGCCAGATGACCCCACTGAAAAACAAAACGAACCCTGGAATGCCTCCACACACACAGTCTCCCTGACTCAGGGCAAAAGTCTAGTGACCTGCGTTTCCGTTTCCGAGGAGAAAAAAAAACCTCATCACCTCCCCCTCCCCAGTCTTCTGAGGGCTATCAACCTGGAATGTGGCCAGTTCTTTTGTGTGTGTGAATCACCCTAGCCAAACCACCCTCCCCCGTTCAACATCTTTCTTTCACAATGATGCAGGGGAAAGAAAAATTCCCTGCTTGGTTTTTTAGAACAAGTAAACCTATGACAGAGTGCATCCCTGAAGACCTGGAGCACTCAATGTTATTAAAGTACCACACAAATAGTCAGGAATGGTGACTCAGACTGAAAAGAAAAGGATGAAAGCAAACAGTTGGGGAGGGACTGCAGTGGGTTTTCTAGGGATGAATCAAGCCCCCAGACCTAGGAGGGTTCTCTGGAGTAGTCAGCTCCTTTTGGGGAAAGGCCATGGTGATACCCATTTGAGTCAGCTGAGGTCAAACTAGATGGGTGAATATGCTGAGATAAGGCCATGACCATCGTGTGACTCTCCTGCTGCAAAACCAAAGTTCTCACAGTCATTGGCAGAATGCTATGGAAACGCAGCTCATCCTTGATCCAGTTAGACTTCCACAAAGGCCTCTGCTAAGATCTCTTAGCAAATGTTCTTAGAGAACCACGGCTGCCAAGGATAAAAGCAAGGGTCCTCTTGTACATTAATGACTCGCTTAAAGGAAAGAAAATGCACCGAAGCAGCAATCAAGCTGTTTTGTGAGCAAGTCAGGAGGTCTGACAAACGGCTGGGATCTGTGCCATTCATCAAATGCAGAAATGGGCTAGGAAGGTGGGCAGGGAACAAGAACTAGACATCAGTATTCAGGGAAGTGCCCCTGAAATATTTACTGAGAACATTTTGAAAACATCAGTGCTGTACTCAAGATTCACAGTAGAAACCATGGATGTCTTAGGCTGCTTTGCAAGTTTGTGCTGCTGTCACTTCTCAAATTCTAATTCCCCCACTGGCATGAGCCACATTTTACAGTCTGCCAGGAATAACTGCATCCACGGAAAACTCTGTCACTGCTAGGTGAATTGAGCAGCATAGGTCCCTGCAGAAACTGTTGGCTTCTCTTTTTTTTTCTGTTTTTAACATTATTGACTTGGTCATTTCTTTCAGATAAGTTTTCAATGAGGAGCACTGCAGCTCTTGGTTCATCTCTGCCTCCTATCAGGAGCCCTCAACCAGCACCACCCTCCTCTGATGATTTGATTTCTGATTACTCTAACTTTCTGATGTTCCTTTCCAATTTTTTTGAGAGGCAGAGCCATTTCAGACAGATCATCTTCTGAGGCCCTGCTAGAGGTCCAGGAGGGGAACCTTCATGCTTTCTGCCAGAACAGAACCACAGCAATGCACTTGCCCAGCTGCTGTATCAGAGGCTTGCCCTCAGCTCTGTCCCTGCAAACCGTGCTGGCCCTAAGGATGCTCTGCCCTGCAGCTGTGCCACGCTCTACAATCTGTGATGCTTTCTCAGAGTTGTTGAAGCTCTGGGCATGGTCCCCAAAGCACAAATGGCCTTTGCTCATCACAGCCGTCACTTGCAGTTTCTGGCTGACGAGGTTCCTCCTTTAGCTGCGTTTTCCCTGGAGAGATGTTCATTGTGATTGAAGTGGATTTCGGTCTCTCCCTGCAGCCGGTTCCCTTAGAGTTCCCAGGGGTTTCGAGGAAACAATCAGTTGTAGCTCTCGGTTTCCTTTCAGCTTCAACCTACAATGCACGCGGGTCTATCTGCCCTGTTCCTCCTCAGGTCCGCCCTCTGGCTGCTTACCCCGCGGACGGCACCCCTTCCCCGCGGACGGCACCCCTTCCCCGCGGCAGCCCACGGGCTCGCCATCGCTCCGGGGATCTCCAGCGGGACGTCCCTGCCACCACCCCCGGCACAGCAGCTCGTGCACGGCCGAGGGGATCGCCCGCCCCCGGCCAGGGGACGGACGAGGGCACGGACGGATGGATGGATGGATGGATGGATGGATGGATGGATGGATGGATGGA
>NW_020897779.1:1251438-1314178 GCF_003984885.1 Neopelma chrysocephalum
GCATCAGTCGCCCCGCCGCGGGGCCTCCGGCGGCGGCCGGCGGGGCGGCGGCCGCGATGGCGGTAGCTGGTCCCGGGCCGGTGCCGGTGCCCATGAATCTCTTCGCCACGTGGGAGATCGACCGCTCGGCGCCGAGCTGCGTGCCCAGGTGAGCCAACCCCGCCCCTCCCAGCCGCGGAGGCTGCGATGAGCCAGTGCACGGCCGCCGCCGGCGAGGAGGTGGCCCCTGCATCATCCCTGCCCCGCCGGGCCGCGCCCCCTCGGCGGCGGGGAGGGTCGGCCCCGGGCAAGGACTGATGCGCGGCGAGCCCCGGCCGCCGTGCTCGCACCGTGCTTCCCGCGGGAGCAGCCCCGGGGACCGGCGGGGCAGGGTGGGACAGCACCGGACCGCGGCTGCGTTGCCTCCATGTTGCAGCCTCTGGCGACTGTGCTGCGATGGCCACGGATCCCAGAACGGGGTGTGTCATCGTGGCCGTGCTGCTTTGGGAAGCTGCCTCTTTGCCCCCGAAGTGAACGGGTTGGCCTTAGAGCCGGATCCCTGAAGCCAGGCAGTGGCCATCAGGCATCCCTGAGCCTGTCGGGCTACCTGTGTCACCTGCACTCCAGACCACAGGGAACAGCAAGAAGGATTCATTGTGCTGCCAGCTGAACTCAGAGTTGTATCTCTGGCAGAGCTGGGAGACAAGCTGAGTGGTACAGATGTCATCGCTGACTCTGTGGTTAAGGGTATAGTCCAGGCTAGATGTGCCTGTAAACACCTCTCTTGGAGCCAGGAGGTGCCTGATGTGTTAACGAGCTGGGTGTCTTTTGGCCCACTCATCTTATAAAAAACTGATCAGAAGGTCTTCTCATGAGAGCTATGGGGCAGATTCAGGAAGTCAGTGGGTGAGAAGTGGTGTGTAATCGGTCTGAAAGTTGTTTGAAGAACTGGGTTTTGGCCAGTGAATCCTGTATCTTTTCACGAGGACAGTTTCCATTAGCATTGTGTAGGTGCTTGTTCTAATGCACTAGCTTCTTTGTGTGCTGATAGCTAGAGGGGCAGCCATCTAACACAGCAGCTTGCAGGAAACTTCTGTTAAATTAATCTGAAATTTAGTCTCTGGAATATCTTCAAATGCAACATTTGCTAAGATGGGAAGAAGCTGATGCTGATTCTCCCTTCAGAGACCGTGGCTCTAACATGGTGTGCTACCATGTCTGTAGAGTCAGCAGGTCTGGAGAAGTTCTGCCTGTGGTCACAGTCCACAGTGACCAGTGTGGGACTGGTGCTTCTGTGTTTTCCAGTCTTCAGCTATCCCAAGCTTTCCTTAGTGAATGGGTCACAGATAGATACATGTCAGGTAGGTATTTGTGGTCACTGAAACTAAAGGGAGGTCAAGCTCCAAACCTGAGCTGGGTTAATGGTGTGTCTGTGCACTGTGCTTGCTTATTGTTTGTCTATGTTCTTCCTCTACTGATGTGCTTGTATAATGTTTTAGTCTTGACATTAGTTTTTTCAAGGCAGAAACTGTGCTGTACTGTCTCAGTGCCCAGCACAGGTGGTCTCTGGTCTTACTGTGCTTTGGGGGTGGTAGTGGTGGCAAAATAATATCCATTCAAGGGCAATCATGCTTCTCCCTTGAGCTTCTCTGTTTCTTATCCATAGGTAGTCTCACTTTTTACATCCTTATGCATATCTGGGGAAAGGAGAACTTTGCACTGGTTTTAATGCTATAGAACATGACTTCTTTTTCTGAACTCTCTATTGCAAGTCTTGGCTGTCCCTGTGCTCCTTCTTAGGTGTTTCATTTTCTGCAGATGCGGCTCTGGCTGCTGCAGGAGTGAGACTAGGCTGGATTAACTTTTGTGGGGTTGCTCTGTGCTTGGCTGTTAATGCAGGACAGTTCAGAGGTTGTGTCCAGGCCTTCAGGATACCAGAGACAGTCTGGGCCAGTAAAAACAGGCACTGTGAAGTAAAAGCCCCAGTGCATGGAACAGTCCAGTAGTATGACTGTAAGATGTCTGATGTCTTGGCTTTCTAAGATCAACTGTTGGCCATAATGGAAGTTTTTTCCTGCTGAATCAGGAATATGCCCCTGAACTAAGTCCACATTTATTTTTGGAAATGGCCTGGAGAATGAAAGTATCATCCCTTCTGCAGGGTCTTTCTCATTTCAGACCCAAGTTGAGAGAGATCTGTGACCTATTAATGGTCTTCCTATGAACTGACTGAGCATAGCCTAGATCCAGATGCCTTTGGCTCAAGTGGTTTTCAGGGGAGGCAGAGCTAAATTTTCTGGGCAGTGGGCTATTACGCAGAGGCAGAAGGAAGTAAACACCTGGAAAACAAACAAAATGCACTTTGCATCTTCAGTTAGGCTGCCCATTGGGGTAGGGATTATTGGCTTCCCATCACAACGCCTTTTGAGGAAAGCAAGCCTGATTAATTCATGCTGCAGGGTATGAAGCGTGCTTTGGTTAAAATAGTCAATCAATTAGCCTTAACTTCCACTCACTTCTTAGCAGAAGTCTTCATAGCGGTATTCTGAGATGGGAGTGTCTTTATTGTGATGCCTTGCAAATAAATACTATAAAATTAAGGGTATTAAGGTAGTAGCAGGTTTTCACTGTATGGAGACTACAAGAAATGAACTAGAGGTTTGCCAAAGTAAAATGTCCATCTGCATCAAGGAAATGTCTTAACTGTGTTTTCACTGTGTGTTGTGTTTTGTGTGTTGATCAGGCAGTATGTTTTGAAAAAATGTGTGAAAGGATTTAAGCCAACATGCTTGAAGTCTTGTTAGTTCCACAGTGGTATTTTCAAGCTCTTATAATGGACTGCCTTTTTTTTTTAACATCTGAGCATCTATAAATGTAAGTTCTTAATTAGGAAACAAGATAAGATTGTGTGATTGTGTTCACTTCTTCCATGACACAGCTGTTGTGTTCAGTGTTATATGGATGTTGTTTCAGTGATAAGTAGCCGTATTTCTAGTGAGAGGTGAGAGATAAGAGTTGTATTTTGGCTACTGCGTCAGTATTGTTGAACTCAGGCAGATTGTACCTGTACAGATTATGCTATGAATGGCGCAAGGATTCAGATACGCTCCATTTCGTCCACAGTACCTCATATCTCAGTACAATGCATGAGCAAACAAACATTCCAAGTCTTGCTGCCACCCACACGTTGTGCTTGAACACAGTGTCTCCTGCTTATGATAGTTAGAAAAGCATCCACTGAGGGAAATGCATGTGGTTTGGGCTCACTTTGTGAGACATTGTATGTGTACCTTCAGGATATTAAATTTCAGAAGATGCTCTGAATTCTCTATCATTAAAACTTGGCAAACTTGTGTTTTGGAAAGTTATAGCCTAATAGTCTTCTTGAAATGAGAACAGTTGTTGCAAGCACTACTGGAAATATCCCAAAAGTGCCAGCTAGGGTGATCCTTTGAAGTGCCATGAGGTCAATGTTCTTGTCTTTGCAACCCTGTTTTCCTGTTTGGGCAGACAGTATCCATTACCCTGACAACTCACAGAGAGTAGGTTAAGACTTCATTTGTGCAGATTGTTGCATGGTTTCCTTTGCCTGAGGTCCAGAAATCCTTGCAGTGACAGTACGTGCCATAAAGCCTGGAGGAATGTGCTCTCCTCTGGCACAGCTACCTGAAGCTGCATCTTGCAGCCTCACAAAGGGGCTGCTGTGGGCTCAGGGGTCTGTTTACTCTCAGCAGAGAGTATTGCCTGTCTTTTCTATAACCTGTGAGAGTTTCCTTTTCTGAAGCTGATTTGGTGATGAAGAGCCTCTGAACTGGGTGTCCCTTTAAGAAACACTTATTCCAGCTGGAATAACATATATTTGTCTTCCTGAGATGTTCTTGAGTGGTTTCCTGGGTAAATCAGACATTTTCATTGTAAACTTCCAACCTCAGCAAAATCTGTTCTGTTTGGATAAGCTACAGAGTAGCACCTCTGGGAAAGTTAAATGATTCCAGATTGTTCCTTCAAAAAATACTATGATGCCGTGACAAACCAGAGTAGCTTCAGAGCCGGAGTGCTTGGGAGAGGCCACAGTTTCTTGTAAGGAAACAATCTCTTATAACTGGTGATATTTGCCATGTTTGGATTATGATTTCCTTCTAGTCCTATGTAGAAAACAAAATGTCCTAAACAGCCATCAGATTGCTTATTATTCTTAATATTGTGGGCTTGGCTTACAGGCCTGCAGCCATAATAAGTCTGATGTGTAGTCCGCTATCTGTCGCTCTCTGTGGCAGCAGAGCACGTTTGGGATTTCTTCTCTGGCGGTGTTATGTTTCCCTTCTGAGCATACAATAATTGAGTGGCTGTCTGTTACTCCTTTCTGCTCATTAGTAGAACTCCGGACAAATGTCCGCTGCCAGTATGATTGATGGGGGGTGTGCTCCTTTCAGAATGTTAATAGTGGCTTCCCTGAGGGCTTAATTTTATTTGAAGTACCTGTCATGCTGCCTCCTAGCCTCGCTTTCCAGTGTTTCATTCATTAGCTAGGCTGTGTTACATCAGTTGTCTGATGGCTTATCAAAAATCTTGTATTGTTCTTATTGTGCTAGTACACCATGAGTGCATTCTGCTTCCCCTGGCATACTCAGTTACTTGTGACTGATTACTGGCAGCCATGTAGGACATGTATAGTGCACCCTCCTCTGGGATCGAGATTCCCTGACCTTTATTCTGTCAAAAGAATAAATTGCTGAGCACCAGTAGTCTACAGGGTTCCTGTAGAAGATCTGTTCTTTGAAGAAATCTGTGCCGATGCTTTTGTGTAATTGTTTGCAACATGGAATGATTCTGGGTCGAAAGTATGTCTCCAGTCAACTTCAGAAGTTATTTCCAAAAGAGAGCCAGAGGTGAGAAACATACTGCATTTTATGGCATGCCAGATGAGCATATGGATAAGGTTATTTCCCAAACACCTTGTGTGTGCTTTCAGCATCCCAGCTTATGGGGAAGCTGTGCTTCTGTTTTGAATTGTTTTGGTTTTTTTTTTTAACTACATCAAAGCTGGTGAATACTGTTTTGGGAAACAAGAAGTGAGAGTGTCTTACTCCTCTGTGTGGGATGTGGCAGCAGGAACCCGTGTCTGCCTTCAGTGAAGCAGACAGCTTAAGTGATACTGCTTTTGTAGTTAGAAGTCTCAGATAAATGAGGCTTTGTTTGGATACTTCAATATACTCATTGCAGTGGACTGGGAGGAGAGATGCAATGTGTTCAGGCACCTGAAATACTGCGTGTGGTTACAGAGACCACTCCCTGCTCTGCAGTGTGATTCAGCCTCTGTGCACGCAGCCCAAAATTACACTGGCATTTTCTGCTGGCCTGTTGCAATGCCTGCTCCTTTATAATGCTGTCCACTGCCATCTCTCATGCTCTCTCTGTTGCTCTGTATCAAGTGGCCTAACTCAGTGAGTGATTCTGTTTAGTAAATAAGAACTCCTATTGTCCTTTGGCTGCTATTCTAGTTTTTCTAGGTTCTCCTTATTTTCCTACTCATGCTGATTTTTAAACTTCCACTGTAGATCCTTCTTATCGTGTTTCTTATTCTTCAGAGCAAGCATATCTTAAGTAGCATGAGATCCAAAGCCAGTGCATATGGGACCATCTCCTGGACAAAAAAATGTCCAGGTTCCATGCCCAGCTATGTATTTCAACTGTTTTTCTGCATATATGATAACTAAATTCTCATCAGTATAGGTGGTTTGGGATGATAGCAGGACTCATGTCTTTAGTTCCACTTTCCAAAACTGAAAACCACTAACAATTAGGTGTTGTACTGTTGCAATGGTAACACGCTAGAGTAAGAGTAACTCCCTGGAAAAGGGTTCTGCTACTCTTTTCCTGTTCTTTAATACCTTTTCTCTACCAAGGGAGAAGAGCCTGTTCAATGTCTCTCATTGATTCTTCTACTGTTTCATTTTTCAGTAACAGTTCAAGTAGTGTCTCTGAATCTGTATTATTGAGATGTGTTGGTTAGATTTACATTATTTATGTATTTATTTTTATATTTTATTTTTTTGTATTTGTTTAGCATTTTCCCCCATGTTCCTTCAGCTATTTTCTAGTAGAGTGTTTATTTTCTGCCTGATCAATACATTCACTTTTTTCTCATTGTTCCTTTACCTCAAAAGCCCTGCACATGCCTGTGGATATTTTTGGCACTGTTCTCATGGTTTTTTCCATGCTTCTGTCTTGACTTGCATACCTGTAAATGAGCAGTTTTTCATTCTGAGTCTTAATTTTTCTCTTTCAAAGTAGTTTGCTTTTTTTCTCAAAATTTAGAGACTATTCCTTGTGAAGCTTGTTCTTTTATAGTTTTTATTTTTCAGATGAACTATGTTCCTGAAACGCTCGGCTTGTTTTTAATGGCTTTTAGATTTTTTTCACTGTTAATGAATGTCAGCTTTTTTCTTCTTTTAGACTTTCTGAACTTTCTTGTATGTGTACCCCTGAAATACAGTCTCATAAGTTGACATTTCTTTCAGTCTTATCATACCTTATCCTCAAGACTGCTTGTTCCAAGTATTCCTTCCTTTCTTGTGTGCTCCTTTGTCAGAAGCAGACTCTGGATGTCCCATTTGGATTTCACAGCATGCTATGTGTATGAATAATTTATTAAATTTTTCCTTGAAGTTTGTCAAGTCCCTTGACATTTCAAGCTCTTTTTTCCTGCCTATTGTGCTCCCTAATCTCCAGTCAGACAAAAGGACAACATTCCCATTACTTTTATCTGTTGCCATACTGATTTGTGGAAGTGTGGACAAGTCACCCTTGTTTCAGGATCCTGCTCCACCCACAAGGATCTGAGCAGAGAACTGCATTGTAAAGGCACTCTACAGCTTATATTGCAAGTGGATGAAAAGCCAGCTTTGGTTAGAATTATTCTTTTGAGTGATGAGTCTTAATTGTGCAACTCTTTAGAATTAAACTGTTGTGGGTTTGTTTTTTTTTTAATGTTTTTCTTACATTTATGAAGAAGCCTCAAAAATGGATGCCTATGCTGGTTTGACACTGTCTCTTTCATGGGCCTGTATCACTGTTATTGTGTCACTTCAGTCCCTCCTCTGTACTCTCTTCCCAGATGTAACATACCATGGTACCATGTTCTTGAGCCTGCAGGGATTCAGATCTAGGTGCTTGCCAGCTTAAGATAACAGCAGAGGAAGTAGATGGGATGACAGAGTCCTGTGTCCATACTACTTCAGAAGTAGCAAGCTGTAATGAAACATAAACTCTGCATTCATCATTAGTAGGAAAATTGTTAGACGGTGCTTTACCAAAGCTGCTGTGTGGCACATTTGCTTTTTGTCAGTGTGTATGGAGATCTTTACCAGGACAGTCTGGACAATGGAAGAAGTTGGTGTGTATCAGTGACCTACTTTTGACCTCATTTCCCAGCTTGACCAGCCTTTCCCAGCTTGGCTACATTGGCACATCTCCAGCAGACTTGGAGGTGTATCCCAGTAAGCTCTGCCAGGTGATGAGTGTGAGAATGTAGCCTGTCCTGCATCCCCATTAGCACTTTCACACTTGGTTCAAAGGTACTTGTCACTGTGTCTTAAGCACTTGTGCTTTCCTTTCTGCAGACAAGGCTGCAAGTGGTGTTTTTGTAATCGTCGCTTTGTGGTGGTTAATTCATTAACACATTTTACTGTAGCCTGGAGACACAGTGAGCGAGCTGTTTAGCAACAAGTATCATGGCAGACTGCTAGTGCTGTGGCTCCGTGGAGGTGTGGTGCATTTGAACCTTGCTGTGCCATTGACTGCTGCTCTGAACGAAACTGGCACTGCAGCGTCTTTTGTTAGAGCAGGCTTGGATTTGGGGACAGCTGGTGCAGCAATTCTGCTGCACATGGAGATGAAAATTTCAAAGTCTGTTACATTTGTGAAGAAAGTTCCCTGACATTAGCCATACTGTTGCTGATGCCTAATTTCAGCATGGCTAAAATGAGAAAGTTCAATGTGCTGCTGCAGACTTCCACTTCTTTTCTGTCTGCCCTTAGGTGGCTTTTGGGTAGATCTCGAGTGAATAGCTGGAAGTTTTAACGCAGTGATCTTAAGTAAAGCAATGACTGGGTAAAATGGGATATTTCCAAAGTAATGTACCCTTTCTTTGCCTAGGAAAAATGATTCTAAAAGTTCACTGCAGCATGTTACCACTGACCTGTGGATTGATTAGTAAGCTCTTTCTAACGTTTCTAGGCAGGCTGTTATGCATCAGTAATGAATTTGGTCACATGCTCTTTGTTAAACAAGTAACTTGTTTGAAAATAGAGCAGAAAGATGACCTTGCAGTTTAGATACTAAAGTGGGGCTTAGATTCAGATCCAGGATCTGAAATTGCTTGCTCCTCTTCTAGTTCAAATAACCCTTACTCTCCCTGAAGCCACAGCTGTGACTCATGTTCCTGTTCTCCCCACTTTTTTTCCATGCATGTTTCCCTGCTGCAGTGTTTCCTTTTCCTTGAATGTGCTAGGGCGACTGTGCAGTTGTAAAGGGACAACTGGAGAGACACTACCTAAGAGCGAGATCCCCAGCAGAGTTTTCCTTGCTGTCCCATCTGCCAGCTGGGAATCCCCTGGGAACTGGTGGAGTCTGGAGTAAGGTTTGGGGAGCAGTATGTGAAAATTATTTGGGCTTTCTGCTGAGGTTTTAAGAGCTCTTTCCGCTGAGAAAAGACATTGCTCCTGTTAGAGGGAATTATCTGCATAGCTTGCAGTGGAACATGAGAGGGGCTGGTAGTTGTGTGGCTGGGTAGGATGCTGTGCATGCTGGGACAGGCTGTTTGGGCAGATCCTAGTGCTTCCTCAGGAGATGCTTCTTGACAATGGGTTTATTATCTGGAATTCAGCTTGTGTGACAGGAGGTGCCAGGAGGCTATGGCAGAGTGTCATCTCCTGTTGTGGAAGGTGCTAAATGATGTGCTACAATGAAACGCTGTGTGTTGGGTGGGGGTTTCACTCCGTGTTTTGGATAAAAGGTGGATGAGGGGGAAGCACAGATGAAGCAATTCATGCAACAGTTAAAATGTGGCAGAGACAGATTAAATCTTGCCTCTCTGCCTGGATCTCAAATCTAAATTGCTTCCTACCAAGAGCAATGAAGTCTCTCTGTAGCAGGACCCAAGGCATGTAGTTGTGTCATTGCAACTCTCCCGAGCACATGGTGGGGCAACAGTTGTTTGGTATGGTTTGTCCTCAATTGCTTTTCCTTTTTATTTTTGGTTACCCCATTCCCAATGTTTGAGTATAGTGAGCAACACAGCCAGTGAGTTGTAGCTTTACACAGGAAACTGCTATGAAAGTACACAATGTTTGTCCAGCTCTCTCAACTTCTGATCCATTTGCCCAGTTTTGTACTGGCTTGTCAAGGGCAACTGTCTCAAAGAACCATGTATCATAGAAATCAGTGGTTAAAGGGAGATTGCTGATCTAGTTAGATACCTTTAATGGAGAACTTGGCTGTCTTCCAATCCCCCCTTTGCTGGCTGATGTATCTGGGTGGGCTGTGGTGGTAACTCTCAACCACCCTGAAGGTTTGTTGTGTTTTTCTAGTGGGGTGGTACTGAGAATCAGGAGGGGGAAAAGAGGAGAGAGGAAAGAGCCGATATAAGTGCGGGAACGGGGGTGGGAGAGAACAGTGCATTTTCAGGCTATGCCATTTCAGCTGTGATCTTTCCAGTGGTGCATGTGGGTATATGATGTGAAAGAATGCAGAGTTAGGAGATTGATTTGAAGGAGTCTGTTTCATTCATTGTTTGTGCAGCAAGGTGCACTTGCTCCCTGCATAGGTAAATGTGCCTTTAAACCAATGAGTAGGAGGCAAAATTAGCAACCCTAAACACCCTTCTTAAGCAACTGGAGGAGGAAAGGTTTAACAGCCGCCCACCTACCTTGTAACTTCTGCTTACTTAAAGCCTAGCCAAGAGGAGGGAAAGGAAATCTCTTAACCTGATTATTGTGTGTTACTACAGTAAGCAATCCAGTTACAGTCATACTTTAATCCTGACACTGTTGGACCCCACTTAGAAGAGAGAAGTCTTGGTTTTGTACCTTTGCAGACAGGGATGTGGTGTCTGTAAAGGAAATCATTGAACCTCCCCGTGCCTTAACCATTAGCTGAAGAAACTGTGATGAGGCTCCACACTGAGCACCTGGAGTTTGTCCAAGGAGCATGAGAACAGCTGGCCCCAAAATTTGCATCCTGTCTATTTCTGTAGGTAAGGAAAGACTTCCTTCGAAGATCTAAGTGTCTTTTGGAGACTGTTTAGCAGATCCTGATAGTTCTGTGCTCTTGAGAAGAGGAATCTTGAAAAACATTTTCCAAACACCACCTCTGCCTCTTCAGCCATGGTTATTTCTCCTCTATTTCTCAGCTAGCAGACCTGTGAGATATGGAAGAAACTGGGCTGTAGACTGTAGCAGCTTGTGCATGTGACAGGGGAATGGTGTTCTTTGGGCAAGATGCAGAAAAGCAAAATGGTTGGTGATAGGCTGGCAGAAGGGGTCAAATCCCAGCTAAACACTGCTGTGAACAGAGGCAGAACAGTTACTCGTCCCCACAAGTTCTTATATTCTCTTTCGTGAAATGATGGGTGCAGTCCTGATTGTAGTGGCAAACACTTCTACTGACATGAATATGAATAGGTTTCAGGTCCCAGGTGACAAAAGATTAATAACTCTGCTTAATTACAGCCTATTTTTTTCTAATATTATGAGAGTAAATGACTTTTCAAGGAGAGCTGACTGTGAGATATGCACGATATCGGAACTCTCTTTGGGAAGAAGGTAAAACTAAATAGATCACGGTTTAAAATCCAGGCAAGATTTGTGTGAGAGAAGCTCCATGGTCTCTTGCTTCAGAGTAGGTGTGATTTCAAGCCAAACAAACTTTCTGTTGAGGTTAGAAGTGTTCATTGTTGATCTATTCCAGGGTGGTGACAGCCTCAACTGTCCAGGTCTACAGAACATCTTCCTTGTGATAGCACAGCATTCCAAAAGAGATTGTGAAAATCAAGTGTAGGATTATGTGTTGTTTTACACTAATTTAACGCTAATTATATTTTATTGTATAAGTAAAGCATGTGAAGTTTCAGAATTCAGTTCCTGTTATCCAGAACAAACATTTGCTGCTGATGGCTCTCTAGAAGTATCCCTGAGTTGGTAGTCCTGATCCCCTGTCGACAGTGCAGGTGAATTCAAATCTGATATGGTTTCTCTGTCTAAGCAGTAGGACAGAGAGCAAGATGGGGGACTTTCTCAGAAGCATTAAGTAGAACAACAAATGCTAAAAAAACAGGAATCTTGTAGAAAGAAGGAAGGAAGAAAGAAAAAAAATCAGAAAAGAAAAAAGGAAAGAAAGAAATAAAAGATATTTTTTGGTGCCAATATGGGGATTTTTAGAAGTACCTTTTGAGTGTCATGGTTCTTGTTTCTTGATTAGCTATGAGAAATCAAGCTGTAACTTGTTTCTTTCTGGGGCTGAGAAAGAAAGTATCAGGCTGCCCAAAAGGAGACTTTTGAACAACTTCTTCTTCTTCCCTTATTTTCCAGTAGGAAATCTCCCCACAAAATATGTGGCCTTTGTTCTGTAGAACATCTGTTGCTCTTTGGGCACGTAACTGAAACGTGCGTGTGCGCACCCTCCCCCCTGCCCCCCTGAAAGAAAAAAACTGGACCTCTGTGAAAAGTTATCTCCCTTGTCAAGGACACTTTGGAAATACATGCACTGCAAAAGGCCTTTGAATTTGAGCTGTGGTGATGTGACTGTTAGTCCTTCCTGCTTCTACCCGTACCTGTGAACTCTTTTCGGAGTGCCAGCTCTGTGTGCAACCTGTAGGATGCTCATCGGGTTGCAAGTGACAGTTGCTGCCTCTGAATGATACCTGGTGATGAGGGGTGGTGATGGAGAGTATTTGAAATGCTACCTTTGAAGCACATGTCTGTGCAGAATATTTGGCTCCACCAGCATGCTTGTCCTGGACATTACACCTGCACTGTGCTCTACTGTTGCTTGTCATCCTCCCTTCTCCTGGGACAGAAGTGCTCAACCTTTTAGAAAAGCAATAAATCCATTTAAAGCAAACAAGTTGCATGCTAGTATTGTCCATGTCTCTGGTTCAGGTCTAGGGAGAGGGGGCAAAAATGGAGAATTTCTGTTCTTCTATCCTATTGAACCCGAAGACACTTTGCAACTGTGTCACTAATTGTATAATTTTATCACAACTGTCAACACAGTCGGAACACAAGCCTGTGCCGTTTGCTTATGATCTCTCTGGTTCCCATAGTTCTCAATTTTTTCACTATTTCCTACAACATCTAGATTATATAAAGGACAAGTGGGGCTGGGTGAAAGCCAAGTGTTTTGCACTTGTTAATTTTCTTCCCTTTATATTTTCAGGTTTTGTATTACCTTGAGATTTCCCATATTTCAGCTATTATACAAATATTTTGAAGGATTAAGCCTTAATATTTGGGATTAGATAGAAGTGTTGTTGAGGGAAAGGAGTGTGTTTTATGCCTGGTGACCTTGTCCTTGTGCATGGACAGCTTTCAACATTCGGGAGGAGAAGCATCTCCTGAACAAACTACTCTTGGAGTAAGTCTGGTAATGACAGATGGTTTGGAGTGGCAACTGCTAGTGACCTGGTAGTAAAATGACCAGGCCAGTGAAAAAAGATAGCAAATATTTTTCAGGCTTAGGAATTTGTACGAGATTGTGTACGACTGATTCAAAAGAGCTTTTCAGTCTTGTACTGTGTTGCACTTAAAGCTGTGAATGTGCAGCCACTGCCAGTCTAGGATCTCCTGACTTTGTTTTTGACATGCTCTCTTAAGATTCACAGCCTGAAACACAAGGATTTATTGCTTGTGCTGAGTTTCACCACACTCTTTTACTATCGTTAAATTGCCTCAACGGAAGACAAACTTACAGCAAATTCACCTAAACTGAATGCTCCCTTTCCTCTGATTTACACTTGCTGTTCTTTGAGGAGTGAACCTTTCAAGCTCTCGTATAGTATGTATGCAGGTACACAACAAATAGGATGTAAATATGATTTTTTTTTTTCTTCTCTAGTGGAAGGCCTTGAGATATTAGGGAATAAGAAAAGAATCTTGCTTTTCCATGTGGACACACCTGAGAACAAAAGTATTTAAAGTTGCCTGGGACCCACAGGGTATTTCCTCCTTGTCTATCTTCCTTCCCTGCCCTAGCAGAATTTGGCACGTGCTTTCTGTTGCATTGATAATAGGAGATTTCTTGTAAAGCATTATGATTCTTAAGGCAGACTTCAGTTTCTTTTTACTTTGCCTGCAGAGGTTATGTTTTGGGAACTGTCATCTTCTGAATAGCAAGGCTAGCAGCTTGCCTCCCCTTAAAGAGCAAGGATCTAATTTTGAAGATGTGTGCAGATTTTGCTCTGAAGGAAGGTGTCTAATTGAATAAGGAATGTTCTGTCAGGACAAGCTGTATGTTTCTTTGTGGCTGCAGCTACTAGATGAAATGGGTGAGATGCTCCTAAAGCATATGCTTTAGAATCAGATCTATCTCTATGCTGTGAATTACTGGGCTACATCCAGTGACAAAACTGGATATAAAATCCTGCTCCTAACTTCAGGCAGCTTCCAGGGCCCTAGCTCCAGAGTGTAACAAGCGTGTTGAGTGTTAGGTTGTTCTTCAGGCACCTATTTTATTACAGAACTGAGAAAACTGAGCTGTGAGGTGTATGGTTGAATTTTCCCTCCTGTCCTTTGAGATGAATTTCAAGCTGTTTCTCAATGGCTTTTGGCAGACTTCCAGTCTCTTGCTCCCTTACTAAATCACCTGTAGTGTGAACCATTTAGTAACACATGAGAATTACAGCAAGCATAAGGTGGTATGACTGCAGTGTGTGAAATACTCTGTTGTGCCCTGGGAGTGCAGATGAAAAACCTGCCTGGACATGGTCTTCAGCGTTACTGGTTAGTATGAATTTGAGTGCAAATCCAGAACTAATTCCCAATAGCTGACATCTCTAGCAGGGAATAAGTTGGCAGTTGTTTTCTCTCTTGTGAGTTAGTCTTCTCAACAATACAAAGGAGAATGGAGTAATATGGCATGGATACTGAGAAACTGCCCCTTTGTAGAAGAGCATTGCCTTTCTGGAACTCCTCAGAGGTAGCAGCAACTCTGCTGGAGGGCAAGAAGAGTGTTTGATGAAAATCCAAACTTGGCTGCTGGAAGGATGCTATATTTTTGATTTCTTCATCCATGGTTGTTGACTTCCATCTTCTCTTATATGGATCTGGGTGGGGTTAGTCAGTGTGAGGAGACAATCTGCCAGCTTTCCAGTCTTTTCTAAGGCAGTTCGTCAGTTGGTGGGTCGGTGGGGAGAAATGCCAACTTTACAGACAGTGGGGCTGCTGGGGATGAACACCCTTTACTCCTTCCTGCTAAGAAACATCTTCCAGTGCAGTTTCTCTCTCTCTCCTTTTTTCCAGAAGAGATGGGAAGGGGCATGCAGACTATCTGTAAAGTATCTACTAGACATATTATCTCCCATTGTTTGCTTTTAGAAAAAACAGTGGGCTGGGTAATTATAAATTTTATTTATTAGAAAACAAGCAAGTTTTCTCAAGCAGAGTCCCATAATT
This sequence comes from Neopelma chrysocephalum, assembly GCF_003984885.1. NCBI lineage: Eukaryota > Metazoa > Chordata > Aves > Passeriformes > Pipridae > Neopelma > Neopelma chrysocephalum. The sequence goes on from NW_020897779.1 coordinate 1,266,087, forward strand.
TCCTCTCAGTTGCTTCTTGCCTGGGCATATGGAGAAAAGAAAAGCTATCTGCAGCCCTTCTGGAAGTTGCCTGAAGTTGTGGTGTGAAGCAAATCCTATAGATGCTCTGATGCCCTTTGTAGGATTGTTGGTTCACATGCTTCAGGTGTTAGGACAGTATGTTAGGATAGAAGAGGCATTTACAGTTCAAATATCATAGAATCCCAAATTGGAAGGGATCCACAAGGATCATCAAGTCCAACTCCTTACTCCATATAGAATAACCTAAAAGTCTCAAACTTTATTGGAAATACCTTGCAGCAGGTAATGTGGTATTAAGTCTGTGGGTTCAGTTAACACAGTGATGGGGCCCATGCCAGGAAGGAGAACTCAGGGAATGGAAAAGCCCACTAGATGACCAACCAGCTGAGCATTTGACATGTGAACTGACTGTGGGCAGGTTGTGCAGATGTTCATGTGCAGTAAAACTCTGCTGTTTTCTTGAAATGCAGCAGAACAGGCAGGTCATGTTATCGTGCACTCAGGATGCTTGAAATTATGCCCTGCTGTGAGGTTGTGAGGGTGGATGATGGTAATTTACCTCATGGGGGGTAGCACGTGGCTGGAGTGTTGGAAGGATGCAGGTCCTTGAGGAAAGGTCCTTGAGAAAAGACAGGCAGGGGAGATAAGGAGGGAGTGTTGCCCTCTGTATCAGTGACCAGAGGGAGTTCATGAATCTCTGCCTGGGAATGGATGAGGAACCAACCAAGAGCTTAAGGGTCAGGATTAAAGGGATGTCAGGGATAGGTGACATTATAGTTGAGGTCCGCTACAGGCCACCCCACCAGGAAGACTGAACCGATAAGGCCTTCTGTAGACAGGAGCGGCCACACGTTCACAGTTCCTGGTCCTCATGGGAGACTTCAACCACCCAGGCATCTGTTGGAGGGACAACACAGCAGGGCAAAAGCAATCCAGAAGGTTTCTGGAATGTGTTGACAGTAACTTCCTTCTCCAAGTGATAGAGGAGCCAAGGAGAAGTGCTATGCTGGACCTTTTGCTCACCAGCAAGGAGGGGCTAGTGGAGAATGTGAAGCTCAAGGGCAGCCTTGGCTGCAGGGACCATGAAATCGTGGAATTTAAGATCCTTAGGGCAGTGAAAAGGGCGCAGAGCAAACTTGCTGCCCTAGCCTTGAGGAGGGCAGACTTTGGCCCCTTCAGGGATCTGGTTGGTAGAGTACAATGGGATAAAGCCCTGGAGGGAAGAAGGGCCCAAGAAAGCTGGTTGATATTCAAGGGTCACCTCCTCCAAGCTCAGGAGTGATGCATCCCAATAGAGAGGAAGCTGGGCAAAAATGGCAGGAGGCCTGTGTGAATGAACAAGGAGCTCCTGGACAAGCTCAAACACTAAAAGAAAGCCTACAGAGGGTGGAAGCAGGGACAGGAAGCCTGGGAGGAATACAGAGAAGTTGTCCAAGCAGCCAGGGATCAGGTTAAAGGACCTAAAGCCCTGGTAGAATTAAATGTGGCCAGGGACATCAAGGACAACAAGAAAAGCTTCTGTAGGTATGTTGGTGGTAAAAGGAAGACAAGGAAAAATGAGGACCCTCTCCAGAGGGAAAGGGAGACCTGGTTACCTGAGACATGGAGATGGCTGAGGTACTCAGTGACTTTTTTGCCTCTGTCTTCACCAGCAAGTGAACCAGCAGCTGCACTGCTCGAGTTGCAGAAGGCAAAGGCAGGGATTGGGAGACTGAAGAATCACCCATTGTAGGAGAGGGTCAGGTTCAAGGCCATCTAAGGCACCTGAGGGTGCACAGTCCACGGGACCTGATGAGATGCATCCATGGATCCTGGGGGAACTGGTGGATGAAGTGGCTAAACCACTATCTATCACATTTGAGAAATTGTAGCATTCTGGTGAAATGTCCATTGACCTGAAAAGGGGAAACAACCCCATTTTTAAAAAGGAAGAAAAAAAAGATGCAGGGAAATACAGGCTGGTCAGTCTCACCTCTGTGCCTGGCAAGATCATGGAGCAAGTCCTTCTGGAAACTCTGCTAAGGTACAAGAGAAATGAGGTGATTGGTGACAGCCAACATGGCTTCACTAAGGGCAAATCATGCCTAACAAGTGTGGTGGTCTTTTATGACGGGGTTACAGCATTGGTGGATGAGAAAAGAGTGACTGATGTCATCTACCCAGACTTGTGCAAGGCATTTGACACTGTCCCGCTTGACATCCTTGTCTTGAAACTGGAGAGACATGGATTTGATCGATGGACCACTTGGTGGATAAGGAATTGGCTGGATGGTCACACTCAAAGAGTTGTGGTCAATGGCTTTAAACTGAAAGACAGTAGCTTTAGAATACATATTAGGAAGAAATTCTTTATTGTGAAGGTGGTGAGGCACTGGAACAGATTGCCCAAAGAAGTTCTGAATGTCCCATGCCCGGAAGTGTTCAAGGCCAGGTTGGATGGGGATTTGAGCAATCTGGTCTAGTGGAAGGTATCTCTGCCCATGGCAGGGGGGTTGGAATTAGATGATCTTTAGGGTCCCTTCCAACCCAAACCAGTCTATGATTCTGTGATAATTGTCCCCATTTCTGAAGAACATCTTGAAGCTCCCTGGCTATGTGTCAGAGACTTACAGACCAGGTGTTTACAGTTGGGAAGGGAAGCTTTCTCCTACTTAATACTTTGTTATGGTAAAGAAAAATGATTTCTAGGCACAACTTGAGAAGCCATCTCTAGATCCAGACAGAGCTGTTCAGGATGGGAATCAGAACTCTCCAAAAAGTTGCTTCTAAGTGTAAGGATTTTGGTGCTGTTTAATGCAACAATAACTTTGAAGTTGTTGAATTTCAACTTTGCAAATGTTGAATTCATTTACAGGTCCTGTAAATGAATATTAAACACTGTGTTGCTAGAGGAAATACTCCTGGAATCAGGCCACTGCTTTGTCTATCTATGACAAGGAATTGCATCCAATGTCTGAGGCACTTTTTCAGCTGCGTAGCCTTTTTTTATTCTCAGAATATTCTGAATTAGAAGGGACCCACAAGGATCATCAAGTCCAACTCTTAAGAGAATGGCCCCTATGGGGATTGAACCCGCTACCTTGGTGTTAACAGCACCAAGCTCCGACCAATTGAGCTAATCTCAGGTGACTGAAAGAATGTCTGCAAACTGAGAGATTTGAGAATCAGCTGGGAGACTTAGGATCTCTTGCTTCACACTCAAGAGAAAGCAGGTTCTGCCTCTGTCTGCTACAAAATCCAGGCCAAAGTCCTTGCTTGAATCCCAGCTCTAGAAGCCAACAGTTGCCACCTCTATGGCAGTGACAGATTTTAGGGGGATTGTCCCTCTTGGCTTTCCCAAGAAAAGCCAGTGTGTCAATGCATCCCTACATCCAGACACATGTGCAACACAGGCACAGATAATTTCCTTCAGCCCCTTCTGCAGTTGCATCCCGGCCTGGTTTGGCCCTCAGTAGTGGCTGCTGCACATCTCCCCTGACTGAACTCATGCAGTTTCAGCAAGGCTTCAGCAACAGCGTGCAGCAAAACCTTGCCAGACTCACTGAGCTGTCTCCTAGTAGGCCAGTAGTCAGATCTGCAAATCAAGTGGCAAGTTTGGGCACTGCTTGTCTGGTTGTGGTGCAGGTTGAAGTCAGGCTGCTAAGAAGATAAAGCTGTCTCCATGTATGACTGAACTTTTCACACAGCGAGTTCCCCAAGTAAGCTCCAAGCTGAGGGAAGAGAGTCTTATCATGGGGAACGCTAGACTCCCATCCTTTCAAGAGCCCTTCCTCAGTACTACAGCAGGGCAACAAGTAGCTGAAGTGCACAGCCACAGCTGTGAAAGGAGGTGGTCGTCAATACCTTCCTTCAGGACTGAGCTTCTCCCCGCGCAGCTTAAGATCCACTTCCATGCTCTCTCTGCAGCATGCCAGCTTCTCTTCCAGTCCATCGATCTCCCTCTTGACATACTTCACAAAAAGGGTGCTAAATTTCAGAGATAGCTTGACACCAGCCCAAGTTTTGTTACTCACTGATAAAAGTTGGACCATTCTGCTGTGGCTTTTTGGTGTGTTGCCATTTTCTGTTTGCCTGAGCAAAAATGTTGTTTGTGTATGCTCTACAGGAGCTCAGGCCAGACAGACTCTAAAGACTTATGGCCCTTCTAATCTTAAAAAATATGGAACCCTACCCCAATGGGAAGTCTTACATGCTGCTCTTTAGAGGGCTACATGTTAATTCTTGACACTGAATGGTTTTCTCATAAGTATCTTTTCAAATTATTTGTCATCTTTCGTGTGCTGCAGTGCAAGTGGCTGGCATGCATGACCCAAAGTTATTGTGTGAGCTCTCATCACAGCACAGCCAGCATTGTCAATAGAAATCCGTGGAGCAGGTTGCAGGATTTGACACAGGACTAGGTGAAAAAAACCTGCTCGAATAAAGCCAGCAATACTGCCTTCATGAAGCTGCTTTAGAACTAGAAAGGTGAGAGGCACCCCAAAGTGGCTAATTGCCGTTGTCTTAACTGGAAGCCTCCCTGAGTTGCATGCCTTTCTGCTGGGGTGCTGGGTATAGTTGGCATTACAAGTGCTTCCTGTGGGTGATTCATGCTTTGATTGGGTTATTTCAAAAGAAGGTGGGAGAGCTTTATTCCTTTCTCAGGCCCAGTTCCAAATCCTGGGCCTGAGTGTACCTACACTCAGCATGACGCCTGGGACGGTACAAATTGGCAGTCCCAGCCTCACAGCTTGGCACTAGTTCCAGCACATGCTTGATTATGTGGCAAGCTGTCTCAGTGCTGGCCTGGAAGGAAACAACTCATTATTTTTCAGGTTTGTTCTTTGCTGGATTAACAGGTTGAGTCAGTTCGTCACGTACTCAAACACACAGTGGTGGTGGGGAATCACAGGGAGTGGAGAATACAGCATTTGCTTCTAGTGGTGGGGACTGCTGGCTTGGTTCACCAGCTTTTCTGCCTGTACCCTCTGAAAGGGATGTCAGTGTTCCCGAAGAACTGGGGTGATATTTGATTTCTGCGAGCATCTTCTACAAGGACCTGAAAATTAGTCTGGCAGTGAACTGCCTGAACTCCTGAGGGCATCCTGGGGGAAGCTGGTTGTGGGCAGTGATGTCACCCCAGATATCTGCCTGCTCGATGCTGCCCTTTGCGCCCTCTCAAATGGGCTCAACCTGCAGCATAAGGTCCACAAAATGGAGCTGTGCTGTTTTGTCTGCGGGGGGGGAAGGAAGGGGTGTAGGACAGCGGTATAAGGAAAAGGTCTTTCTAATTTAGCCCTAGTGTAAACAGATTAAACCCTCCTCTTTATTTCTTCACAAATATGTTTTTCACGTTAATCAATGTGAATAGGTAGTCCTCTTTACATTTTGTTTTGTGCTGGTTTCAATTAGCAGTGTTTGGCATGGATAACATGAATAAGGTATTTCTCACTGAGTGCCAGTTCTAATGGGTATGTTATCAAGTGTTCTCTTCCCTGGCACCTTTTCCAGGTGACTCCTTGAAAAAATTCTCTGCAGAGATGGAAATATGTCTCTTAACTGTAAGAAAGGCTCTTCCAATAGGACTGAAGCACAGTGAAGTTGCACTGAAGCATCGGGATTCCCAAGGGCATTGCTGTAGCATTGTGTAAGAAACCATCCTTTCTCACTGTTTGAAGCTGTTACAGAATTTCCTGTGCACAGAGGTGTTTTAAGCTCAAATTGCCATGGTGTACCTGGGGCTGCAAGCAAACATCATTCAGCAGGTGAGTGACAGGGATATTCACAGGGCTTTGAAATCTTGTGCTTGGAGACAGTTCAATCAGGAGTGCAGCTCTCAGTCAGGGGTGTGTGCTGGACAGATTATCAATAGCACTCAGCAGCTTTATCAGAAGCAGTGCAAACTCAAGAAACAAGTGCCAGAAGCAGCTAACAAGTACCCCCCCCCAGTCTTTGTTCTATGACTGAAGTCTTTCATTTAAACATTTAAGCTGTCTTTTTACAGAGAGGAAATTGACCTTGAGTCTGAAACCCAGTGCTTTGGTGTCTGTGAGCAGCTCGTCTTTGAACAGATAATACTAACTTGTGGGAGACTGTCCCAGCCTGCCTTTTGAAGAGTAAGCAGCATTACTCTGAAGACATGGGGTTCTGGTTCATACACAGGGTGTGTACATGGAGCCTGTTCATGGAGACCCAGGGACAGGTACTGTGTGCTTTATGTAGCTAGCAAACCTGAAAACAGACATGGCTGTAACTGATGCAGGAGCTTCTCATAGTCATGTGCCTGATCTCTGTTCTAAGAGTTTGGTTGTCACCTGTATTTTCTGGATTTTTTCTTTGTATTTCATAGCTGTTCACATTGCTGGGTTAAATCTATTTTCTTGCAGGAAGAGTGAAGCCATAGATCTTATGTTTTCTTTGTCATTTAAATGTGTGCACGTCTTGGATTTATTATATTTCACCTGTGTTCAGTTGCAGAGTTTTGGCATTCCACAGCATCACCAAAAGTGAGGCTGGGCTTGCTGTCAAATTGGGATATTCCAGAGAGATGCAAAAGTCACAGTAAGAGAAATGCAAGTGGTAGATGAGTCTCTTGTTTCAGATTATCTCTACAATTGTTGGAATAATTTGTTCTTTCTACATAGTGGTTACAGGCAGTCAGAGGGGTTGGCAGAAGCAATTGCATCAAGCCTATAACTCTTGCTAGTGCTGCGAGCCAGAGGGATGGCAGTATTGTCTGACTGAGGCTTAAGCCAGGTGTTTAATATCAGGTACTTGAGTTCAGACTTTGAGAGATGATATAAACAAGAAAGGGAAAATGCCCTGTTTTGTTTCTGTAATTTTGGAAAATGCTGGAAGACTGCTGTGCTCTGAATTATTGTCAGCCCTTATAAAGTAGTTCTGAGGATTACTCACTCCAGTAGGTCTAGTTTTATGTTTTTAATGCCTGTTGTGCTGAAGCAGCTCAGGCTACTTTTTAACAGAGAAAAATCTGTTTGTGTTGTACATCACACGTGCTGCTCTGAAGCTCCCATGTGTAATCTTCAAAGATCTCCAGTGTGTCATTCTCTGAAATGGAAAAACTTGGGGAATCAATCATAGTGTCAGTTCAACGATCTGCCTTATAATACCTTCACAGCTTGGCTTTACTGGATGCCAGGCCTGCACCGGATGTGCCAGCTGCTCTGGTGTCCCTTGGAGATCTTCCATTCATAAGACTGAGCTGGGTCGATCTTACTTAGACTTGCAATCCTCTTGCCAGAAAGCAGGATAACTGCCTGTCATCCAGGTGCTAGAAGGGCTTTACTGTCAGAGTTTTTGGAGTATGGTGGTCACTGGTGACATGTATTTGTGGAGTTGCTGTGGCAACCTGCATAGGTTCCCTCAAGCCCCGCCCGGTCTCTGGTTTCCCAATGAGCTTTGTTATTCATCCTGCTTGGGAGAGGGGGAGTGGGGGCTGGGCCTTGGGGCACTTTGCCTGCTGGACAAGCTACGCAGCCTCTGAAAGGGTGAGTGCAGAGAGCACCATCTTCCCAGAGAGCATGCAGAGCTGCAGTACAGTGCCTGCCTTCCTTCCCTCCATCTGACAGATGAGCGAGAGCTGCTGCCTCTCTGCAACCTCCCTTTTGCCTTTGCTTGCTTATTCCTGCCATAGTTAAAGTAGTTGTAGTTTAAAAGTGGTTAAAGTCGTTGTGTCCTGGCCCTATTGCATTTAGGTCAGATTGACTTGAAAACTCTGCTGTTTTCATTTTAGGTGAAAAATATTCATAACTTAAGCAAAAACATGGCTCTTAAAACAGTACTTGCTGCAAGGGAGCTCATTCCTCTGAAGTTTGTTTGAGTGGAACGTAGTTCAAGCAGGGCCTTGAGCTAAGCCCTTTGAAGGCAGAATTTTTCAAACTTTCAAGGTAACTTAGGACCTGATGCTTCTTAGCTGAGGTCCTCACTGGAACATGTAGTCAGTGCAGAACTGTCCCCTGTTGGCTCTACATGCTTGCCATTTTTCTTCTGAAGCTCCACGCCTTCTCATGAGGATGCCTACAAGGTCCTGGGTGGAAATCTCTTTAAGTGTGGCAATGTGAATCACCAGGGAGAAAATGAAACTTCCCATTTTATGTGTCTGTTTTTTAAAAGATAAGCAGCTGATTAATTAAATGGTAGACAGGTGTAATATAGGGAAATTAAGGGTTGGAGAGGGATAAAAGTATCTTTTTTTTCTTTTAAATCAATTTTTAAACACTGCCTTATTGTTATTCATCATGGGTTATTATATGCACATCTTGATTGAAATTTTCTCGTCTTCTCTTCAGGATCTGACCACCTATCCCAACATAGTCTTGTTTTCATATTTCTTGTGAGATGCCCAGCACTACTATGTACTTAAGTAAGGTTCAGGGCAAGCCAAACATGCAGTGTTTGTCAAAAGCTGTTCCTTTTTTTATTTTTCAGTCCAACGGGTTCTGCATAACTGATGTTTTGATTAAAGTATAAAGCATGTAGTTTTCTCTTTTATATATGAAGTTTTAGCAGCCATTGTGGAGAGAAGCCTAAGCTTAGTGAAATGCTACTTGGGAGTTCCAAGACAGCAGGAGTTGCTTATACTTCGGGCTTTATATGCTCTTGGGTCAGGATCATAAGAGTTTAGAGTTCAAGGTTCTGGACTGTGGACAGCAGAAGTATCAGCTTCTCTTGGTGGCTTAGGGAAGCTGGAAGCATGAAGGTGTTTGGACTTAACCTGTTTACTCTCCATCATGCTTGTCAGTGACGTATGTCAAGAGCTGGAAGATGTAGAACTCGTTCCATGTCTTGGCTAGTCAGCAGAATGTAATGCCTGCTGGGACACACAGGGTTACTTTCCCGTATACCTAGCAGATGAAGGTGATAGAGCCCAGTGTTGGTCACAGACATTGCAAAGTCTTTCTGCAGCTCCTGAGGGTTCAATAGCCTCAAATTAATAGTGGCAGGTTGATCTTCTTCTAGCAGAAGGTTTATCTCAGCATCCATACTCTCAGCTACGTTTTTTGTGCCAGATCACCTCAACCCCTTGCATGGTTTAAGTGGTAAATGGTGCTTTCTTATAATACAGGTATTTTTCTGAGACTGGATGGTTGCAATGGACATGCCTGTCTGAGAATATTGTGGCACATGGTCACTGCAGGGATTATTCTCTTTATATTTTCCAAGTCACATAGTTCACTTAAAGTAACTTTTGGCTTAGCTTTACATAGCCTTGAGCCTGAGATGTTCTGGGTATTGTGTGTCTGTGATAAAAATAAGAGAGAAGCAAATATGTAATCAGGACTGGGATTCTTGCAGAACTGGTAGTGTGATCTTAGAACCACAGAAGTGTCATGTTACTCAGTTCCTAGACAGAGGTGCCTTGAAATGCCTGGGTGAAATGCTCCAGGACATTATGAACATGGAGTCCAGATGCTGCACAGGCAGCAGTAGAGAAGAGTTGTTTACTGAATGGTAGTTCAAGTTCTGATCTTCGGGCTGGGCACAATACTGTACATGTTAGTGCCTGTACAGTTAACTCATTGTGTGAAGAGGGAGTGTGTAGGGTAGCTCTGGCACATTTGAGTTGGGTTTGCAGCCCACCTTGTGTCTCCTGGGTATGTCACAAACATACCTGAGTGTCCATTTTCAAACTCCTGTGGAGGTGATGAGAAATGTAGTAGACCAAGGGACTGGGAGTGATTCTGGGGGCATAGATTTGCTTTTACTTGTTTCTGCTTTTGCTCTTTGAGAGTCATCTTAAATATTTTTATCCATCTCATTCCATTCTGCCTCTTACTTGCCAAGGCTGGTTGCCTTAGTCACCAGGGCTTTGGTAACTAGGACAACAAGATTGAGCAGGCAAAGGTAGAAATAATGGTAATAACTTTCTCAACTCTTCCTGAAATTGGCTTGTATGAATGAATATCATGCATGTGGGTGACTTGTGTCAGCAATCTGTTCACCCTTACTGCCTGGCACATCCTGAAATCCTACTGGCAGCACCACCCTAATTATGCTGTGGCTGTGCCCTCCTGCAACTGGAAATAAGCCTGTCAGGGACATGTGAATGTTGCTGGCCACCTCCTTCCTACAGCATGGCAGCCTGTGCTGGAGCTGGAGCAGAGTGCAAGAGACACTTAAGGCCAGCGCTCGGGGCCAACACTTTGGTGATCACTAGGTTGGAGGCAAATTCTGAGTGGGAGGAATTGGTCAGTGTGTCTGCTGGGATGGTGAGACTGGCTTACAGTGCTGGAAGCAACTGGTGTCTGCCGTGAAGTCAGTCTTCCGTAGATGTTGTCCTCTCTTGGAATAGTTATCTACTTGTTGGTTTATTTACTCACTGTTGGACAGAGGAGGGTCTTGGAGATGATAAATGGTGTCCTGTCTCTTACTCTTCGGGATACTCTTTGCACTGTCAGTATAGTTTGAGGTCAGCTTTTGATGCAGTTTTGCTTTGCTTTGAGAGCAGGCTGTTTATATCTCACCAGGTAAACCTAAATCCTGACTTGGGACAGTGAAGTTGTATTTTCCACTCCACCTTTGAAACATGTTGCTCTTGTAAGCTCCCATACGGCTGCATCTTGCTGTGTCAGTGCCTTGTGTCTGCCCTTTCTGCAGTAACAGACCAATGCTGTTATCTCCTCTGGAAAGCTCCCAGCTCCATGAATTTGATAGCAAAGCACTTGCTTAGTATTCCTTACTGCTGTGTGCATTGTTTTCCTCATCCCTGCTTGTTTTCTCTTAGCTGAACATGATAGGAAGCGACAGTGAGCACAGTCAAGGGATTCCCTGGAACCACAGGCCTGTTCTTTGTAGGCATCCAGTGCAAGCTTAATAGGCTCTTTTGAACAATCTTGACAAAATCAACACCTGTCCCCAGTAAGTCTAAACCTCCAGACAAACCCAGGATAAGGATTTCAGCAGTGTTTGGAGGAAGAATCATAGCCTATTAGGCCTCTGTGAAACCAGACTGTCAAAGTTGCAGGCAAAAACATGCAGGATAAGAAAGGTTAATAGCTGTGAAAGGCTGCCACTAGTGTGTTTTTGCAAACATCAGTTCATGCTTCAGTAACAAATCCTACTGCTTGCAGAGAAAAGAGCAGTCTAGACTGGTGTACTGCTGCAGAAGAAATTCATTCTGTCTTTGGTTTAGGTTTCATTTAAATTTTGAGCTACATGCTCAGAGTTTGTTACTTTTTACATTAGAATGCAATAGCGAAACCTCAGTGTGTATGCCAGCCTTCCTTCTAGTTCCCTGGCCGTAGCTCTGTAGGTCAGACACCCATAACCAAGACTCCCTTCTACTGTGTCACAGTACAAATTTAGGATCATCTGGTAGTGCATGGAGAGGTGCTGGAGGAACTGCATCTTCAGGACCAGTAGGCTTTTGGCACCAGGTCTGTCTTTTGGTCAGCTACAAAAGGGGGAATAGTTTGGGCTGGTTTCCTCACCTGGTAAGGATTAAAACAAATTCCATAGCCAGCTGTGGTTAGTTAAAACTGTCTGCAAGAAATCTCTTTCTGATGTCTCAGTTGGCTGTGATCATGTTTACTCTTTGATCTGGGACAGATGGTCTCTGAGGCTGAACATCAGGGGTTTGTGTGGCCATTGCCTGGCTCAGGAAAAGGGTGTCTCGTGCTGCTGAGACTTTCCTCAGAGAGGTCTTCAACCAAGAAGGGGAGGCAGTGGAGGGTTTGTGCTAATGTGATGGGAACAGTGTGGGACTTGTTTGCCAGGGGAGTGCATGTGTGTAGCAGGGCACAGAAAATCATAGATCACAGATATCAGCGGTAGGATAACTCTGAGCTATTTCTGTACTAGTCATGGGGTCCAGTGAGTGGCTGAACCCTCCCCAAGATATCCATACAGCCTAATGAAAAGCTTAAGTTAAAGGTCTGAGTCTTAAGATAACTGTTCTGATGGGATCCCTTTGACAAACAGCACCTAGATTAGGGCTGCCTAGGATGTTTTTGCTGTGGATGTAGTGTTCCAGTTTGAGCAAGGATCCCTATATCTAATTTTAAGAATAGCGGCTCCTGATTTGGATAATGGGGGGGGGTGTTAATTCTGCAGTCTTAATTATTGCTTTTATTTCTAACTGCTCATCCTTTGGATGCAGACCCTGAAAGTCTTCTACAGGCCCAGAAGCATGTTGAGACCTTGACAGTGTTCTTGAGCTTCAGGTGGTATCTGGACTTGTAGCTGTTGAGTGTTGTAAGAGTCCAGTGGTTATATGCTGCTGACCTCCTGTGAAAGCAATTGATTGCCAGTAGCAGAGTGCTAGACTGAAGTGGGGTGCTGTGGGTACCCTCTGAGGAATGATCAGATCCAAGGGTGCCCTTTTAGCACTTTGCCCTGGTTGTGACTCTCCAGGGAGAAAGCAGCCCTGGGGAGAGATATCCTGCCATCTCTGTTGCCAAGGAAACAGTGGCTGCATCTCACAGCTGCTGAAGACTTTTTATTCCAGAGTAAAATATGAATTTCCAGACTACAGATGCATCAAGCTTCTTGGACATGAGCATGCTGATCTGTTTGGTTGTGCCTGGCCTCTTGGCTAAGTTGCAGCTAGATCTCAGGTGTGAATTTTCTGATGCTTTGGATCTCTGTCCAGCAGCTTTTTAAATATTCTGAGAATGCTGAGATTTCAAGCTGTCTGCAGTATCACAGAATCATAGAATATCTTGAGTTAGAAGAGACCCACAAGGATCATGGAGTCCACCTCCTGGCCCTGCAGAGGACAACCCCAAGAATCACACCATGTGCCTTGAGAACATTGTCCATAAACTTCTTGAACTCTGGCAGGCTTGTTGCCATGACCACTTCCCTGGAGAGGCTGTTCCAGTGCCCAGCTACTCTCCGGGTGAAGAACTTTTTCCTAATATCCAGCCTAAACCTTACCTGACACAACTTCATGCCATTCCCTTGGGTCACTGGTCACCAGAGTATTTTGAGAGGATGTGGGAAACATGTCTTGGAAGCTCATCTCTTTCTGCTGAGCTCAGCTGACTGTCTCTACTCTGCCTACCCTTTTTCCAAGAACCCATTCATCAACTGTGCATGTTGTGTGTGTCTTCAATCCAAGAGCTGAATCGTCATTTGGAGCAGGTTCTCCTTGGGGCATCTTCTGGTCGTTCTGAGCCATTGTCTGATCTGTGAATCCTTCACTAAGATCACCTCCTAGGGTGAATCTGCAGGCTATTCTTGCTCAGATACCTCTTAAGGACCTGTCTATCAAAGAAAAACAGGCTGTGCAGTCATGAGTTTTCAGAGGGGCAGTTAAAGTTGTCCAACAACATTATATATATGTATATTGTATAATTTTCAGGAAGAACACTGTTGCTCACACGCTGCATGGCTGCAGAAAAGGTGTTCTGTTCCCAGGACTGTGTGCGGTGCCTCCCCTGTGTGCGGTGCCTCCCCTGTGTGCCGGGGGTGCAGCTACTGGTGCAGACACTGGTAGGTAGAAAGCTGGCAAAAGACCTTCTCTCTGCCCTCTCGGTTGCTAGGGGAGCAACGCTCACAGGCTCTGCTGTGTCAATCTGTTTGTAGGAAGCAAACCCTGTGCTCTCCCATCTCAAACTGCTGGGATTTGAATGTGGGGACTCTGACAACAGCAGAGGCCAGCATGTCAGAGTGCTCTGAGTGCTGCAGCAGTGGCACTGTGGCTTTCTCCTGCTGTGACCCTGTGCTCATCCAGCTGTCCTGCAAAGGGTGGTGTGCTGTGCCAGCCTCTTTGCACATCAGCAACTGAATGTGCCTGTGGGAACTTGGGAGACATTCTTGGAGGAACGAAGGAGAGGATGTCTGGTGTAGCTGTGCATGTTTCGGGGAAGTTCTCTGCTGAAAAGTCTCTGTGGTAGTGTTACTTCCTCCCAGGGAGGAAGCTGGGAGCTGTGTAGGTTCAGACACTTCTCAGAGTGGTATGTGTGTAAGTATTGCTGTTGCTCGTCTTCCACTAGTGGAAGGGAAATTTGGTCAGCCAAAGAAACACCGAATCTGGTTCAGACCAGGTATAATGGGAGCTCAGCATTGCTGTCCAAGTTCTGGCAACCTGGCAGGCTTGAGGAGCTCTTGTTTGCACAGTTAATTCTCCTAGTAGGAGTGTTTTGAGCCTACTCCTAGTGGATCTCTTTCCTCTTACCTGACAGGTCTTTAAAAATGTGTAATTGCTGCTGCAGGACTCCCGTCAGATGGGTGTTCTGATGGGAAGAATGTTTTCCACTGCACCCTAATCTGTCTTCTCTCAGCAATGGCACATCCCGGGCCAGCCTGCAGTGGGAGTTGGCCTTCCCTCCCATATCCATCTTACTCTCATGGCTGCATGTCCTGTACTGGAGATAGAGTGGTGCCTGGCAAAGGGCCTTTGGACGTACATTGCTGATGGTCTGGTAAAGGCAGGCAAAGAGCGGAGCTCGGCTGTGGGCATGCTTGCATTGCATGGGCTGTGTTTGTGCATCGCTATACGAAGCAGCAGCTTGCAGGATGTATTTGCATGAGCTTGCCACAGCAGGAAGTGAAGTGTGGACATGGACGAGGAGGGGCTTAGCCTGTGCCACTGCCTGAAGCAGTGACTTGCAGCCTGCAGAAGACATTGGCAAGTGTGGCATTGTAGTTCTTGTGTGTCTGAGGCTTTGCTATGTTAGAGATGAGCTTTTTAACAGCCTTCTGGACTTGTAGGATATGGACTGACAAATTTTGAAGGGCAGCAGTGTATCCTGTTGTCCGCTTGTACTGTTTGACTATGGTACAATAGAACAAAAATGTTTTCCTTTTAAGAATGGTTGTACCTAAGTACATCTAACTCTGTTCATAAGGCTTGATGGAGGAAAAACCATTTAAACAACAGCAGCCTCTTCTGTTGTAGTAGGTAAACCTGTCCTTGCATTGCTGAGGGCAACCAGCATTTAGATAGGTCTAAACCTATCTCTTCTTCTTTGTGAATGTGCATAGCTAGTAGCCAACTGGGTGCCGAGTTGTATAGCTGCCTCAAGTGTGAAAGAAATTTATTCAGTTTTGCTACTTCCAGTAAGTGCTGGTCTGCTTCCAAGATGGGAAAAGCCAGTTTGGTTTATTTTACTGAGATAGGTCACTTTGATTGTGCTGTTTGTTCCCGTACTGTCCTTTTATCTCCTCTGATGACACAAACCAGGTTGGATGCTGCCTAAAAGCCCCTTTGACACTGAACATAAGTTGGATCACTTGGGATGTGTGGGATAGTTAGGTACTGTTGGGTGCAGATGAAAACAAGCTTCAGAAGCAGCTCACTAAAATCCAGCACTGAACAAGGATGATTTCGTCATGCAGAGTATTCACTTTTGACTAGAGTGTGATCACATCAACTTGTGCCTTGTGACAGTGTTGGAATTACTCCTGAGAAGCAAGTTGTCCCACAGCTGAGACATGCCTTGTCTGTATGGGGTACGTGCTTTGGCTGCTGCAGTGTGAAGGATGGCAGGTTGTGTATGTTCTTGATGAGGGCAAGAGTAAGTGCAGTGCATCCAATTTTCTCTAATTACATGCTAATTTTAAGTAAGGGTTATTCTTGTAAAACTATATTTAAATTTGCCAATGCAATTTTAGTGGGTGTTAAAAAACCTAAACTAGTGCAGGCTTTGCAGGCTGTTGGACTGGACATCCCTGACTCTGCCACTGCTGGCTGTGCTACTGGCTTGGGATTGTGAGGCTAGGTGCTCTGAGCATGTTAGATAGTCTGTGCAGCTTCCAGGATTCTGGATAGTTGCTGGATCCCCAGGTATTGTGGACTGGTGTCTCTCCTCACCTCAACCTCTGTGCCTTCACCTTCCCTACCACATCTGGGCTGATCCTGCCACTTACGATAAGGAGCAGTGGTGACGATCTGTAGAATCTCTGATTGATCTTTTATACATGAGGGAGGAGTAGGGCAATTGCATCCAAGGAATTACTCTAACAAAAGATCCTGTGGTTTTGTATCTGGCCTTTCCTGGAGAACAGCTTCCTTTGCCTCTTCTCTGTGTAGGATTATCCCAAGGAGGGCATTCTCTTTTGAACTGGCAGCCTATTTATAGCTGCAAGCAGTGTTTCTGTTAAGGAACTGCCAGATATTTCTGTACTAGGTTTTTGCCTTAAGTGGTACACTTTTGGTATGTTCAGATCCTGGGCTTTTAGTTAAGTTTTCTCCTCTGATGTTTTTGCCCCTTGACTTTTGTCCTCTTAAAAATTGTAATTGGCTGGAATTTCAGTCACTTGCAGTCTTATTTCCTGCCCTTACTAACCACTGTTAGATAGAGTCAAATTCAAAGCTGTCCTCTCATGGCTGTTTTTGAAACTTTTCAGTATTATTCTGGGCTGGAACTAGCTTTTATTTCTTTTATAGGCTTCTTTTACAGTTTGATCAGTGAACCAAAAAAGCCACATTTTGTCTCTTCTGCTTCAGTTGGCTGGTGCAGAGCTTCCTGTGGGCCAGTCCCAAGGTATGTGCACTGGCAAATGTTTTTCTAAAAGGCTATATAGAAGAGCTGGGGACGACTCATTTCAGAAATGCTTAACAACCTCCTGTATAAAAATTCAGAGTACTTAGAGAGAAAACAAGGGCGATGCATCTGAACATAGAGGCCAGCATGTGCCCATATAATGGGCATAAAGGAACACATCCATTGCACCGAGTGGTTTTGTGTGCACCCGATTGTGCAGGAAATCCTTTCCCTTCAGCCACAGATTCCCATGGGTGGGTGGGAAGGGATTGTATGATAAACCACCTGTCCCTCTGTTTCCTGAGTTCTTCAATAGGCACTCTGATGCTTCAGTGAGCACTACAAAACTGTGCTTTAAAGAGACAAAGTGGTTGTTAGGATGTTAAACTTTTAATGTATGTTACAAATTCAAATTTTCTTGGCCAGGGTGTCTTTGGATGCCTGCCTGTGCCCAGTGTGGCTGTAATACAGGCTGTGGTGAGGAGTCACACCAAGTTATTTATGGACCCTTTTGCTAGACGAAACATCTGCCACAATAGCTCCTGGCTCTGCTTGCAGCTTGCTGAGGTGGTGGGTGGGCACAGTGATCCTTGGAAAGAATGTCTTGTTCCACTGGGATAGTGGCTGGAAGTGAGCAGTTGCAGGTGCATGGAGTGTCATCTGCTTAGTCCATGCGCTGCTTTCTGGGACCCCCAGGGCCCTGCCAGCCTGCGAGTAACTGTCTGACACTGCTGAGCCCAAGCTGCAGCACCTTGGAGAGCAGGGACAGTCTGCTGGACAGCCTGGCAGCCTGCTGGTTGAGTGCCAGTGAGCAGGAATGACTGAGAATGGCAGCTGCCTGCATGCTTCACCTGGAGAGGGCCCCAAGGAGAAAATGCCTCTGCTCTGGCCCACTGGAGCTCAGGCTGCTCCCTGGACACAGCTCCTCTATTTTTGCAGTGTAGCTGGTTCATGATTTTCAATGCCTGCTCTCCGAGAGCTTGATATTACAGGCATAGTGGACCTGGACACAAAGCACTCTTCTACTGCTGGGATTTTCTGGTAAATACCATGGTACCCCTGAGCTAGGGAATTTAGTGTGAGCCATAGCAACATGTACAGCCTTCTCACTTCCGCTCCAGCTGCATGGGTTGTGTGGCATCTCTGCCTCAAAAAAGCATGCATGGTTGGGTAGAAACAGCCCAGAAGCTATGGATTGCAGTGGTGTGACAAGATGGATGTCTCTGCCAGGAGGGGTTATTTTTGAAGCTGATTGATGAGGAGAAACAATGCACACTGGAGTGTTTGCAGGCACTTCTGTGCTAAAAGGAGAGCTACTCTGTAATGCCAGGTAAGCTGCAGCTCCTCGCTGTGGGATGTGAGATAGCTCTGGCATGTCTGTGACAGCAACAGGTTGGAGCAGACCAACAGTGTCCTTCTAGGCAGATCTCAGGGTTTCCACTCCACCCTCTGATCTTGTTTTTGTCTCTGAATACGGAATGATTGCTCCTCCATGGTTTTAACAACTGTGCTTTTGTAGCTTCCCCACTTTTCAGACAAGGGTCTGTTTTGTGTGGTCCACACAGTGACCTCACTGATCTGGATCAGTAGGTTAAGAAACCTGTGCATCGGAGAGGTTATAAACCTATTGGGAAACAACTCAGCTGAGCAGAGCTCTAAATTGAATTCTGTCTGGAGAGAAGAGACTTGCTAGAAAGGAGGGGCAGGAATAGCCCTGCCAATGCTGACAGGTTGTAGTGGTCTGTTTCATGTTGCCCAGGTTCTGCACTGGCTGCATACACAGGCAGTACTCATCCTGTTTGGGAGTTTGTGCTGCCAGGTAGGCCTGGCATCATGGTAGGAGCTGCTCTTTCCTCCTACAGTGGGACTAACTGTATTAGCAGGAATGTCCCCTGAGATCAGGGCAAGGATGTATGTGATTTGCTCTCCAGGCTGGCAAAACGTGTGGGATCTCTCAGTCCACAGCAGGGCAGATTGGGAGAAAACAGTCCTCAAGTCAGGAGTGGCATTTAGGTTATATATTGACTTTAGCAGTCTTTTTGTCTGCTGTGTAGTGTCACAGACACAAGTCCACAATACACACAGCTAATAGGCCAGAGTGGTCTGCTTCTTTTCAAGACTGCCTGTATTACTGAGTCTGAAACTGTGGACCTGTCTGTAGCTATGGAGCCTGCACAGGACAGTTTGCTTGAAGAAATCTGCCGCAGAACAGGAAGGGAGCATTTCATAATATAGGCTTATCTTTGACTTGCCTCCGCTATTGCATTTGAAGTGGTCTGAGAAAGCAGCATTTGTCTTTTTTAGAAGTGATTTGCTTGCAGAGATGCTGGCATATACTTGCCTATGTGACGAGGCACATCCAAACACCAGAGGATGGCTCAGCAGCCTCAAGAAAGAGAGCACATGTGCTCTGGAGCAGTTGGCTACAGGCCTGACCAGAGGGAATCCCAGGAAAATTTGCTGTTTTGAGAGTGTCACTGTTGTCTGTGTTTAGTGAGGATACTGGAGAACAGGGAATACTCGTGTATGGCCTTGGCCAAGCATTTGTTTGGAAGCTGTGTTGTTATTGCAGCCAAACCTGCTCTGTCCTGGTTTGGGATGCTGTGATCTCTGCATCAGTGCCCTCCTGCTTGGAACAGCCCCCGCTTCCTCACTATGCCATGGGCAGCAAACAAGCAGAGGGATCTTGATGTTAGCTCTTGTCCTGAGCAGCCATTCTTTAATTAGAAATGCAATGTTATGAGTAGTTCAGATCTTTTTCAGTATGCACTGCTGGCATGGTAACATTTTGACAGCACAAAAGCAGCCTGTAGTAGACATAGCTCCTTGGAAAGAGAAGTGCTCTGCACTCTGAGCACAAGCACTGCTGCTGGTCTGTCTGCCTCTCCTCATGTGTGTAGGGCTGGTGTACACTCAGTAACGCATATTGGCTGATCTCCTTTAAATAAGGTGTTTCAAAAACATAACCTGTTAAAAACTTCCTGTGAAGGAAACAGTGGCTGGTCCAGGAACAGTTTTGGCTACAGTTTGGCTACAGATGTCCGATACTGGTTTTGAAAACTCTGAGGAAGACAATGATTTCGTACATCTTATTAGGTATTTAGAAAGATTTTTATATTCACCTAAATAAATCCAACAAATCTCTTCTGTAATGCTGAGTGAATCCTGTGTCTTCCAGACAAATCAGTGAATCCAGTACCTGGCTGTGCTTTCCTCTCTCACACCTGGCTGCTTTCACACTGGCAGCAAGCAGCTCTGGTAGCTGTTGCTGGTGATCACTAGTAGCTACTGCTGCTGGCTGAAACACACACATAGTCTGATGTTCTTGTCCTTTATCTGAGCCTCCTTATCTCATTGGTGCACCTGACCCAGCCTGGAATGCCTGTTATGCCTTGTCGTGACTGTTGTATCTCTTTGGGGTGTGACCCGCTCTTTTCCTGTGCATCTGTTGGGAGTGGCTGTGTGCTGTCTCAGTGGTATTGCAATACTATGAAATACATATCTGAGCACACAGCAGTGCTAAGAGCTTGTGATGGGAGAGCAGGCGGTTCCTGGGAGGCCTCTGGGTGGCAGTCAGAGCCCCTGGGCAGACCTGTGTGTGGTCCCTACAGTGGGAAAGACGCTTCAGTGTGTTTAATAGAGCAGCCGGGTGCAACAAGCTCAAGGGCAAGTTGCTGACCAAACCAGAATCATCTACCCAGAGAATAAAGAGTTAGGCACCCTTCCAAGGGCTGATTGCAGCAGGGCATGCCTGATAAATGTGCATACACAGTGATGTTTAAAGCAGTTAAGAATGGACTGCCCAGTCAGATGATAACAGCATTGATTGTGTGGACTTTCTCTTCCATGAGGATAGAAAAATAAAAAAAAGAGGTGCTCCAATTCAATATAGTGGTGCTGAGGTCTCATTTAATATGCTGCACTGTCAGAGCCTGCATTGGCCTCTTTTTGGTCTATCTTGAATGGCCATCTCAGAGGGCACATGCTAACCAGGACACAAAGCTGTGAGGAAGACTGGGCGGCTGCAAGCAGCCAGACACAAAGACAAGGAAAGGTGGATGTATCTGCTTTCAGGACATTGTTTTCTTCCCTTGGCCTCCTGTTTTTCCTGACTGAGGATGACATCTTGCTCTTCCTAATGTTTATCCTACTGATACTGTAATTCTTTGCCCTTCCCAGCATGCCTTTGCCTGTCTCCTGCTCCCATGTAGTGCAGCCAAGTTGCTGCTGTGAGGAGAAGGAACCCCTTCTCAGCACAGGCTTTACATTCCTTTGCTGTTACAAGCCTCAGAGACAAAAGAAAGAAGTGTGTCAGCTGGTCCTCTGGGATGCCTGAGCATTGGCTCCTCGGGTTTCCGTCTGTCCAGAGGCACTTGGAAGGAGATGGAATGATGGAGGAGAGGAATAGTCACATGGGAAAACATCCTGGATTTCGTGAGGCAGGCAGAACCATGTGAATGCTTTACAGGAAATGAAAGGATGTAACAACGTGGGGAGTTTTTGTCTTCCTCTCCTTCATGCTTTAGCATTTCCTTTGGGAACATCACTTGGTAATTGGGATAAGTCAAACCTACTGCAATTTGCAGTAATAGAACTCTGCTCTGGATCCAGCAGCAGGGCAGATGTGTGCTATTGGTAGCAAGCTGCTGTCAGCCAGGATGCAGAGGAGCCAAAATGCCTCTCTCATGGCAAGGAGAGGATTGCTGGTCAGCACCAGGGCTGTTGTGCTGCACATCACCTTGCATAACTTGGCTAAAGGACCTGATACACAGCAGGTGTTTGGTGATTCTGGCCCTAACTCTTTCCTTGGAGATCCCAAGAGGGTGCTATCATGGCTTTTGGCCTCTGCATCCTATTGTGTTACACCACTTCAGTGCAGCTCGCTTTACTTGCCCTTCTCAGGCTGCAGCAGTTGCTGGAAGGCAGTGGCAAGAGTGTGCTAGCAAGCCCTGACTGTTCCATCTCTTTTCCCTTGGGGAGGCTCTCAAAGCAGGCTGATTTTGGCTTTCTTCCCAGTATGTCTGTAATTGGCCCACCTACCTGTCCTGATGCTTGAGCTGCAGAGCCTGATGAACCTGCTGCTGTCCCAGTTCATTGCTCCTGTTTGCTGGCAACAGGGACTTGCTTTCTGAAAGTGGAGTAGGTCTCTCCTCCCCTCTGCGTGCATCAGTGGTGTCTTATGCATAGATACCACTATGGCTCGGGGAGTATCTTGACTTCAGAAAGCTGTGGCACATTCCGGGTGGTATCTCGCTGCTCTCACCCCGTTGGTATGCTCTTCCCTTGACACCTTCCCTTTGGCCACTATCAGAGGTGAGCTGTAGGGCTAGACACCCCTCTGATCAGAGGGAGTAAAACTACTTTTACAAGCTGCTCCATAAGACCGACCAGTCTGCAGGGTGACCCCATGCCCGGGATGTCTGGCCCTGGCCAGCTGCATTCTGTCCTCTAGCAGGAACATTTGCTGGGAATAGGTAGGTGCTGCTCCAGCAGGGGTGCAGGACTGTCGGGACCGTCCCGTACCTTGTGAGCCCTACGGAACATCTGGCATCTCTCCAGAAGCAAAGTCTCAGAGTTTAATATCACCTTGAAAGGGAAACCTGAGCTGTCAAAGTCAGGAAAAATATTGAAGAGCTACTAAATTGCTTCTATTGAAGGCTTAGTCCATGGCTGTGCATCCAATAAGGATTGTAGTATTGACAAGGAAGTGCATAGGACCAGTGCTGGGAAAGGTGGCTGTATTCTAACATTTGTAGGTGGCAAAGGAGCTACAGGAAAACCCAAGGAACCTGGCTGCTGCTACTTGAAAAAATCAGTTGAAATGTCCAGGGAAACAGTCCTCTCCAGAGAATGACCTGCTGCTCACCACTGAACAGCCCCAGGATGCCAGCAGAAAAAATGTACCACCTCCTGTACTGTGCATAGATGTATTTTCATCCTGTTTTCCTTTGCTCTCTATGAGCCTTAAGAACCGTACCTCTGGTTTGTATTCCCCTGACATCGGGGGCTTTAGAGATATATGGCATTCACTGAAACATTGGCCTTGAAAATGCAACAATAAAGCTGTTGAGGAGTACACCTGGTGCAGGTAGCTGGGTGTGCAGCTGCAGTGTGAGCTGCAGGTTTGTGCCCTGGATGGCAGCAGATGTCTTAGAATCCCAGGAAAGGAGCCATGAACTGGCACTGACCTGTTGCCTAACAAAGGACACTGCCATCTGTGGCGCTGTGTGGCTGGTTCACCCAGAGACTCTGTAGAACCCAAATAAACAAGCAGAAGACCCCAGACCAAATATCACCATTGGATCAAGAGGGACATGTAAGAGGCATGAAGGGCATATAGGTAACAGGCTAAAAACAGGGTAAAAAAAGCCTGAAGATTCCTACATTCACCCTGGAGGCATTAGCTCAAGCTGTTACAGTTTTACTGCCCTGTGATTAAATGAGTGTAGTGTGTGGTGGGATCCAGTCAGGGCAGCCATGGGTCCAATGGAGCCACCCCCTGCAAAGGATCGATCCCAGTAATGAAAGTCTTGGGTGGTGGGAGTGTGACTCCCAGAGTGGTCCTGAATGGACCACTCAGACAGGAAGGTTTCCTTAAAAAAAATAGCCACTGTGTGTGTGTCCGCTGAGAGCAGCAGTCGCCTCTTGGCATTTGCAAACAACCGCTGGAGGCAGTGCTTTGCTGCTGGCACTGAACTTCACAAAATGTATGTGTTACAGGAGCTTTGCTTTTCAAGATGAACTCACAGGCCAGCTTGGTGAAAGTGTTATGAGTGTTTCAATCAGACTTCAGAGCAAAAGTTCCAAATTTGTCATTTAACTAGAGAGGAAGGAAACAGCTGGGACGCTGCAACCTGGAGCAGGAAAGAAAAGTGAAAGAAAAGCAAAAGAAATGTGCTGAGTGATGTTTTTGGGACTGTTTTCAAAGTATGACCTAAGTGTCTGAAACCATACTCTAGGAAACGTTATCTTTGTGGTTTTAATGAGTTGTTAACTCATTGAGTTCCTCGTTTTCCCCTTTCTCTTTTTTTCCCTTCTTGCCCCCTGTGTTCTTATTTTGGTGTAATTGCTTGCAGTTCAGAATCCCAACTTGAAAGTCAGTGCTTGCTTAGCTGAGGTGCATCCAGGCACTGTGTGTCTGTGTGTCAGTGCACACACACACATGCTCTTTAGCCAGGCTGTTGGGATGCATGTGTGTTTATATGTGCACGTGTTCTTTTTTGTTACCATCATCTTAGCTGAGGGTGGTGGCAGTGCTGGGTGTGTGAATGTGCAGACATACTCCTGCTTGTTACCTTCTCAGGCAGTAGCGGAGGAGGGGTGTGTGCTCCTGCTGGGTACCGGGTAGAATGAAGAGGTAGAGTAGAACAAGTGAAAAGTAGGAGGTGCTTTCTTTGGTTGCATGTTTGAAAAGCCCTGGTCGGGAAAGAGGATTTTTGTCTGACTGACCATCCAAGTTAGTGATGGAAAGAAGGCAGCATTTTTTAAGATAATACCAGGAAAAAGTGAGTACTCCTCACCAGTAAACAACCGGTAGTGGAGTGTAGGAGTACTGGAGGTCCAGGAGGCTGTCAGACTGTCCTGTTGGAGCTCATTTTCCTTGTTGCTGCCAGTCACTGCTGCTGTCAGAATGTTAGTCGTGTTTACCACAACTGGATATAGAGGAAGTCTTTGCAGTAGTTCCACAGGTCAAGAACATTTGCTAGTTATTGTCTTTAATTATAGGACCAAGTAAATCCAGATTTATAATTTATCTACCAAAAAGTCACTTGGGGGTATCACACATTGATCAGTTCTGGGCAAAACCATGGGGTAGTTGCCGTGGGATTTGGCTGAAGTGTTCAGAGCAGCATACCATTCTGACCACTGTGGATCGATCCTGTCCTGTAGAGATCTGCAGGGATTAGTGTGAAACCCACTGCTGCCCAGTATTGGCACTGAACACCCAGCAGTGACACAAATCTGAGTGATGCAGGGGTTAGTTAAGTAACAGATCAAAAGAGGATCATCAGGGACAGCCAAGTTGCTAAAGGAGCACCCTTTTAAAAATTGTGTGCTCTTGTGCTGCAAATAAGTACATTTAGACTCCAGAACATGCATGTTAATCTCTATCGGAAGGGTAGTGGTATTTTAGAAAGCACTGTTTTGAGAAGGGTTGGAGTTGCAGGCTGCAAGCTATACCTGAGCTAGTTTATCTCTGAGTGCTGCAGGGGAGGAAGAGCAGAGGGTGGGAGGGGGTAACCACCTCTCTGCACATGGTATGAGAAGGACAAGGTGCAGAGTACAGTGACTCACACTGTATAAAAGAGATCTTAAAAGCTGGAGAGGGATAGAAGCTTTCAGAGAGAGAGAAGAAAGAAGCTTTCGAGTGTCTTATCAGAGATGAAAGAGCTGCCCAAGTGGGTAAAGCTGATTGGTGTGCATTTATTCTTCCCTGAGAAAAAATACCAGGTACTGACAGAACTCCTGAGTGCCTCAGAGAAGAGCATGAAGAGCTAATGAATGGATTAGTTTGGATGAGGAGTGTGTTTTTACAGTGAGAACAACTGCCAGGTAGATATACTCAAATTAAGACTGGATATCCGTATGGAAGTTTTAATCTTTTGGGGATAACTTTTCCATGCAGATAACTAGATCAGTGCTGTAAGGAAAATTGAGTAGATGTCCTGTCCTTGTCTTACACGTTCAAGCCTCTTTTCTCTTTGTGGCTTGTCTAGGGACTAAGGACAGTCAAAGCTAGCACTGGTTAGTGATGGTGTTAGCTAAGCTTAGCCTCTTTGAAAGCTTTCCCTTAGTATATCTGGTGTAGTTGCTGTACTCCATCTTTTTGGTGAGCACTTAGTCCCCCCTCCCTGCTCAAGAGGCATCCTCTTTGTCTTTGGCCTTGCTCCCTTCAGCTCACTCCTAACTTTGCCGAAGTATTTCTGAGGAGGAAGAAACCTGCCCCAGATGATAAGGTCTCTCCCTTCCTACAAGCAGAAGCTCAGAGGGGAAGGGTGGACAGAGATGGGATCACTTATTGTAGTGCTGGGGTGCACAGAGTACAAGGGCTTAGGGATCTGTAGCCCTGGGTTTTGGCTGAAGGAATGCAGGCCATTGGGCAAACAAGTGTACAAGAGCTTGTCTGCACTCTCAGCTTCCTGAATTCTGCTCTCCACCATGCCCTGCTACCCAAATGTGAAGGACAGAGCAGCAGGGTTGCAGTCACAGTCCAGAAAACCTTCTGCACAAGCTAAAATTATTTTAGAAGGGAGGGCACGGACATGGTAGGAAGTGAGTGCTTGCTAAGTCCTAAACCTGTCCTGCAGTTTGGCCGTTTGTCCTTCCCTTTCCACTGTCATTCCATCTCTGGTCTGTTCTACGCTGTTCCTGTACATTAGCAGAGCAAGAGCAGGGTTTTTTCCTTTAAAAATAAAAAAAGCAGGAGAGAATAGATTTGGCCCTTCAGAGAGCACAATGTGTCAGACAGAAATGTATTTGGTAGTAGCCAAATCTGTTCTCCAGGAAGGGTGGCCTAAATCTCAGGTCCAGCATACTGATATCCATAAAAGTCCAGGGTACCAGTGTCTGCAGCCGTGGAGCATGGAGCACAGGGGCTGGCTTGCAAAACATCAGAGTGCTGGTGTTGCTGGTAAAGATGTGTCTGGCCTGTGCTCCCTGACACAGAGTTCCTTGCAAGTGCTTTCCGTGGGAGTTCTGCTGCAGGCTCCTAGGCAGGAGATCGGGGTGGCTGGCTGTCTCACAGGCACTGACTAATCCTTTGAGCAGCAAAAGTCGCTCTTCTCACTTAGCCTCAGGCTCCTTCCTAGCTTTTTCTTGCAAGTGCCACTTACCATGCTGAGTCCCCAGGTTTTTGTGGTTGTCAGGGTGGCTGCTGTATGAAGCTTCCTGTGGGGCTGCTTCCCGAGTCAGCTTTGTGTGGTACCATGCAAGAGAAGAGCATGGGAACATTTGCCTTAACTAAGTCCAGGATAAGAGTGGATTTAAGTGCTTTGGTTTATAAATAAACAGCATTGTGACCAAGGTAGATTTAAGCAGAGCTGGCAACAGCCCTGCTTGGGAAGGGATCTCTTTACCATATGGCCTGCTGTTGGACTTCCTGTCTCCCACTAATCCCTTAAGCCTGCTTTAGCTCTGTTAATTTCTCTTCTTTCCTTTTTTCCCCAATGGTCTGTCTCAGGGGTGCCTGAATGCCAGTGTTCCTCGGCCAAGCTTGTGCCTGCGAGTGGGCCAAGCATCCAGGCTGCCTTCCGAGCATCGGGTACCATGTGGCAGGGCCCCAGGGATGGTGGTGCCTGAATGTGTCCCATTCTCTCTGTCTTACAGGCTCTGCAGTCTGCGCCTGAAGAAACTCACGGTGCTGAAAGAGCTGGACAAAGAGCTGAGCTCTGTGCTTATTGCTGTGAAGATTCAGGTAGGCTCCTCTCCGTGTTGCTGCCTGATGGCAGCAGGCCAAGCCTGTCCTTTTGCTCTCTGTGAAGTGCTGGTCTGCATGTCCCTTGCCTTGTGCCAACCAACCCCTTCTGTCTTGGTTAGCACCCCTGGGGAGATTTTGGCTCTCAGGCCGGTGGGACAGCAGCAAACTGCGTGGTGCTGGTTTATATCAGGGATGAATTTGGTTAGGCACTGGGACAAAATGTCTCATGCCTTCCTGCCCGCCTCAGCCAAGGCCCTCCTCTCAAGCTGCTGTTCAGACTTTGGCTTCCCACTGTTCCCAGCCCTTTAGAAAGGATCAGTACTGGGTGGTTTCTGGCAGTGCCCTCCATCCAGATCACTCCCTGGGGAGTGAAGGGTGGGAAGGGTGCAAGGGATCAGCATCATCTCTGTGCATAACTTCTGCTGACATTTGTACCCTGCATGATCTCACAGTTCCCTCTGCTGTCCTCTCCCTTTCTCTGTGCATCTGTGCTAGGCCTGGTGCCTCTACTCTGAACTAGGTAGAGTGGAGGGGAGAGGATCTTTTCACCAAGGGGAC
This sequence comes from Neopelma chrysocephalum, assembly GCF_003984885.1. Lineage (NCBI taxonomy): Eukaryota > Metazoa > Chordata > Aves > Passeriformes > Pipridae > Neopelma > Neopelma chrysocephalum. The sequence goes on from NW_020897779.1 coordinate 1,293,513, forward strand.
AGGGAATTTCCCACTATCCTGGTATGTGCAATCCTCCCACCCTCTCTGCAGCTGGTGGTGAAGAGATGGGTTCCTATGGGTGCAGTCACATCCTTTCCACTTGCCAAAGGATAGCATGGCAGCAAGATGCATCTTGGGTGTATGTTCTCACCACAGCCCCTCTGACCCAACTAGGGTGCTGGTGTCCTTCCTTCGTTCTTGTCAGCTGGCAGGAAAGCTGCTGATCCCATTGAAAGCACCGCGAGGCAGAAGCTCAGCAGCTTTGTGTTCCCACAGAGCTCTTTGTGCCGCACACATTAGGATCTAAATCCTGGATTAATGCTGGAAGCTGCAGTATTTAGTGGAGCTCTGGGAGCTGGAGTTTGTCTTCATGGCAGACCTGATTCACTTGCACAGAAGAAAGTAAAATATGTGAAACCTGGGGTCTGGAGTGAGGACAGCAAAAGGATACTGAGGTTTATGCATTATTGGTCAGTGTCCCACTTTGCTGGCCTTTCCATCACTGTGTGTATGATGTCATTCAGGAGAGCTGAAAGCGCTGGGACCCCTAAGACCTGTGCCTCTTTGGTGCAGGCAAGGAAACAACCTGGGCAGCAGAGAGTGCCTGGCCCCTGGAAATGCGGAAGCAATCAAGGCTGGGCCACAGGTGGCAGCAGCACAGGACTAGGGGGCTGGGAGCCAGCTGGGAGCTGTGGGTCCCTCCTGACTGGGAAGGCTAGGTTGGTCTCACTTCTCTCCTGCACTGTTGATCCAAGCTGTGTGTGTTTTGTGGGACTGGGGATCTTTGAGTTTCTGTGCAGCATCCCTTATGCCTGGACTGATATGTACTGAGTGTGTAGGTCCTCAGCTGCCCCCTCTCATGCACTGCAAATGTGAGACTGTGGAAGAGGCTGCACAGTGGGACTCCAGCTCTTTCAAACAGATCACCCCCATCCCTGCCACAGGCCAATCTTGCACCCTGATGGCAAAAGAAATTAATAGGCCTCAGCAGTTTGAAGCCACAGGGACTCTTCACTGCAGGGCTCCTTTTCCTGCCGTGGAATGGAGGCTGCATTCAGGGACTTGATTTAAACATGGTCACCTCCTCTCTGCAGGGCCACATAGCTATGACTGCATGCTGGTGTAGACTCCCTGCAAAGCTGAAGAAAACTGAAGGAGAATGCTTTTGCCCACATTACTCTTTGGTTTGACATTGATTGTGAGAGTGGGGTGGATCTGTGTGCCTCCTCAGACTACTTTCACCTGCCTGACCAGCCGCCTTGGCAGGGTTTGGGACTGCTGGAAGGCAGATGGAGGCTGTAGGCAGCTTCAGCACAGCCTACCTACAGTGTGGCCTCAGATGGATCCATCCCTTCTGCTCCTCTCCTAGGTAACAGATGAGTCACACTAGTAAGAAGCTGTTTGAAGGCTGCCCAGTGAGCACTGCTGTTTCCATCTTTTGGATGGAAACAGCTGATGCATGTACGGAGGACCTGCAAATTCCCAAGGGGGCAGCTGGGGACTAGAGGAAAGGAGAGCTATATTTTCTCTCATTTCAGTAGCAGCTCTGTTGGGTTCAGAAAGTTGCATGTTGGGAAGTTGCTGCTCTGAAGGGCAGATTGCATGGAAAAAACCTCTGACCGTGCCTGAATGGCACTGGCACCAAGAAAACAGCCCCAGTGCTGGAGACAGTCTGCTCAAAAAATGTATGTGACTCAAAGGACAGCATAAGCCTGTCTGGAATACCTGATCTCACAGTGATCATGCCCTTCTGGTCTGAAAAGATAGCTTCCAGCTGTGCTATGCGCTGTTACCTGCTCCTTCTTCTGAAAATACCACTGTCAAAGGACTAAGGGAGCTTTCTACGTCTACAGGACTTACTCATTTCCCACAGGTTATTTCAATATATAATGTTCAGTGGCCTTGAGTGAGAACTGAACTATGTGAAAAAGGGGATTTACTCTCATATCATTTGAGTGGTTTTTAAACCTTTATCCCTTGTTATTTGTTTTAACAGACTGGAGATGTCATAGAGCATTTCCTTCTGTGTGGTGTTCAGCGTGGCCTTAAGAGATTTGGATGTGCCTGGCTCAGCTCCATAAAGGTGCAGATACCTGTCTTGGTATCGTAACTGATTATGTCATGAAGGGAAACAGGGTGCTCCCTCTCGGCAGAGAGACTATAGTTCAGAAATACCCTATATTGAGCCATGAATAGGGAAAACAATCAAAGAAAGAAGAAAGCACTCCCGAGCACTCCCAGAACTTTCAGCTGCTGTGACAGCTGCGGATGCAGATCCTCCTGCAGCTGCTTGCAGGATACAGCTGGTGACTCAGGTTCAAACCTTGGTACTGCTGTAGAGGAATGATATTGGCAGTCACTATATAGCAGACCAGAGTGTGTGCTACAAAATAGGCCAGGCTAAGAAGTTCATTTGCCTCTGCCAGGCCTGCCTGCTGCTCCAGCCCTGCTTCCTGCAGGAACTTGGATTTTTTGCTCTTTCTTACTATGCAGAGTTTTCTGTTTATGCTTTGTTTGTATTCTTTTTGCAACCACTTGTTTTTCACTCCTGCCCAAGTAATGTCAGCCACACCCTAAATATGCTGATGATATTAATGGTCTTTTCCCTCCCAAAATGCACCTTTAGCTTGAATTCTGGTTAGTGCTTTGCTGTCTACCTAGGCCAGGTCTCCAATATTATGTTAGTTCTCTCTCCTTTTCCAGGTGTGGTATGCTCTTCTAGCTTCAACCGTGTTATAAACCAGACCAGTCAGGACAGATTTATACCTGAAATTGGGAATTGTACCTCGCAGACCACACTTGGGCATCATGTGCCTGTGTATAGTAGTGAAAGCTCCTGTATGTGTTCAGTTTTTAGGTAGTGAAGATCTGTGGCCATGACCTCTCCCTATTGCTTTTCACTTCCTTGACACTCTTTGTTATCTGTGATTTTCACTGCAACAATCTGATATTAAGTTTTCCTGTAGTACTCATAGGGATACTCAATTGTTGTGCTGAGAAGTTGGTCTTGCCTGACATTACTCAAATTGCAGAACAGCTGTGTTACATCAGGTGCTCAGTGCTATGTCCAGTAGAGGTTTGAATTTCTCAAGAGATGGAGAATCCTCAGTATTTCTGTGTTCTTGTGCTTGCACTGTGATAGTGAAGCAGCCTTTGTCCCAGTCCTTGCAATGCCACATAGATGTGCACTGGCATTTCACTGAGGGACTGGATTCACCTAGGATTGAGGCTGGATGTATAACTTTCATAGTGGTAAATGACAGTAAGGCACAGGACAGGAACGTTTATGAAACCTTCACTCACTGGACACACCACCCAGGGTATCCTCACCTTTTCTTTGCCATAACTCGTTCCCCAAAAATAGCATCTTCAAGAGTAATTGCAGTAGTATTTGTGTTTTGATGAAAGAATGAATCTTTGGTGGATAATGTCTCTGCATCAAACAGCAAATGGTCTCTCTCGTTGTGACTACCTGTCATCTGTTATCAAAGAAGAGTTCAGGAAGGAAGAGTCAGTGCGTTCTTGGCCAGGAATGCTCACAGATGGTGAAGGGGATGTGCTCCACCTCCTAAAACTCTTCAGTTTTGGGAAGACCTTTCACAGGAAAGCCTTGGTCCTGGCACAGACTCTGGGAACAGCATTGCAGACAACTTTTGGGAGGGTCTGCAAGTTGTGCCACCCTGCAGCCAAGAGAGCCTGCTGCATGCAGACAGCATTTTTCATCCCACAAGTCATTCAGTTTCTCTGTTAGAAGCCAAGACATAGAGATAGTAAAGATAGGACAGAAGTAAAAGAAAGAGTTGGAGTGGGTACATAATTAGAGTGCTTCTCTTACTGTCCTTCTGGGGAAAAAACCATATCTGTATATGGAGACATAAGGACTGTTGCCCGAGGAAAAGACTAGGAGGAGTTTTCTGAGACACAAGATGAGCAAGCAGAGGGACCCCTGTTCTCCTGGGACATCCTGACTTGGTCCCAGAAGAGCCGTTCTGCCAGCTGTGCTTAGACAGGGATCTGTCTGCACTGGGTCTGTCTACTGCAGGGCAGAGATGTCTCCAGGTCCTGTCCCTTTCCTGGCCAGGCAGTGTGTTGGGACCCTTTCCTTCCCTCTGCATGGCTCCCTCTGGTTCGAGTAGTGTTCCCTGCACAACATTAGACTTGCACTCTGCATGCAAAGAGCCAGATTAAGCAAAACAGACTTGTGAAGAGCAAGTGCTCCCTGGCAGGTAGGCAAGGAGAGGGGACCTCTGGCAGCTCAGGAGAAACTGCAGGCTTTTGCAAAGTATTGATAGGTGTGTGTAAGGTGGCTCTGCGAGGTGGAACAGAACAGAGTCATGGCACTCTCTTCTTTCCTTATGGACTGTGAACACCATTGACTTGTGTGTGTGATGCAGTGGAGTCTGTGGTCGAGCTTAGCTTACAGTGTGTGTCTGCCAATCTTGTTGTAGGGTTCAAAGCGAGTCCTGAGATCAAATGAATACGTCCTCCCACCTGGAGGCCTGATGGAGACCGAGCTGGAGCTGACCTTCTCACTGCAGGTACCTGGTGTTGCCTGGTCCCCTGGGCTTCCTTGCCTGGCACTTTTCAGCAAGCACAACACTGGGGCTAAGTGTGAAAGGCATAGTCTCTGGGGAGGGGCCTCCTGTGATTGCCCATGCTCAGACCATAGCAGCACAGATTCCTGCTACAGGCCAGGTGCTCTGTTGCTCCAGGGGTTGTTTTGCTGGGCATCGGGCTTTGGAGGATGATGGATAAGTGCAGGTGGCCTTTGAGGAGCACCTCAAAGCTCGGCAGGTCAGATCCTGCTGTACATCAGCACTGAGGAAGAGTTTTCTACCTGTGTGTCATGCTGAGCCCTGCCCTCATGCTGCCATTTCTTCCCCAGTACCCACATTTCCTCAAGAGAGATGGCAACAAACTACAGATCATGCTGCAGCGGAGGAAGAGATACAAGAACCGCACAATCCTGGGCTACAAGACTCTTGCAGTGGGCATCATTAACATGGCCGAGGTACAGGGAGCTGGGAACAGAGGGGAGCCTCACATGGCCTTCCCTGTGCCAGCACTGGGCACAGAGCTGGGCTGGTGGACAGGGCCTCATTGCTGGGAGTGCTCTGGCTTGTTGGTGGGTTACAATATAGAGGAGGTGGGCTGCCAGCTGCCATTGTGTCATCCTGTCAGGGAGCTTGTCTGTCTGTCTAGGTGATGCAGCACCCAACGGATGGTGGGCAACTTCTGGGCCTCCACAGCAATATGAAAGATGTGAACATCCGAGTGGCTGAAATCAGCATCTACTCTTTGTCTAGTCAGCCCATTGACCACGAGGACGGGAGTGTCCCCTCAGGTCCTAAAATCAAAGCTTCAGGTGTGTTAGCGCTCAGACCTGAAGGCGAGCGTTTGGGACAGGACATGGGTAACAGAGCGTGTACCCCAGCGCCTGCCAGCAGTACCAGTCATTTCGCTGGAGCCGTGACAGGCATCATGCTTAGCTGGGCATTTGCACTGTCTGCTTTCAGATCGCTCCCCAGACATTGATAACTACTCTGAAGAAGAGGATGACAGCTTCTCCTCAGAGCAGGAAGCCAGCGATGATGCTGTGCAGGGTCAGGTAAGGGAGGCCTGGCAAAATGGCTTATGTCCTGGTCCTGTTTCCGAGGCCAAGAGTTAGGGGGTTGAAGATCATGATCACCCTGAGCCCTCTCATCTCCCTCATAAAACATTTGGCATGGTTTCAGAGGGCAGAGAGCCATAATACCTGACAGCAGAAAGAATTGTGGGCTGCTGTCAAGTCCATGGTGAGGCAAGGGACTTTGGAGAGCCATAGGTCTCAACCATCTGTCTTTAGAGGTGTCGGGTCTGCAGCAGAAAACTACTGCTGAGCCCTCCTCTGTCTGGCACCATGATTTTCTCCTGTCTCCCTGTGCTAACAGGCCAGAGACTGCTCACTGTCTGCGTGAGAACAGAGATTTTAGGAAGAAGTACTGTCTAGGTCTGAAAATGGTCAGAGGTGGCTGACATCCCAGCTTTGTGATGATCTGTGTCACTGTGTTTGCTGTCCTCTTGTTGTGGTTGCCTGTATTTGGGGCCAAAGAAAGACTTGTGGTAGTGTGCTGATCAAGCATGGGAACAAACCCTTTTCAGGGTTGTTATGACCCACCCCTGAAGGCAGGTATAACTGAGGCTCTTGTTAATAGATCCCTTGGGGCAGATTAGAGTGAAGTGACAATGAATGACTGGTGTTTATATATATATATGGCAGGTTTATTTCAGAGGAGACCCCTGGTGGCCTAGTGGTTAGCGTGCAGGACTTTCACTGCTGCGACCACGGGTTCGAATCCCGGTCTCCTGGCCTGATGGAGGTCGTTAGCCCTGTGTGGCCATCCATCTATGAGAAGGACACTCTAAACAAACCTACGTCCTGAGGACCTCACTGCCATTGTCCAAGCTTGCTTGGCCCCGGCAGATGAACCTTAGGATTAAAGGGTGGGCTCAGTTCAGCGCAGGCTGTGTCTCACCTAAAAAATCCATTGCGCAGGCTGGAAAGGTAAAAGACCTTTCCCCAAATCTTCGTTTGCGAAGATGGGCCATTATTATTTCAGAACACTTTGGTTGCAATGGAAATGTAGCCATTTTGATTATTATTATCTATAGTAATATAACAATATAAAAACATAAAGATGTCACTTAAGAAAATATGTAGGGAAAAGAAAGAAAGGAAAGAAGGAAGGATAAGAGTAGATAGTGGAGAGGAAAGATATCACCACCTGTGGATCCAGCAGTGAGACTTGATTGTTGCTTAGTCAAAGTGATGGTCACAGTCTTATCTGTCAGAGGTGGGGGAAGCCCCCAAAACATAGAGTTCAATGGGTTAATATATGCTCAGGTTTAGGTGTGAACACCCAGACCCCTCTCTGGGCGGGAGGTGGGAGTGACACAGTTTTACACTCTGTTGCAACACTGTGGATCTGTTGAAACACTGTGGATCAGTCTTCTGGTGGAAGGCCTAAGGAATGAGTCTGGTGGGCTTTGGGGGACTTTGATGGTTTATGATACCTTCTAAGACGTGACAGCTGCCTCTCACATCAGTGTAGTTGAGCCAGTTATGCCCCATCAGAAGGATCAATACCTTCAGGCCTACCTGTGAATGTCCTGATACCTTCCTGGGGTTTGGTATGGGGGGTGGGGGGTTTACAGCTGAGCTGGTTGTGTAAGGGGGGACATTGGCATTATCCCACCTAGCAGGATCTGCTTTTTAGCGGCCTCTTCCCTTATCTGGCTCAAAATCCAGTTTGTTGCTTAGGGAAGCTTGATTTGTCATGGTCATCCTCTGGTGATAGGTGCTCCACCCCCTCTGCTCCTGAGCTGTTCTTATGCAGATCAGAAGTTTCTCCACCACACATCCAGGAACTCTCTTCCTCCCCTTCAGGTGCAAACCTGGCCTGGCAAAACACTCTGCTGCTTTTGCAAATGGCTGATTGTTTGAATCATTAATGATTAACATTTCAGTCTCTCACAAGGGTCCTCCAGATTACCTGTCCCATTGTGCTGAGTTAACACATCAGGGTCCCATGTCCTTGGGAGTTGTGCGTTTTGTTAAGGCTGATCCCTGGAAAAAATGGTTTTTTGTGACTCTGTGTGCTGCACCCTCTGAACTAACTCTGGAGAGGGGAGAGCAGGAGAACAAGACATGGTTCATGGAGAAGGCTGATGAGTGCAGAGAGCAGAGTTTTAGCTTGCAACAAGGACCCTTGCAGAAAGTTGCTGTCTCTCCTCTTAAACTTGCTGGTACGTTTATCTCTGGAGGGGCCTGGTGGCACAGGTGCTGGGAAAGAAGGTCTGTTGGGGTACAGTGCTAAGGAGGGAGAAGGAGCTCCATGGAGAGAGGTAGCGGAAATAAGAAGCAAGACTCTGGGAGCAGAGTGGACCAAAGCTTTTCAAAATGGAGGGCAAGTGTGAGGCAGGAGAACTAGGAGGTGCTGCTCCCTGAACTCAGTTGCTCTGATGTGCTGTGACTTTTTTACCTGCAGGATCTGTTTGATGAAGAGGATGACTTGAGGAAAACCAAGAAGGCTAGGAGGAAAATGATCCGAACCACATCAATGACCAGAGTAACATCAGCATTTACAACATGATCAAAGGGATGGAAGGGATTCACTTTGTCCCCTCCCTGAAGGCAGTGAGGGGCATTGGGGAGGGGGAATGATGGCCCTGGTGCAGAGCAGGGGAGAACCCCCTTGGCTCTGAGAAGAAGGAACAATCCTCTTGCCATTAATGAGCTAGCTAGCTTGTTGCTCAGGGCTGTACCTCAATTCATGGTCTGTACTGTGTTTAGCCTGGTTTCATATCAGTGATAATCTGTATGCAACACAGTTTTGACTTGCTGCTGTGACATGGTCTCTTTCCTTTCCTGAGGAAGGGGAGGTAGGCACAAAGAAAGGTGAATGATTAGCAGCTCCTCTGCCTGTCTGCGGAAGGGAGGAGCTGCTCTACCAGCCCCTTGCTCTCCAAGCTTCTTCTCATCCCTGTTGACTTCAGCCCTGTAGGTGTCTGGCTGCCTTCTTCCTGAGTTTGTTCCCCATCTTTTCTTGCTTGAAGGCAGTATTCCTCAACCAGATGGTCTGGGGAGAAAGGAGATTTAAATGGAGTGCTATTCCAGCCTGTAGCAGAAAAAGTATGAACCCTTTCATCCCCCCTCATGCCCAGACAGTGGCTTCTTGTGGAGTACAGAATTAGTCCAAGTCCTACAGCAAATGTAAAGAGTGAGAGAGATCATAGCTGACCTTGGACTTATGGAGCTAGAAAGGAGCTGACAGCATGTTAGAGACAGTAACTGTGGCCTGTATGTTAGTCATCTTGGAACGTGGTTTGGTAGTTTTGCTGATCTTCTTTCTGATCTTCTTTTGTTTTAGCAACCAAACTTCAAGCAGAAATTTGTGGCTTTGCTGAAGAGATTTAAAGTGACAGAAGAGGTAAGAAGCAAGAAGGCTGCCTCACCTGGGAATGTCTCTGGCAGATGTGTAGATGTCAGAGTGCTGGTTCCCACTCACTGGGAGCACAAGGCATGAGCTGTAGCTGCTCAGGGATGTGCCAAAGGTGGTGTGAGACATGGCATAGACTGGGCCTTGGCTTTTCCAAAGCCTTCTGCCTCAAGAACGTAGCTCTGAGCCTTGTGCTCAAATCAAAAAGCACCTTCCTGTTGGGGAGAGGTGCCCAGGGAAGGAGGCTTCTGTCACACACTGACTCTGCACTGGGAGCTGGCATTGTGGGGGCAAAACTGTCCATGACTGAGAGCAGGCTAACATCAGCCTGGGGATAGCTTGCCTTGGCTGAGAGTCTGCATTAAATGTGCAGCACAGTCAGTGAAGGTCTTCCCAGGTGTCTTAACTGCCAGTAAGTATGATGGATATCTGAGACGCCTTTGGATGTCATGCTCATGGCACCCTCCTTTGGCCTAATGGCAATGTCACTGGATTCATCCACAGCCTGGATTTGGCTCTCTCAGTAGGGAACGGTGCCATGGTGTGCCTTGTGACTGTCAGGCAGTTTCTATGTGCCTGTTCTGGGATGCAGGTAACTCTGTATCTCTTCACTGTCCTCTGGGTTTGGTCCCACAGGTCCTGGACTCTGACCCTGTAGACCAGACTCAGGAGGTGGAGGAAGACCTGGGCTTGCTCTATGACAGCCTGGAAGAGTGCAACAACAGTGACAGCGGCCCAGAGATTGAGGACAATGAGAGTGTACACAGCACACCCAAGCCCACCCTGAGGTAAGGGTTGAAGGGAGTCCCTGGCCAAGAGCAGTCTATTGGATGTGAAGAAATGCCCTCCGACACTTTTCTGTTGCTTGGGCTAATGCAGGCATTGTCTTGTCTCCACTCCTATTGCCATCTTCTGTTGGCACCTCTAGCTCCTCACTTGCATATCCTGTTTAATAAACTCAAAACTGCCCATAAAATCCATCTTCTTTCACACTTAGTCTCATTTTTCTGCCAGCCCAGCATCTGACACTTACTGATCTGCTGGAAGAGTACCTACTTGATCTAAGCCCCAGCTGCTCCCAGCTTTCATATCTTTCTGCCAACAGTCCTGGTGTTTTCTGGGCTCTCCACACTGAAGCATGAGCACTTAGTGACTGTGTGGGCCAGTCTTTATGTCCCTGTGAGATGTGCATGCTGTGTTCCCAGCCTTTGTGGAAACGTGACTAGCAACCATCAGCAATGTTCCTCATCCCATTCCTCAGCTTGCTCTGCCAAGTACTGCTGACTTGGCACAGAAGTCTCCAGTGGACCATGCAGTGAAACCAGGCTTTGCTTCCATGTGATCTGTGATCACCTGGCCTCTCTGCTCATGGCTCTTCTGCTTTTGTGCTGTCTTTTTGTGAAAAGGTTGCCTTTTACTGTCTTTCTGCTTGACTACTGCCTCATAGTGCATTGGGTCTCTTCTAGCCAAGCCAAGGTCAGTTGACATTGTTGTTTCTATAGATTTTATGTATAGAATCATTGAATCATAAATGGCCTGGTTGGAAGAGACCTTAAAAATCATCTAGTTCCAACCTGCCTGCCATGTAACTATATATATTATATATATGTAGTATTTAAATATAATTTGGCTTAGTTGGTATCCTCGCTGAAGGTACTTAGCAGGAGTAGCAGACTTGGTTTGCTGCAGGCAAACTGTTTGAAATTAAATCTGCTGGATTCTGGAACCCATGGGGCACTGGGGAAAAAACAGGAACATGACAGAAGTCATGTTTTTTACAAACCCACAAGTCCTTGTGAAGGAGAGAGCAAACACGTGGACAAGGAGCTGCTTAGATGATCTGCTTGACTCCAAAAGGAGTTTCACATGGTCTCTCGTCAAAGGAAACAAAGGTGCTGTGGGAGAAAAAGGAAGATGGTCAGATAACGCTTTATGTATGTGAACTATGTGAAACTGTAAGAAAAGTCTGTTGAGTGCATTTAAATGTAAGACCTCCAACCTGGTTCTGCTTGCAAACATCTGGTCACTGGGACAGCATCCCAGAGTGAGCACTGGTTTCTGCTAGTACCTGTTGTTACAGTCTTCTTGGGCTGTTTGGTGCTGACTCTGGAACGACAGCCTATTGGGCTTTGACCTGTTCTTCAGCCTGTTCACAAAGTGTCCCTGGCTTGGTTTGGTCTCTAGTGCCTCGGTTTCTGGCAGTGCTCTATGTATCCCTTGAATTCACATTACTGTGTCTGTACTTTTTCTAAGGAGGTGTGGAAGCTGACTGCCAAGGTGATTAGTGTAGACTTCATGGTTCCCATGGTTCCTGCATAGCCTTCTCAGCTGGTGAGACCTTCCAGCCCAACTTGTAAATTCGAGGTGTGATCCTCGTGTTGGATTTACTGTCATAGACAGCCTTGCTAGATGCTGTGAAAGTCTCTGTGGAGCAAGGGCATTAAGGTAGTCCTTAATGGTGAGCAGTTGCCAGTGCCCTGGATTGGGCCAGTGGTATTGGGAGCTGATAGCCATCCTTTTGATCAGCCAGGGAGGCTATGCAGCTGTAGGCTGCTCCTGCACTGGGGCAAAACTGGGGCTGGAACTGGGGCTGTTAGGTAAATCCTCAATAGTCAGACCAACTGATTGTAGATCAAAGGTGAAGGAACCATTCATTTTCTCAGATGACTGAGAAAATGAATGGGGAAGAAGGGGAATAAATTTGCTGAAAATGGAAGGAGGCTGTGCCGAAGGGCTGAGAGAGAGAAGAGATATTTTATTAACAGGAGACATAATTTATCCCAGTGTGACCTGGAAAAAATGTCCCATCAGAGTACAATTCTGATTGTAAATCTGGAGCTTTGGTAAACAAACGTTGTGAGCAACTGGTCACTGGGCCAGCAAGGGGAAAATTGAGCCTTGACTTGTCCCAACCAGTGTATAAACACTGCTGCTGAAGAGCTGCTCTGTGGTGGGAACCATCATGTATTTACAGAGGTGGAATGTCCTTTTAGTAGCAGTAGAACCTGACAAACACTGTAGTGCCTGGCACTACAGCGTGCTGTATACAAAGGAGGAAGCATGCTAAAGGGAAAGTAAAATGAGAAGGAATCCTGCAGAAAGCTGCATATATGTCCAGATGAGGACAGTAGAAAACAATAGAAAGAAACTCTGATAGAGTCCTAACAGAAGAACTTCTTTATGCCTCTGTGGCCGTCCCTGGAAACCTGCAACTTGATGTCCCCATCTGTGCACTAGGCGAATCAGGAGATACATTTCCTGGGAGTTAATGAGCACATACACACAGCTTAGAGGGAATCTAGCTCAAGTCTCCTGCAGGAAAGTCACACGTTGCAGATGGACTGTGGTTGCTGTAAGGGTCCTGGGAAAACTGGCAAGTGAGATTCAGTGATAGAGCCTGCTTGTTTCCTAAAAACTGGTCTTCGAGCAGCCCACAGGATGTGAAGGGGGTCCTTGGCAAATAAAGTGTGGAAAAAGGGTAAGCAAAGGTGGAAGCTCACATTGTAGTGGCAAAGACTGTCCTGGCTGCCCCAAGAGAGTTCCTCTGTTGACCATGGTGATTTGGAAACAAGACCTTGGAGTTGCACCCTGCAGCTCTACCAAAAGGTCAGCTCAGGGACTAAAAATAGCCAGATTTAAGTACTGTGCTGAGGTGTGGTTCTGTGTGCAATACTGTGATCTTCAGAGCCTTGGGAAAGGGGAAAGCAGAAAGAGAAGTTGGAAGATGCAGTTAGAAGTGTGCTGCAGCAGCAGGCAGAGGCAAGGAGCCAGTCTTGGAAATGGGGAAGCAGAAGGGAAGGTAGCAGAAATCTGTGGAAGCTGTGATGGTGCAGAGGAGGCAGAAAGGTTCGGCAGCATCTTGGGAGTTGTGGTCTTACAAAGACTATACTCCAGTGAAGTGCTGGCAGTTCCTCACCTGCACTGCAGGGGCAGGGGATCACTTGAGGGAGAAAGCACTGTTGACTGGGAGACAGGGATGCTTCCTTCAGCTCATCAGGGTTGCAGGTGGCACTGCTGGCAGGTCTGCTCCTGGGCTGTGAGTTGCCCGGGCACTTGGGTGTCTGCCCCTGTATCCCACTGGGGGCCTTTCCACAGTGCTCTGTGCTTGGGACAGGCCGGTGGGGGTGTGCTGGGATCATGGTGACTTTGTTCCTCTCTTATTCCTGCCTTTTTCTCTCCCGTCTGTCTGTCTGTCCGTCCGTTCGTCTGTCTGTTTCTCTGCAGGCGTTTCTTTGAGGGAGTCTCTCATTCTGGTTCCCAGACTGAGATCGGCAGTCTGCACAGCCAGAAAGGGCAGGATCAAGAGTCGGGCAGCCCTGTGAGTTACACCACCACCATCACCACCACCTCTTGCCCCCTTCCCTCCCCAGCCAGCCCAGCACCCCTACAGTGCCTGCACTCTTGAGATCACAGCTCCTGGCAGCACCTGCCTGGGGCTGCTCCTTTCCTTCTTTCCTCCTCTTTTTCCCAGCGCAGGCAGACAGGTAGCGATGGGGGGCATCCTCTGGGGCTGGTCCCAGGGGGACGCCGGGCTCCCCTGTGGGAGCATGTGTTCTGTGAGGCCAGGTATGGGTCACTGGCACCTTTCCTGCTCAGCATGCTCCATCCTGCTCTGACCCCACTCCCTGTCCCCTAGGGCGAGGCAGACAAGCGGAAGCCAGGAGCACAGCGACCACAGGAAGAGCCAGGAGTGGAGGTCCCTACAGTGGTGAGTCCAGGCTATGAGATGTGGACCTCTCTCAGGCCCCACCTTGTTTTCTGGAGTACCAGGGGTGCCCACCAGCCTGGGAGCAGGGCTTGGGAAGACAAGTAGATTGTGCTGGAGAGCAGCAAGAGTGGAGGGAATGTTTGGGTCTGCAGGAGATGCAGCCCAGTCTTCTCAAGGCCCTGCAGCCTTGGCTCTCCAGGCCTGTCTTGGATGATGGGCATCCATGGGTGTAGGGCTGCTCCCTGCAGGAGCAGAGAGAGCAGTGTGTATGAAGTGACTGTGTGTGGCCCTCAGGAGCTGGCTGCAGAGGAGCCATGTCCACGGCTGGCCCCCACAGAGGCTGCCACGAGGGAGGGCAGCGTGGATAGACTGGGCCCTGGGACCAAAGCTGAGCTCCCCAGTGCTGTGTCCCCCAGGTAAGCCAGGCCTGTGCCCCATGCTGGGGCTGCATGGGCCCACACTGACTCCCTGGAGAGAGTGGGGATTGGTGGAGATGAGATTTTGTCAACAGTTTTGCCTCTCCTGCTTCTCACTCACAGCAAGGCAGAGAGCAAGCAGTTGTGGCGTCCCCGCAGCACCTCTGTGAAGGATCGGCAGAGCTCAAAGGGACAGGGTGGCCGTGCCAGCAGCCTGGACAGTGAGAGCTCTCCAGACTCGTGGCACAGCACCCAGGTGAGGCCCTGGGAACAGTCTCAGCTGGAGGCTTCTCATTTGAGAGCTCTGCCAGGTCTTCAGCCATGGGCAGAGTGTCCAAGGCAACCGACTGGGGTTAACCTTCATGGTGATGCTGTCATAGGTGCCCCGAAAGTCTGTTTACGATCAGCTGAACCAGATCCTGGTCTCAGACGAGCAGCTCCCCGAGAGCATCGTGCTGGTGAATGTCGCTGAGTGGCAGGGGCAGGTGAGTAGGCATGATGGGAGCTGAATGCATAGGGGCAGCTGTAAGCAGGGTCCTCAAAGATTCTCCCAACCATGGCAGGGTGTCCTAGGGAAAATGGCACTAGTTGTGTCCTCCTCTCCCCCAGCGTGGCCCTTCCTTCAGGGAGACAATGCATTTACACGGTGCTGAGCCACATACAGAAGAGTTGCATGTGTCTCCTCCATCAGGTGCCACATAGCAGCACAGTCCCAGAAAGGCTGGCTAGTGGGCTGTACCTTGGGCCCTCACTGCTTGGTCCTGGCTCCCAGGAACCCCACGAGTCAGAGCTTTGCTGGATGCCCTGGCAAAAGGCTCCCTTCCTCTGCGGGCACCAGGCCCTGGGAAGCAGCAGAGGTGTTTCCCACTGAGAGATGGAAAAACATTGTCTGCCATTCCCAGGGAGCATTAACTGCATTGTCAGAGCTGAGGTCTCCAGGCAGGTAGGCATGTGAGGCCTTCCTGCCTCATGCCAACTGTCCATGTGAGGTTGGGCCCAGCCCCTGATGAGCACCTGCCTCTCCCATACCTGGAGGAGTTGACCGCTAAAGGTGAGCAGGGACATATATGTGTGTGCAAACATGCAAACAAACAGTTAGACAAAACACCTCTGAGACCCCTTCGGGATCCTGCAGCTACATCTGATATCCAGAAACAGTGCTGGAAAATTTTATGGCAGAAGGAAGGGCTTCTCAGTAAGGGTGGTGAAGGCTTGACTCAGGCTGTGCATTCTTGACATATTCCTGCTCTAGCTCTTGTCCTGGATAGGGAAAATAGGATCAATGCCCTCTTCCAGAGCCCGTTGGGTATCTTCTAAGCCCCCTTGTCTAGCATGACTGCCTGTTTTACCATTGTTGAACTGCATGCAGACACCTGAAAAGACACAGAAGGATTTTGGAGTGCCACAGTGGGGAAGAGCAAAAGGAGGGAATGAGCAGAGGTGGACTGAGCTTATAGCTGGGCCCTGCTGTGGGATGGCAGAATTTAAATCAGAGGGTCTCTGGACCAAACCACTTATCTCAAGGAGCACAGCCTGGTTCTTGGGACAGTTTTGCCCTTGCCATGGCAAGGGTGGTGACTGCTGTGCTCAAAGGTGAGAGCAGAGGGCTGGGGCAGGCAGCCTCTAGAGCAGAGCTGGGAGGAACAGGGATGCTCAGACATGCGGCCATGAGTGACGTGATGGTTTCAGCCTACCCACACAGCATGGGTGGGGACAGGGGTCCCAGCTCTATCCCAGAGGGCAGGGGGGCCAGGGCAGGCATGTGCTGGTGCTGGCCAGCACAGCCATGCCCCCAGGGTGCCTTAACCTGAGCTCTTTGCATTGGCAGTATGTGAGTGAGCAGCTCCAGGCGCACAAGCAGTTGGTCGTATCCACCTGCTCCGTGGCGGACATCCAGGCAGCCTTCAACACCACTGTCTCCCGCATCCAGCGATAGTGAGTACAGCTTGGGCTCAGCCTGGTGGCACCATATGAATTCAGAGAAGGGCTCAGTATGGCCGTGGCTCCCCAGGGCTCATTAGGACCCTTTGGGGTTGTGGACATTACTGTAGAAACAAGTGTAGACCTGGGGAAAGTGGGGGATCCCAGCATCCCAGTGCTGCTTTTGCCCCTGGCAGCACACAGCAAGCTGGAAATTCTCAGCGATGGGATTCTGTCAGTTGGCCTGGCAGGGCATGTCCCCTGGCCCACCTGTTGAGCCACTGCACATCCTTCATGGTCTTCTTTTCTCTCCCTTTGGCAGCTGTAACTGTAACTCTCATATGCCTCCCCCGGTGAAGGTGGTGGTGGCAGGGGACCAGAGCTACCTGAGTGTTGTCCTCCGTTTCTTTGTGGAGCAACTGGCCAGCAAGACACCCGACTGGCTCAACTACCTTCGCTTTCTTCTTGTGCCACTGGGTGAGAGCCACTGTGAGCCTGGTCCCAGGGCTGTCCTCTCCTACCTCCCCAGACTCCCCTGCCTGGAGCCAATGCTGCCCTTCTTACCCACAGGCTCTCACCCTCTGGCCAAGTACCTGGCCTCGGTGGATAACAAATACAGCACTCTCTTCCTGGACACAGCATGGCGGGAGCTGTTCAGCAGGGCTGAGCCACCCACCGCAGGTGAGGAGCAGGGCAGGGTGGCATCAGCAGTGCCCTGATGGTGAGCCCAGCTGCCACTGAGGCCCTCACGGCTCTTTGTGCCCACAGACACTGTGGACATTGCAGGCCGTGTTGCCCAGTTCATCGCTGGAGCCAGTCTCTCTCACCAGCTTCCCATCTCTGAGGCCATGCTGACATACAAGCAGAAGAGGTGAGCGTGTCCCCAGGGCACTTGTCCTCCCTCATGTGGCCCCAGTCTGGGCTGTGCTCAGGACAGGGATGTGGGACATGGGACGAGTGAGGCTCGGCATTCCGCTGACGAGTGGCGTGGTGCTGAGGGGAGCTGGGGTTCCACAGTGAGAGCAGCACCATTCCCTGCCACCTCCCGGTGTGCTTGGCCCCTCCAGTAGCTGTGGCTGTGACAGTCCCAGTGGTGGGGACCAGCTGCCAGGACTGGGATGGGCTGGGTGGGGGCTGCAAGCTGGTATTGTGCAGCCCGGGGGTTGACGCTCATGTTCCAGCTGCACTCTCACCTCTCCCTTCTCTTGGTTTCTGGCACTCAAGGAAGAGAAGTCTCTATTTTGATTTTTATATCAGGTATTGGCTTGTGCTTGCTGTGCCGCTGCCTGGCCCCCCCACCTTCCCCCATGTGCGTCCATCCCTCTTGCTGTGCAGAGGAGCCATGACCCCAAAGTGGGGCAGGGCTGCCCTCCCGCATGCAAGCCCTTTCCCAGCACTGGAGGGGACAACTCCTTGCCTCCTTGTGTAGTGTGCCCTGTGCTGCCATGTTGGGGACAGGGGGTCCCATGGGAGGGAGGGCAGAGGAGACTGTGCCAGTGGCTGTGAGCCAGCATTGACCCCTGCCAGTGCAGGGGTGCCTGGGCACAAGGATAGTCACATGGCACTCGGTGCTCAGCACACCCAAACCCTGACCAGCCTCTCTTCCTTCTCCAGCCCCGACGAGGACTCCTGCCAGAAGTTTGTCCCCTTTGTGGGGGTGAGTGTTTTGAGGGGCCAGCAGGCCATTGGGGCTGAGGAGAAAGGGGCAGCACACAGCCCTGCTGATGCTGGCTGTCCTCTGACTCATCTGTCCTTGCAGGTGGTGAAGGTGGGCCTGGTGGAGCAGTCATTCAGTGCCTCTGGTGAGTCCTTGGGAGCCCACAGTCCCCAGCTCTCTTCTCCACTGTGGGAGGCCCTTGCTGGGGTCCCCCAACCCCCACAACCCACACTCTTCCTTCACAGTGGACTCGGATGATGCCACAGTCTGTACCCCCTCGCTGCTGAGCTCAGTGCCAGCCACCAGTGGAGCAGCTCCCTATGGCAAGGAGACCGTGAGCACTCCGCCACCCTCCCCATCTGTCAGCAGCGGCCTCTCGGGTGCTGGGTAAGAAGGCAAGCTGTGCTCAGGCTGAGGCAGCAGGGGCTGGGGTAGGAGCGTTATTGGTGCTCCCAGGGAAGGCTGCAGCTGGGCAATTGGGAAGGAGCACGGGCAGCACCTGTGTGCTACATGGTGCTGCCCATCTTGCCCAGGTCTCTGAGCCCTGGTGTGGAGGTAATGGGCCTGCAGGTGGACTACTGGACAACACAAGGGCTGGACAGGAAGAAGGAGGGTGACAAGCGGGAGACGGGTATCAAGAACACACTCAAGAGCAACTTCCGCTCACTCCAGGTCAGCCGCATCCCTGGCACAGGGGAACTGGTGCCCCCCAGCACCATGGCCATGACTGTGGTCACCAAGGAGAAAAACAAGAAAGGTAACCAAGCCCACTCTGGGTGCTCTCTGGCTGTGGGGCCACAAGCCTTTGCAAAAAGGGTGGGAGGGAGGACAGGGCTGAGAGCTGGCCCAGGAGGGCCCAGTCAATGAGCCAGCCCTGGGGCAAGGGCTCCCACCCAGCGCCAGGTGGGGACATCCTAACATTGGTCTTGTCTGGCCTTGGCTCCCAGTGATGTTCCTGAGCAAGAAACCTAAAGAAAAGGACTTGGAACCCAAAAGCCAAGTCATCGAAGGGATCACACGCCTCATCTGCACGGCCAAGCACCAGAACACCATGTTGCGAGGTGAGGGGAGGTATAAGCCATTTGGGGCTGTAGGGGGGCAGACCAAGCAGCACAGGCTGGCTGTGGCAGGGCTGTGCCTCACTGCATCCTCTCCTCTCAGTCTCCATAGATGGGGTGGAGTGGAACGATGTGAAGTTTTTCCAGCTGGCAGCACAGTGGCCAACACACGTGAAGTACCTCCCTGTGGGTATCTTTGGCTACTCGAAGAGTGTGTGATACATGGGGACATCCCTGGAATGGAGCTGCAGTGGGTTGCAAGAAGAGACAGAGAAATGGACATGCTCTTGTCCCCATCTTCTGTGGCCAGTCCCTGCCTGCTCTGTGGAGGGGGGATACCACACCCCCACCCTGTGGGCCAAGACCCGTGAAGGTGAGGCCAGTGAGACTGGGTCCACGCACCCTCCAACACCAGCCAGGGCACCGTGCCATCTGCCTCCCATGACCCCCAACAGCAGCCTGGGACAAGGGTTGGCACCAGCCAGCAGGGCCCCAGGAAGGGCTCTGGGCCTCATTCTCCACAGATGCACCTCCCAGGCCACCCCTGCAGCCAGCCAGGGCCCCAGCTGGGCTGGGCCCGGGCAGGTTCCCCAGCGCTGCAGCCACCCAGACTGCTCTGCAGGGGGTATGTGCTGAGCAGGGCCCGCCACCCCTGTACCGCCCCTTGCCAGCCCCACTGCCAGCCTCATGCTGCTGTGCCTGGCCATGCCCTCTGCAGCAGAGCCTCAGCAGCTTTTCCAGTCCCCCTGCAGCCCTGCTGCTGAGGCTGTCCTCTTCATTTCCCCATCCCTTCCCAACCAGCCCTACCCCAGGGTGCTGCCAGCTGGAGGTGTGGCATGAGGGCACCTGGGTTTTTTTTTTTACAAGATTCTATTTTTTTTAAATTTATTGTACGGTTACTTTTCAGGATTAATTTTAATAAATTAATGCTGGTACCATTATGGCAGGGGGTGTGTGTGTCCCCATGTCTGAGGGCATGACTGAGCACAGCTGGGGGAGAATAAATGTGGGCAGGGTGCAGCTACTACCCCCGCTCTAGCAAGCACAGCAGTCAGGGCTGCCTGAGCACAGCAACGTGGCCTCACCACACTCCCAGCCATGAGCCAGCAGAGCTCTCTGACAGACTATGAACCGGGACTGGATGGCACTTGGCTCATTTATTTAAATAGAACCCACAAGGAAGAAACAGACTGGACCCAGCCTGAGTCCTCCCAACCAGGTCCTCATCTACCTGAATGTGGAAAACGTCTTTCTCTTTTCGGCAGAGGCCAGGCTTGATGCCATCTTGATCTCTACAGTCTGGAAGGCAACCTGTGGCTGGACCTGGGAAGTGGGGGGTGTTGTGGGTTCAGCAGAGATGTATTCCAAGACATGAGGCCTCCCCTCCTGGCGCCGGAGATAGCCCTGGTTCAACAGATGCAGGATGCAGGACAGCACGTCCACGCTGTGGCAGCAGAAGCTCAGGAACTGCACACCTGGCCCCAGTTCGCCCTTCTGACAGGCATCAATCACCTATGGCAGCAAGGGAGCCCCACACTGCAGTGTGCCACAGCACCCACGCAGCCCCTCTCTGCCCCCCAGGACCTCCGTACCCTGAACACCAGGTTGTCGACGTGGAGCTGCTTCTCCACCTTGAGGATGCGGGTGATGAGGCAGCAGAGGACGTTCCTCTTCCTTTCCAGGGCGCTCACCTCAGCCCTCTCCATCTGCAGGTACCTCTGCTGGGGCAGCAGCCTCAGGTGGCGGCCAGAGGCCTGGGCCAGGGCTGCCTGGTTCAGCCGCAGTGCACCTGGAGCCAGCACCCAACCCAGGGTCAGCCAAGCCTCCAGCAGGGACTTGAAGGAGCCCCAGGACACATGTGTGGCTGCTGGACCCAACCTGGGCCTCCCCCTGCTGCCCCCACAGTTGGCCGCCACAGCCCTGTCCCCC
>NW_020897779.1:1334178-1556148 GCF_003984885.1 Neopelma chrysocephalum
GCACAAGCAGGTTGCCATCGTGCTTCTCATTCACCATGGCAGCAGATATGCCTGCAGAGACAGAAGGGAAGTAGGAGCTGGGGAGAGGTGGCTGAGGCATGCTATGGCTAGAGATCTGTAATCTAGTGCTTGTGACATGGCAGTGCAAACAATAAAATGTGCTTTTGTACTGGCTGTACTCATGGTCAGTGTTACAAGTTCCTAATACAGCAAGTCTAGTAAAGTATGAGATATAGCTTGCTTTCTCCTTAGAAAACTGCATATGTTGTAGAAACAAGACAATAGGGCAGAACACAGTAATTTTTGGACTGCCAAATGGACTGTGGGCATGGCAGGAACACGGACAGCAGTGCCCAGGAACGGCAGCTTTCCCCAGGAAGTTCAGCTGCAACACCTTGGCTGTGTGCTGATGGAGCTCCCCGAGCCAGCTGGAACATGCATGCTGGACCCAGGGGCCTGTGCAAGTCTGTACTGGAGGGCTGCGCTGCACATCACCCAGTCGGGACTGGGAGCACGGTGCAGGGACAGGCCTGTGCCCGGGACACACATGCAGGCAGCACGGCGCTACCATCACCGGGTAGCGCACTCGCACGGGCAGGCCGCGCCAGCGGCAGCAGCAAAGCTCCTTCCAGGCGCAGGCCAAACGAGAGCTCGCCGGGCACCGCGCAGAGTCCGGCCCGGCCCGTTCTGGCTGTCGCACCCCCTCCCCGGCCGGTCGGGGGCCGCTACCGAGGCCTCCCCGAAAGGGCCCGGGACAGCGCCGCTCGGGGCTGTGCCCAGCCCGCCGCCCTCCCTCCGCCGCGGGGCCGGGCCGGGGCGGCCCCGTTACCTCCGGCACCGCTCCCGCGCCGCTCCGGCCCGCGGGCGCCTGCGCGGGCCCCGCACCGACCGCGGCTGCGCGGGGCGGGCGGCACCGGGAGCTCGGACCGGGCGGAGGCGGGACACTGCAGGATCGGGGCAGCGCTGCGGCCTGTGTGAGGCACCGAGGGCACAGTACGGCACTCGGAGAGCAGCAGGACAGGGAAGGTGGAGAGGGAAGGGGGCGGCAGCGGCCGGCACGGGGCTGGGAAGCAGTGAGGGGTTAACGGGGCTGGGAGGCATTGAGGTCTGTGCTTCCCAGCTGTGGTCACTCTTGCTGGAAGCCACCTTCCTGCCCGTTCGCCTTCACTGCTCCTCAGGCTGAGGGTGGGGGAAGAGCCCAGTTGTCCTACAGCTGTGTTTGGTATGACTGTGCCCATTGACCCCACCGAGTCACCCACCCACCTCAACTTCGAGCCAAGGCAGTCCACAGCCCCACACTCATCTGTCCCGGCAACCCCACTACCAGACCCCAAGGCCCTGTGCATAAAAGGCATCAGTAATGTGACAGCAGTGGCGTGAAGAATGCTTTATTGGCCCCTGGCATCACTCTGCTGCTCTGACCCGTGGCAGGTTGACGTAGCTCTTCATGGGCGGGAGAGGCTTGATCTTGCGCCCAGCCCAGCCACCCTTGCGGTGCCACAGGCCTGTGTGTGGGCGCTTGCCCAGCCAGCGGTTCCGGCCCGCTTTCCCAATCACCCGCTTGTTGTGATCCACGTTGGACACGCGGCCCACTGTAGCCACGCAGGTCTCCAGCACCTAGAGGACAGAGAAGAGCTGCAGCCCTCCCTGGGGACACACAGTTGCATGCCAAGGCAGTTGAGCCAGGGGCAGCACAGCTCCTTTACCTGCATATGCCTTTTGGAGGGCAGCTGCACGATGGCTGTCCCATTCACTTTCCTCAGCAGCACCCCACAAGTCCCTGCAGCAGGCAAGAGAGGAAGTAGCTGCCTTGACCAGCAGGTCAAGGTATCCCACCCTGTGGCAAGCACATCCCCATGCTGGAAACTCTGCAAAGACCCTGCCATTGTACTTCATGCAGCACTTCTTGCTGAAGACAGGGCCTTGAGAAATCAACAGGACAGAGCTGTCCCTGCCTCTCTGGAGGGCTGTTTTGCACTCTTAACAGGGGGAGAGCAGAGGAAAGCAACTCCCTGTCACTGGCCACCCACAGCAGTGCCCCCCTGCCATTCTCTTCATCTGTGCAGAACCAAACCACTACAAACAGTGCAAGGCCTCCTCACCAGCTGCCCGGATGTACTGTGCTCCCTTCCCAGGGTGGCTCTCCAGGTTGCAGATCAGCGTGCCGACAGGCAGAGCCCCCAGTGGGTACGCGTCCCCTTCGTTGGCAGACACTGGAAGACAGAAGCTGACAAGTTGGGCAAGGAGCAACTGACGAGCCCTTGGCAAGGCCGGTGCAGCTGCCCCTGGCCCTGGCATGCACCTGCCATCCTGCCAATGTGAGAAGAGTTCTTGATGATGTCCCCCGGCTGCATGTTCTCCGTGGCAACGATCCAGCGCTTGCGGTTGCCGCCAGCCACCAGGGCGATGTCAGCCGACCTGCACGGGGAGCCGGTGGTGGCTAAGCAGGGGGTCACCGCTGGCACGGCTGCCCAGGCCCCGGGCCGAGCCCGCACCCCGCACTCGCCTGCAAGGGTCGTATCGGACCTTGATGACCTTCTCGGTGAAGGGCTCCGGCGGGGCCCCCTCCTCGTAGCGCAGCCGCTGGAAGTCGATCATGCGGTACCGCCGCTTGTGTCCTCCGCCGATCCCCCGCACGCGGATGCGACCTGCGGGACACGGGAGCGGCTGCAGGCGGGACCCGCACCGCCTCGCCGGCCCCGGGGGCTCGCCCGTCCCCGCCTGCCCGCCCACCTGTGTGATCGCGGCCACCCGTCTTCTTCATGCCGATGGGCCGCACCGTGTACTTGACCCGGCACTTCCACAGCGGGTCGGTGGTGCAGCGCGGCGCCGAGCCGCCCAGCCCGCGGCAGGCGGCAGCCACCGGCCCCGACAGCCAGGACGGGGGCCCAGCCGGCAGCGCGGGGGGCCGGGCGCGGCGCGGGGCCGCCGAGAGCAGGAGCGCCCCGAAGGCGCGGCACAGCCCCAGAGCCGCCATGGCCGCGCGCAGGGGCCGCCGGGCGGGGCC
Organism: Neopelma chrysocephalum; assembly: GCF_003984885.1. Taxonomy (NCBI): domain Eukaryota; kingdom Metazoa; phylum Chordata; class Aves; order Passeriformes; family Pipridae; genus Neopelma; species Neopelma chrysocephalum. The sequence continues at coordinate 1,337,186 of NW_020897779.1, forward strand.
GGGCCGCCTGAGGGGTGGGGGGAGCCGCCGCCAGGGGGCGCGCGCGCCGCCGGGTCGGAGGTGGCGGCCATCTTGGATTTAAAGGGGCTGCGCCGCTGGGAGGGCGGGTGGGGTTGGGTGCGCGTTTCGCCCCGCCCCCGCCGGGACCAGGGCAGCGACCGGGGCCGCCATCGAGGTGTCGCGCCGAGCAGGTGGGGCGGGCGGGGTTACGGGGCTCGGTTGCGGCCCCGAGGGGGGAGAGGATGAGTGGGGCTTGGCGGCGCAGGCCTTCCCGGGCGGCGCCCCCCCCACCGTCTGCGGGGCGCGGCGGGACCCCTGCGGGGAGCTGGGGAGGTCCCTGTGGCGGGCCCGGGACCGGCGGGGCTCGGGGACCGCAGCGTGCCCTGTTCGCCGGGACAGCGGGAGGAGCGAGGGCAGGGCTCGGGCTGGGGCCGCCGTGCCCGGGGCCCGCGGGTCGCGGTAACGCCGCGGGTCGGCGGCGTGAAGGGCGCCGGCCTTGCGGACTTTGGAGCCGGGGAGGTGCAGCCCGTGGCACCGGCCCCCGCCAGCACCGGGAGAGCCGCTGGCTCGGGAGCCCCGCCGGCGCCCACCTTACTCGGGCAGCGCCGGGTCTGCGGGCTCAGTGGTCCCGGCCCCGCCGCGGGCAGGGCCGGGTCGGCTGGCGGGGGCCAGCAGCCCCCGAGGGAGGAGCAGACTATGTATGTGACGACGGTGGGTCAGCCTGAAGTCCCAGCCATGGCTATTTCCAGGGTGCTGCGGGCACAGACTGCGGGATTCACCACTCTATAATTAGTCTGTGCCTTCACTGCCAGGAATGGCCTTCACTGTAAGACAAATAACGTATGTAATGTATGTTTGCATTCCTGCTGTGTAACTTGTGTGACTTTTAACTGTACCATTGCTGTGTGTACCCCATAGCAAGCCAGGTTTACCCTCCAGAATTAGGGAAGGGAGAACAGCTTTAGAGAAGAAATATATGTTGTGAGATGAGGCAAGGGAGAACCTGCATGTCAGCATGGCTGGGCTGCCTCCTGGGACACCTGAAGCCCTTCCCCCTCGGGGGAATCTGTGGGAAGGGACAGGAACACCAGTGAAGCACTGGGACAGGCAGATGTAGGTAACTGGGGACAGCATGAGGCTCACAAAACGTCGTGGGGATCACCATGACAGTTGTGTGTTACTGTGGATGGGGTGACTGTAGCAACTATCCAAGCTGGAGGCTATGTTGTTGTCCCCTCTCTGTGTAAAGCATCTAGAGACTGAACAAGTGCTTCTCAGCACTGCCTGGCCTAGCTCCACCCTGTGCAGTGTGCACACGGTAGGGCTCCAGCCATCCCACATCTCCTGTATCTGGCCATCGCTGTGGGCACAGCGATAGCAACCACACAACTGGATGGTTCTCTGCAGCTACACCAGCTCGGCTTTAGGGGCTGGGATGGAGTCAGCAGTGGGACGCAGGCGAGGGTGATACCAAACAGGATGTAAAACCTTTTGCCATAGGATGGAGGGTGGGATGGAACAGGGCTTTGGCGATCTGAGTAGGAGCTCGATGCTGGGTAGATCTCCTTGAGCAGAGTTTGTCGGAATCTCGGGGGCTTGGCCCTGCTCCTTGGTGCTCCCCTCGATCCCTGAGGAGGGAGCCGTGGGCTTGGCGCGCGTGGCGCTTTCTGCGCTCCCAGGAGAGCGTCCGACCGTCCTGTTCCCGAAGCCTGTCCGCATCCCTCCCCTCCCCCTGCCGCAGTGTGGTTGGCTGCCGAGCGTCGGGTGCCTGCGCCGCTGCTCGCTCCGAGGGCAGCGCGGCAGAGGGAGCCGCGGAGCGCCGCGGCCATCGCTCCTTCGCCTCCTCCGGGAGAGCCGGCGCTGGACAAGCCGCTGCAGGCAGCCAGGTACCGCTCCTCTAAGGCACGGGGCGGGGGACATTCCCATCCGGTGACTGAGGCAGGCAGGGTGCCCAGCCACCCTGGAACAAAGGGCCGCTTTGATGCGCAATTTCGGGCAGAGCTGATGAAAACTTTTTTTTTTCCTCGCGAAGCTTGCACTTAGCCAGGTGGCCACAGAATTTCTCTGTGGTGGTTCTGAGGGTTGAAGGGGTTTCTCTGGCTTACGTGTTCCAAGGATACGCAGCGGGCGTGACTCCTGCCAGACAAAGCCGGAGAAACGATGACGGAGGCAGGTCATACAGCAGTGGCTCTCAAAGAGCCTTGTTTCCTCCCAAACCTTCCTTCCATCAATTAACTGCTTCCTAAGCTGTTCTAAAGTGGAGGTGCGCCCTACCGAAAGTGGTGGGCTGGGGGAGGGGGGGCAATCGCTGGTAAGCTTCTGGGAAGGAGAGGATGCGTCTGGGAGGAGGTGTCTGAAGAAGAGCTGGGGGATGGTGTTGCAGTAGAACGCTCTGGCCAGGCAGCCGGAGAAATCTGCACAATAGTGGGAGGCAGCAGCACGTTACCAGAAACCGCAGGCTTCCCTGTGTCTTGCACAGGGATATCTGGCACTCTGTTGCGGTTCCACGCTCCCTAGTGCCCTTGGTCTCCTCTCTGCCATGCCACCTTGGAGATATGGAAAGCACCCGCCCCTGCCTCTTAGTGTGGGGAAAGAGGGTGGTGTTCAGCACACACAGGTCAAAGATCTAGCCAGCTCAGACACGGGGTAAATAAACATGGCTACGCTTTGCTTTTAATTGGCAGAAGGAGCAGGAAGCATGTGTTCTTTCATCTGCTGTTTTGGAGGAATGTACAGGTTGGAACAACAATATTAACCCCAAATTCCAAAATGGCTCTTGGGGCACAAAGGACACATGGCCAGATTCTGACCTTGGCAGAGTTTCTGGATAAAGGCTTAATTTGCTGGGAAAGAGCCACATAGTTCCTCAAAGAGCTCCAGCTAGACAGGGGAGCCAGAGGTAGAACGGATCCTTTGCTTGTTATGCAGGTAGAAGTTTGTCTCTGTGATTTTGGCTGCCTTGTTATGGTTTACAAAACCTGTTTGCTTCTGGAAATAATAGCGCAGTCTTGCAGCCTGCAGTCGGCTGGTGTTTGCGGCTGCCTCAGGTACACCATGGGAGGGAGTGTTCTGCACTCCAGAGCCCTTCGGGGCGTAAACAGTGGCTTCAGGGCTCTTGCTGGTCCCATCTGCATCCTGGCCTTCTCCTGTACTCCTCAGGCATATCCAGTGCATAGCATTCACATTAGACAGATGCCTGCAGAGGCACTGGCTCCTGGGAATTATTCTGCCTGCTTTAATACCACTTCATGCTGTCAGGGCAAGGTAATGGCTCTCACTCTGTTTTTTATAGAGTGAGACTCCCAATCAGATTCTGAAACTAGGAAGAGATGCTTGTCCTGGCTTAATTCCAACTGCTTAGCTCTTGTCTCCACTAGCCTGGAAACACATTTTGATGGTGTTCTACTGTAGTCCCAGGCGCAGCAGATGCAGAATGGATTTGGTAAGCTGCTGCAGACATAAGCAAGAATTTAAAAACAAGGTCTTATCAGCTGATCTGGAGGTGCCAGCACAAGCTTGCTGGTGGGGGTGGTGAAGACTGCTGTTCTCATTCCGGTGGCCTGCTGGAAGGTGCATGTTACCCCAGCCAGCTGGCGTTGTAAGCAGTATGAAGTGTAATACAGAGCAAAGTGGTTTTCTGCTAACAGGTTGGTGCTGTTTATTTGTTTGTTTTTGCTATGGATGGTTGTTTTGTTGGGGTTTTTTAACTCTTATTGCTTCCAATATCTGTATTCTCTAGTAGTAATCAACGAAGGGAGTAAGACCTTCATAGTCTTGAAAGAAATGAGTGATCTGATACAAAGCCAACCAAACCACTTGCTCTGTCTTCCTCAGAGTACATATGCATATTGGAATTGGATCATGCTTTGATAACACAGAAATTGCTTGCTCTGGTCAATCAGAACAAACCCTAGTACCTTTTGTCTTGTCATTTCCAGCTGAAGGCTGGAAAGAGGGAGAGGGATGGGAAGCTCCCATGTTCTTTCTGTAGTGGTTTGAACTTGACTCACTGTGACCAAGTCCTTTTAAAGCCACTTTAGCACCACCTTGCCCTAGGTTTCAGGAGGGTTATGTGAAGGTGTGTTTTCTGTTAGAGATGGTAGGTGGTAGGGAGCTGAAGCTTCTGGAACAGGGAGGAGTGTTTGGTGCTGAAGGGAAAGAGCATCAAAGGAGCCTCCTATCTCCTTGCAGGGGAACCCTTCCACTTGAGCTACAAATCTAGTCCTTAGTCCTAGTCTTCTGGGCCTCTTGCAGCCTGCTGGTTAGTAGAGACATTCCCAACACAAGCCTTACAGTATCTAGAAAAAAAACCCCAGAGCCTCACAGTCAGCTAGTGCTGGCATGTGTCAGCTGCTGCTAAAAGAAGCAATCCTAGCCTTGATCCCTGTTCAGGGGATAGGGAGGGCTATGCTGTTTCCAATCGCACAGTCAACTTGTACTGAGTTACACCACTTTTAGGACTGTGGAAGCTGCTTGGGTGAAGCCTTTCTGGTCTTGGAGATTGGCTTCAAAACTATGTGCGGAGGGTGCCTGGATGCCAAAGAGAGTCCTGGTTTTGGGGCATAGGAGAATGTGAGTGAGAGAGCTTGTTGCCTCTGCTGCCTGCTCTGTTGCTGGAGGTAGATTGCATTGCTTCTCTTGCTTTGGAGAAGGATCCCTGTGGGACCCTGCTGAAAGGAGGCATGCACTGCATTCCCTGTCTCTAGGCCTTGGATCGGTTTCTAGTGCTGTGCCTCGCTCCTTTGTCCTGAAAAGGTGTTCAGCAAAGGCAAATGCATTGAGTTTATCTAAGGAATTCAGGAATTTATTGGAAAATGTGTTGGGAAAGAACTTTGGGTGGCAGATGAAGCTCTAGGTGCCCCCTTTTTTGGCAGTAGGGTAGAAGCTTATGAGCCAGAAACAAATGGTGACAGAGAATGTCATGCACGTTGGAGTTTGTAATATCTGAAAGACTTTGGGATTGCAGCTCAGAGATTTGTTGGTTATGAACTCCCAGGGTGTTGACCCGTCACTGATCTTCTCTTTGCATGTTCTTAGTGGCTCTAGGGGAGCATACAGGCATTTCTGGCAGTGGTAACGAGCATCACAGAGCACTGTTGCTGCTCTGTGCCTCACATGAACCTCAGCATTTCTTGTTTTACTCGTATTAGAGCAGCTCTGGAAATGCCGACTGTTGGATGTGCAGCTCAGCAGCACCAGTTTGTCATCCCTTTTCTATCGGTCTGTTACAGGTGGCCTGGGGTGGTGACCCTGAGCACAGTGGTTCTTCTAGCAGTGGTGTGGCAGTGTGCAAGTTTCCTGGCAGTGTTAATGTGTCCTGGCTGTGCAGTGGAAACCTCAGAGGCTCTGTGCAGCTGACTGTAATCTCCTACAGCCTCTGTTTGCTTTCTGCCACTATGGTATCAAAATAAGGAGAAAGCTTGTGCTCATGACATGGCCTCTGTGATGGTTGCAACTTTGGCACTTTGATTGCTTTTTAATGCTTTTATTTTATTTTTCAGCATCCAAACTATTAGGTCATGGTTTTGTTGCAGTGTCGAAGACTCAGCTGTCTTATTTGCGAACTCACTTCTAGCTTCATTGGAGGTCAACCAGTCTTTCCAGAGACCCTTTGTTGTTCAGCAGTAATGAGCTGGCAGAGGTCCAACAGCAAAAAAACCAAAACACCCCACACACCACCCCTCCCTGCTTTTGTCAAGTCGTTTTTCTTCCCAAATGTATAACCTTGCTGTTTTACCAGGTAGCATAAGCGTGTCTCACAGGATGAGACTGGGATAATTATGGTGAAGTAAGACTAAGCCCTCTGTTCCTATTTCTAAATGCTATCTGTTTCCCAAATGATCACTCATTCTTGCTATGGGTCAGACTTACTCTTCCACAGGAAGCTTTTTCCACAACCCAGCTGTTTTCCTGCAACTACCTTATCCTTAGCTCACCTTCTTCTCTAGAAGAATTTGCTGCTAAAAATCTGTGCCCACTTCTATACAGAAAGTGCTGGCAGACCTTCTGCAATTTGAAGGAAGCTGCAGTTATTGTCTTGACACTATTGCTTGTTCAAGTTGGGATGGTACCCTGCATTTCACTTAGGTCCAGGAACATGCAGGGACGCAGTGAACTGAATTTGTTGAGGTGTGCATAGACCTGAAATCTCTGTTCTGTTGTATTTGACTCCTGATTTCTCTGGTGCTTTTTTTTCCACTCTCCGTAGTCTTTTAGCGTTAGGCATCATAACTTAACAAGGTTCAAGCTTCAAGATTCATTTGGACCCATTTAATCTGACATCCTTGTAGCTGTTGTGGGTTGAAGATAAAAGCAGTGAAGCTTCCAGCTCTTTCCTCTTAAAGCTCTTGCATGTGGGAGCAGTTTTCAGAGGCAGAAAAATGAGCTGCTGAAATTGCATCAGCAGTTTCAGTGATTTCCCGGTTATGCACTTGAATACAGGAGAAAGGTTTGTACCAGGCAGGATGTGCTTGCTGGTGGATTCCTGGCTGATTGCTGCAGTTGCCACAAAGCTCAGTACACTCATGTTCCTTCCCTGTCTTCCAGCAGCAATCCTGCAAGTGGGAGCAGAAGAGGGGAGATGAGGTGGGTGTTGTCGGAAAGCCAGGCTATTCTAGCAGCTCATGGTAAATAGGGAAGACATGCCAACTAGAGTGGAAACGTGCGGGTGGAGACTTGGGCTGTGACACCTGCAGAGCCATGAGGAATGCAGCAGAATAAGCTGGGAACTGGGCAGTCCATCTCTCAAGGAGCTATTTGGAGAAGGATTCTTTCTTCCTATTTCAGTTTAACCTCACCCAGCAAAAGGCAAATAATGATGTCTCCCCTCCTCTCTTCAGGAACCTCCGAGTGTTTTCTGCCTGGATAAAGGACACTCAGTGCCCTTTGCTGAATGCAAAGGAGTAGGAAGAGCGTGTATACAGCAGCCTCAGCCTACCTGACCTTGACGCTGCTGCCACAGAGCATGTTTCCTCCTTGGAGGGCTGAGCACCAAGTGTAGACCTGTCAGCACTGGGGACAACTAGAAATAAGGCTCTGTGGGGGAAAATTGTTGCTTTGGAAGGATAATAAGTCGGCTCCCACCACCGTTGTTGGTTTTCTTTGCTGTGCAAGAGGTAGCAGCATTTGAGTGACTTTCTCTGCAGTCTCCCATTTGTTTTCTCGTTGAGCAGCTGCGTGTTGTTCTTAGGTCTGTCCAGTCTGAACAATCCCCTGTCAGCCATTGAACACTGGAAATATGTTGGTACTGAGTAGAGCTGTGCTTCTAGGATGTCATCCTAGGGGAGAGGCCACGGTTATGTACAGATGTTTGCACAGCCAGTGAGAGAAGAGCCTGTATTGGTATGTCTTTAAGGATCTGAGGATGTAGTTGCAGGGTAGGGTGAGTCTGATGTGCTGTGGGTCAGGATGTCTTAACTATTTTCGCTTCTCAGTCTGAAATTTTTACAGTTTCAAAAAACAAGTTGATTGTAGGGACTATGAAATGATTGAATGTTTTCTGCTGGAAGGGCTGAAGAAAGAATGTTGCTATTGTAGAGGCATTGGTGGTTTAACACACAGCAATTTCACAATTAAGGAGTGGTTCTGTGTACAGTAGAACTATTGAGGCTGATTTTCTATGAATTTGGGTCTTGTCTGACTGCTACTTACCAAGGTGCAAGCTCTGGTGGCTTTTTATCCTGTAACATGTTCCTCTACCCAATGCGTATGTATTGTACTTTTTAAAGATGGCAGCAAGATCTCGATATGGACATAAGTGGTGCTACCATGAAAACTCAGCATTTCACAGCTGACCCAGTACCCAGAGGGCCTGCCTAGCTGTGTCAGCTTTAGAGCGGAGTTCTAGTTTTGTGGTATGTTGGGTAGGAGGCCATTCTTGCGTCCCAAGCATTGCCTATGCTCCATTGAACTCCTACTTCCCTGTTTCTAAGTCTGGGGCTGTGTTTCCTTATGAGTTGAAACTAGTGATGGAGCCATTTAACCCTTTAGCAGAACCCTTGGGTTCTGTGGAAGCAGGTAAGTGCCTGCTGAGCCTTCCTGGGAAGCTCCCTGGACCTATTTCAGAGCAGGACAACAGTGCTTGGCCAGATGAGGCAGCACTAGTGTCCTTTGGGCTGCCAGCCTCTTTCTTTCAGGCTGAGAATTGTTGCACATTTCTTCCTGAGTTGTGCTCACCTGCAGAAGTCTGCCTTAGGAAAGGCTTCCTTTATTGCTTTAGCACTTGATCACACTCCAGATGTGTTATAAAGGTGGGAAAAAGAATGGCCAGGGTAATTGTCAACTGGTCTGCTTAACTGCTGGTTTCTGGAAGATCAGTTTGGAAGAGAGTGGCAGCCAACTCTCAACAGGCCTATTTTTCCTTTCAAAACAGTAGTCTGTGCCCTCCATCTTAACCATAATGAGGTTTTTCATGCTATCCTTATCATATGGTCTTCTCTAAAGCAAACTGCCATAAGTTGTGGTCCAGATGAGACCATTTTGGTGTAAAGTGCCCAATGCACAGGGTTAACTGCATGTGAAGCATGGCAGATACCCAAAAGTGAAGGATACAGTGAAATCTGACTCATGGTTGCTGCTGAAGTAAATGTGATGTCAGCATTGTGACTGGGGTAGATGGGGGAGCACAACTCAGTTTTTGTTCAGAGGTGTGAACAGGAATGCAGTCTTCAAAAGATATGAAGTGCTTCTGCCCTGCTGAGGTCTCCACTGTGTGTTGAGGGTTTTCTCCCCTTTCTGAGGGATGGATTTGTATCACTGAAGCAGAAACCAAAGATGAGTTGAGAGGAGAATTCAGACGTATAAAATAACTCAAGAAAGGGTGAGGATAAAGAGGAGGAAATTAGTGGATATGAGGAGATGTGCTACTTGAAAAAACTGTCCCAATGTTGGTCGTCATCTTTACTTTCAGTGCTGCAATGAGGAAGAAACTGGGCCCCTCAGTTGCTCAGGGTCGATTCCCTAGTAGCTCCCTGGTAGCTGGACTGTGGGATTGCCCTGAGCCTTCCTGGGCAGACTGCACAGGTGAGGAGAAAAGGAGCCCTGCCAGGAGCTCTGCTCTCTCTGTTCTTGTACCTGGGGTAGGATTTCTGTTCTCTCAGTAAACTAGGCATAAGGCAGCTGCCCAACAAATTGCTCAAACCATGCAGAGATGTCTTCTACAGAAGGGCAAGGGCAAATCCATTGGCAGCAATTCCCTCACCACCTCCTGCATAGCTCCTGGGCAGTTTGCCAGCTTCTTGGCAGCAGGGCCCCAGGCACTCAGGTTGCAGAGCCCTCTGCCAACTCCAGATGGCAAGGAGGTGCTGGTGGGCAGGTGCTGCCTGTGCAGGGCATCACAGGAGGCTTGTTTTGGAGTGACCCATAGTGAGGTGGGTGGTGGCTTTATTACTGAGTAATGTGAGGAGGCTGCTGGGGTGGCCCATCTGGAGGGGGAGGCTGGGACTGGGTTAGATGACTGACTCATGGAGCAGCCAGGGTACTGTAAACCAGCTATGAGGGGTCTTGCCCGTCTCTTGTGCCTCGCCCTCTTTGGCCTGTTGTGTTTCCTTAGCTCCTGGACTTTCTATGAAGGGATCTTGCAGTCACACAACCTTGTGGGTTGTAGCGGTTGGTGTCCCTGTGCCAGGGCAGTAGCTTGGTATTCTTCCATTGTATATCTAGGGGGAGGACAGGGAAGAAGTACAGAGTCCTTATGCCATCCTGAGGAGTCCTTGGGCTGGCAGCAGGGCGCATGAAGATGGAAAAGCTCTTAGCGTTTCAAGCTGACGCCCACACAAGGGTTATGCTAGTGTGACTGTAGCAGTCGGTGTATGTAAGCTTCCCCACGCTGTGTGAGTCAGTCCTGCTGGCGGTGTTGTGTCCCTTATTACCACAATGGCCGTTCTGTGCCAGGGCCGTGATCGTCAGGATGTGCTCTTCTGGTCAGGCAATATTTTGGCACAGTAATGCCACTGCTGCCTCCCTGTCTGTGAGATGTTCTTCCAGGAGATTTTCCATGAGGAAGCAGAAAGCTTTGAGCTGGCATCCTTCTACTTTCTGTTCCCTTTCTTCTGCAGTCAGAAGAGGTGTTGAGCTCTGACAGCCTCTCTGTATCAGTGGTCTGTGGGTAGGAGGTGTACGGATTGCAATCACAAATCTCTGCTCTTAAATGGAAGCTAAATTAGCTTTCCTCCTGCTGGGCATGTGGGAGTGTTGGAGGTCAGCACTGATTCTAGCCTTTTTGTCTCCTGTCCACGTGTGCCACCTGCACTGATTGCCAGCATGCCAGGCCACAAAAGCAGAGGCGTATGCCCTGACAGCTGCCTGCTGCCGAAGGGAGAGGGTAAGATAAAGGGCTTAGAGTAGGCAACCACTTAAACTCTATCTCTGACTGCTTAAAGGAGGTTATGATACCTGTGTCTGGTTGTGGCGCTCTGAAATAGCACTGGGGCACTCAGGTTTTGTCATGGTCTCTGCAGGGCTGCAGGAGTAGGACTATGTCCACCATGGTGTACCCAAGGGAGGAGAAACTGGACAAGCTGAGCCAAGAGGAGATCATTTCCAACACCAAGCTGGTGATGCAAGGGCTGGAAGCACTCAAGAATGAACACAACTCCATCTTGCACAGCTTGCTGGAGACCATTAAGTGCCTGAAGAAAGATGAAGAAGCCAATCTCGTGCATGAGAAATCCAACCTGCTCCGCAAGTCAGTGGAGATGATTGAACTAGGGCTTGGAGAAGCTCAGGTGAGGTGGTGGGGGATCCCCTGTGTGTTATCCAGGACTGACGGGGGAAGGTAGGCATGTGGCCATTTCCCATATGCTGCAGGGACAGAAGGAGGCTAAGTGTGGAAGGCCAGCATGACCCTGGGGTGTACCCTAAGCATGCATGTGAGGGAGACACAGGACTGTGATTGCTACTGACTGAGACTCTTAACCAGGTGATGATGGCATTATCCAACCATCTGAATGCTGTGGAGTCAGAGAAGCAGAAGCTGCGTGCTCAGGTGCGGAGACTGTGCCAGGAGAACCAGTGGCTGCGTGATGAGCTTGCCAACACCCAGCAGAAGCTGCAGCGTAGTGAACAAACTGTGGCTCAGCTGGAGGAGGAGAAGAAACACCTTGAGTTCATGAATCAGCTGAAGAAGTATGATGAGGATGTCTCACCTTCGGTATGCCCGAGTCCTCTTGAGCAGCTGCTTTTCGTGGGTCTGGGAGGTTGGACCAGCAGTACTGCCTGGTCCAGGCATTGCCTTGGATTTTGTCCCTTCCCAGCTACCATGCACAGCAATGCCTGTAACTAAAGGGGGCCTGCATGGGGCAGTGTCTCTGGAAGAACGTGGAGTAGCATGGATGCCGGTGCTGGGGAAATCTGGCTTTTATCCATTTTGTTTTGGGGGGAATATGGTGGCAGAGACAACAGGGGAAGTGGAGTGTGTTGGTGGGCTGCAGAAGGGTGGAGAGTTTGGCAACTGACTTAGCTCAGGCTGCTGTTATCTCCTCTGAGAAGCGACAGTATTGTGATTCTCATCCTCTCAGGAGGAGAAGGAGGGTGACTCCACCAAGGACTCCCTGGATGATCTGTTCCCAAATGAAGAGGAGGAGCATGGTCCCGGATGTAAGTGTTTGCTCATGCATGGTTGCTACCTGTCTCTGTTCAAGCCTGCTGTGCCAACTGTGCCGTGTTTATTTCTCTGTGCCCATAGTGCCCCACCAGCACAGCAGTGCCGTGGCAGCTGCCCAGCAGGGAGGTTATGAAATTCCTGCACGCTTGCGCACCCTCCACAACCTTGTTATCCAGTATGCGTCACAGGGGCGCTATGAGGTGGCTGTGCCGCTCTGCAAGCAGGCGCTGGAGGATCTGGAGAAGACATCAGGCCACGATCACCCTGATGTGGCTACCATGCTCAACATTCTAGCATTAGTGTACAGGTGAGCATGGTGGGGAGGGCAGGACTGGGCCAAGACAGGCTTCTGCATCTCCTGTTCACCTTTACGGCACATCCTGGTGACAGGGAGCTCCTCCAGCTTCCAGTGGTTTCTCTTTCAAAAAGGTTTTGGCATAGGTGAAGTATTTGGTTTGCCAGACTCCTGGATATAGCTAGGGACTGGCTAAAGTAGGGAGGAATGGAGAAATGGAAGGGCCGTGAGGGCTGAATCTGTGTGGAAGGAGGACTGTTGTTCGTAGCTCTGCCTGCTGTGGGCTGTGTTGTCCAAATCCCAAGTAACTGGTTGACTTTGCATTGCAGGGATCAGAATAAATACAAAGAGGCAGCACACCTTTTGAATGATGCTCTTTCCATCCGTGAGAAGACTCTAGGCAAAGACCACCCAGCGGTGAGTGTCTCCCTCCTCTTTCAGTCCCTTCCTTCACCTTTGGGTGCTGCTGAGGCACTGTTCTGGCAGTGTTTTATTGCTTCAATATTTTCTGCTGTCTAGTTTGGTATGGCCTGTCAGGAATTGTCTTCTCTTGGATCCTGCCATATAGGCGGGGAAGCCTTCTGTCTCTGGACCTTCTTATCTTCAGAAGCAGCAGTTCTGCAGGCCTGGAGGAAATGGGACAGTCACTGTTACTGCTGCTTGTACCCCTTGTTTGATCTGGAATTTGCTTTGTTTCATGGAGAAGCTTATGTCTCTGTAGGTGGCAGCAACTTTGAACAATCTGGCTGTTCTCTATGGCAAGAGAGGGAAGTACAAAGAAGCAGAGCCACTGTGTAAGCGAGCCCTGGAGATCCGTGAGAAGGTACTAGTCTCCCACACTTTCTCCTTTCAGCTCTCTCTTAGGCCTTTCTCCCATTCCCTCAATGAACAGGGAAGATCCAGGGCCTAGCTAGTCTCTTTAGCTGCTGATTCTCCCACCACCTTTCCTGTCTCTCCAGTGTTTGCAGCCCTAGAGAGACCTGCCAGGAGGTGGAAGCTGGAATTTCTCCTCTTTACCTCCCTAGTCCTTAGCTTTTGTCTGACATAGGCATGTGCTGGAGAGACAAGCGTCTACTAATTCCAGGAGTCCACTGCAGTCTTTGTGGCTTCTTTTCCTTTGTTCACCCAGGTTCTAGGCAAAGACCATCCTGATGTGGCCAAGCAGCTGAACAACCTGGCCCTGTTGTGCCAGAACCAGGGCAAGTATGATGAGGTGGAATACTATTACTGCCGGGCCCTGGAGATCTACGAGAGCTGCCTGGGTCCTGATGACCCCAATGTGGCCAAGACCAAGAACAACCTGGTGAGACCCTGGGGAGACACTGTGTGTGGTTAGGGAGGGGTGCCATGGGAAAGGTGAGCATTGCCTGGTGCTTAGAAGATGCAGAGAAATAGATTAACTCTGCCCCCTCTTGCAGCTGTGTTTCCCAGTGGGGCTGGAGCTGTTTTATTTTGGTTGCAGGCTTCCTGTTACCTGAAGCAAGGAAAATACAAAGATGCAGAGGTGCTGTATAAGGAGATCCTTACCCGTGCTCACGTGAAGGAGTTTGGCTCTGTGGATGGTTTGTACAGCAGAAGCCACTGGGGCTGGGGAAGGGTCTCCTGGCTCTCAGCCTAAACTCAGCTTGTTCTGGTGTTGCCCTGACAGAGGGATGGGATGACTTGCAGGGCCCCTGCTTTGGGCAGCCCTTGAGATGCTGCCATTCTAGTTATGGCAGTAGTATTAAGATGTTCCTCCTCTCAGAAGTCTCAACCCAGTCTTTACTGGGTTGGGAATACTTGTGGTTAAAAGGAGGAATAGCGAACGACGCAGTCATTCCCAGACTTAGGCTGAAGTTTCTCCTGTGCACTTGGCACATGTACTTCCCCATGAGAGGACTTGTTCTTTCCTTCCCCTGTCCTGCCCTTGCAATGTTGGTTTCCTTTCTTGGGGCTCTGGCTGAGGGACCAGGAGTATCTGGAAACCTTGTCATTTCCTTCTGAGGAGCTGCTGGCTCTGGGGACAGAATGCTGGGTTCTGCAGGAGGCAGAGCAACAGGATGAGGTAGTGAGTGGACCTGTTCTGCATTCTTCCCCACACAGATGAACACAAGCCAATCTGGATGCATGCAGAGGAGAGAGAGGAGATGAGCAAGGTGAGTGATTCCAGGAGGTTTGATCCTCTCTTACGACAGCCACATGCTCCTTCCTGGAAGAGCTGCAGTCTAAAGAGCTGCCATGGCCAGGAGGCGTCTGGAGAGGGGGAATTTGGCATGGCTGCTCCCTGGGACAACAGGGAGGGAAGACCCATCAGAGAGCATGAGGCTTTTCCTAGGACTGTTGAGCTTCTCAGCCATGGCTGCATGCTATCTCTTTTTGCTTTAGTGATTCCTCTTGGGCATGCAGATGATGGAAGATGGTACACAGCAGAGGGTTGTGCTGCAAGGCCTTGGCACTCTGTTCCAAAGAGCTGCCAGTACCTAGAGCATAACCGGCTTCTGAAGCAACCCTGTAGGGCTGTCTAGGGAAAAATGGAGATCAAGAAGAAACTGCTGTAGGAAATGGAGTCAAACCTGAAAAAGATCTCTGAACAGGGTGGGCCCTTAAAGAGGATAGAAATGGGTTGTGCTTGCCTTGAACTAGGCTGGAAGGGAAAGCTGCTGTTGCTCCTGTTGCCCAGGCCCTGCTCTGTGGTCAGCCAATAAATGCAGTGAAGTCCTATCTCTGCTTTTGCCAAGTCTAAGACTTTGCCTGCTTTTTGACAGGTGAGTGAAGCAGCAGAGTGAAGGGCTCTAGTCTAGTCCTCTAGCTTCAGTGGGAGCAGACAGTCTTCGTTTTCCTTTGCCCTCAGAGCAGGTCCCAACCTTGCATGGGCTCAGGCAGCAGGCTGGCAGGCTTGACTTAGTGACTGATCAGTCCCATCCTGTGAGTCCTGGGAGCAGAGCACTAGGAGGTGCTTCCCACCAGCATCCTTTGTCTTCCTGTTGAACTGCTCTGTGCCGTTCCCAGTGCAGGGCAGTGCTCAGCTTTTCAGTGCTCCAGTTGCTGCACTATGAAGGCTCTGCTGCAAGGAATCTGTAGTTGCTACAGCACCATCCTGGAGAAATCCAAGTTGGAGTAGAGATCGGACTCCCCCTGCCCCCTCTGGGATTGAGACTATTGTGATGATATCTTTGGAGAATTAAGAGGTCAAAAGTAGATAGTTGCAGTATGGAGCTATGCTCCAGATAATGCAAGCTTTGCCACAGGGCAAGACAGCAGGCTCAGGGACCCACAGATGGAGTGAGGTTCATTTTACATGTGAGTCTGAGGCAAGGGCTGAGCCTCTTTCCCTGCCCCTGGGGGCTCCTGTCCTTAGGGCAGTTGTGCCTGTGCCCTATAGCACAGGATGGTTGGCATTCCTGTTCAGGCAGCAGTAGTCACAGACTTGCTTGTACTGCTGGCCCAGGAGATGGGGCTGCTGTGCTCTGCCTTGTGCTGTTTCCATATCTTCTTTTAAAATGCATGAAATCCCTCTTGCAGAGCTTCACTACTTTTTTCCCTTGCCCCTCTTTCCTGGCAGCAGAGGGAGGCCAGCTCATGCCAACAGCAAAGCCTTGGGCACAGCTGGCAGCCCTGGCTTTATCTGCTCTAGACGATTTGACACCTTTCCTATCAGGTTTGGACACCCTTTAGGGCTGCCTCAAGCTTCAGAGGTGTATTGAGTCCTGAACTTTTCTGTTCTTGGTGCCTGCCCAGGCTGTGGAGGCTCTGGTGCAAAGAAAACCACATGTGCCTATGGCTCAGGTAGACTCTGGCATGTGGAATAAAGTTGAGAAGTACTGTGGGACTGAGTAAGAAAAATGGTCCCCTGTGCAGACAGTTTCTTCTACGCTAAAACCCTTTCCAGAGGGGAAACTCCTTCTGTGGAGCAGTGGCTCCCTGAACCTGCTTGGTGAGAGCAGCCTGGGCTGAGGGCTGAGCTGGGTGCTTCCTGCCAAGTCCATGTGTCCTGTGGGTGCAGAGCAGGGGCGTGGCACACCCCCAGGTGCTTGCCATACACTAGGGTGTACAGCATGCAGACAGGCAGCCCTGCTCCTGCAGCAGTGACGGATTCCTTCTTGCAGCTGCCACGGTCCCTACTGGCCCAGGGTTAGGGTTAGCAGCTACTGCTCTGCAGTGTGGGTTGTCCAGATCTTCCTCCTTCTGCGTTGAGCTCTGCCCTCTCTCCTGTTGCTCTGGCCAGCTACCCCTTTGCACCTGGGTATGACAGAGCCAGCCAGCCACCTTTGGGGTGCAAAGGCTGGGCATGGAAGGGGAGACAACTAACTGGGCTGAGCTGCTGTGGGGCAGGCCTGACCTTGTAGGCAGAAGGCTGGGATATGGCTGGCTGATTCCTTTGCTAGCCATGGCTGAGGGGCTTAGTGCCCATGCAGCCTGGTATGCCTTTGGGGTTTTGTTGGGTTTCTCGTCTCCCTTTTGCATGTTGGTTGGGGTGTTATGCCCTCCAGAATGCCATGAGAATGGGCTGTGTTGTCTGTGCTGCCTTCGGTACTATGGAAGGGGGTAAGGAGATGGGATAATGCTCCTTCCTGGTCCTGGCTTATCACTTTTGCTTGTGGCTAAAATGTGTTGCAGCAAATGGGCTTTTAACTTGCACTCCAGGAACCTGCTAGGCTTCATCACTGTATTTGCATATTGTGTTTCCAAAGGTTGGGCTGGTGTGGGGGTGCAGCCTGGGGCCTGCCCCTGGAATCCAGTGGGAGAGCACAGGCCAGAGGAGGGCAGCGGGTGTGGGACTAACAGCTCTGATCTCTCCTGTAGAGCAAGCACAGAGACAGTGCTCCCTACGCTGAGTACGGTGGCTGGTACAAGGCCTGTAAGGTTAGCAGGTAAGAGGTGGTCTGTGGGCACCTGTGGACACTGAAGGGCGTGGCCCCAGGGCTCCCACTCACCTTCCATCTGTTACCACAGCCCGACTGTGAACACTACTCTGAGGAACCTGGGTGCATTGTATCGGCGCCAGGGCAAGCTGGAGGCAGCGGAAACCTTGGAGGAGTGTGCAGTTCGCTCTCGGCGACAGGTAACCCCAGACAGACCTTCCCTTGTGAAGGGGGCATTGCAGGCCTTCAGGTGGCAGGTTATGGCACTGCGTTTGGTTTGGGTGTGGTGAGGGATTCTCATGGGCCTTGCAGTCTCTTATGTTCTTGGTTTACATTCCCATGACACCAGAGCACCTTGGTGGTTGGGATTGCATTTGTGCAGAGGTACACACGTGTGTACATGTGTGGGGTTGTGCATGTGCCTGTGTGCAGGGATGGAGCAGATGTCAGTGTGTGTATGCGTGAGGAAGAAGGCATGGCTCATTGAGTGCAGAAATACTGCAGCTGAGTTAAGGCAGATTACTGGACTTTAGTCAGCTACTGAGGAGAACTGCACTCACTGGGATGTTTTCTGCACACTAATTTTTTTGTCCAGAGGACACACCTGGAAATTCTTAGAGTACCTCTCTCCCTAAACTCCTCTCAATCCTCAAATAGTAAAGCAGGAGCTGTAAGCACCTAGCACAAAGACTGGAGGACAGCAGAATACTTCACACTCCAGAATGTGAAGAAAAAAAGCTGTTAGCTTTGGGGCAGCAAGTCCTTGTTCCCCAGGGTGGTTTATGGCTTTGTGGGGTCTCACGGAGCTAGGAATCCAAACAGAGATTGCTAAGTGCAGGAAATGGCATGTGGCTGCATCCTGCTTGTCCTGGAATGTTTTGGCTGTGATGGGGCAATGGCCAAGAGAGGGAATGGAACCAAGCACAGTGATGCATGGCAGATCTCTAGAGGGAAGGAATACAGAAGGGTAAAACATGATTCTTCCTTATCCTTTTCTACTTGAAGGGCATTGACCCAATCAACCAGACGAAGGTGGTGGAGATCCTGAAGGAGGGTGATGGCACAGAGAGACGTCGGAGCCTGGGAGGCAGCGTCAAGTACGAGAATGCCACAGACGGTAGCGAGGAAGTGAGTATGGGCGTGGAATGGAGCGGGGTAAGTACAAGACACCATCAAGAATGGCCTCAGCCGGCTGCCAGAGAGAAGGGACAACCTGGCTGAGGGCTGTCCCCGCGTGGCCTGTCGTGGCATCCTTGTCTGCCTCCATTCGTTCCCTGCACATTTCCTTCCCCTCTTTCTTGGCATGAGCCAACCAGCCTGCAAAGGTGCGTGTCTGGGTCTGGCTTCAGGTGTACAGGCCAGATATTCCCAACTAAGGGCTCCTGCTTCAGGGGAGCTGCCGGGCCCTGGCAGTGCACAGCATGAGCTGGTCCTGGTCTGCCCTTAATCTTAGGCTTGCAACCTTATTAACATATCTCCCTGCTGCTCCCCTCGTGAGGCCCTGGCTGAGAGCATCGGCCCCATCTCAGGCTCACGCAGCCTCTGAGAGCCATTTGGCTGTCTGTCCTGCACTGCGCCACAGACAATGCTGAGCCTGGGGAAGGTTGTGTGCATGTGATGTGCCTGGTGTGTCTGTGAGTGAGTGACTGCAGGGCACAGGAATAGTCTGCAGCCAGTGTCTTTGCTGTCCCCGTCTCCTGGTCTCCTGCCCTCAGCTGGCTCTGGCCAAGCAGAGGTGATAAAAGGCAGGTCTTTGTGGGATGCCAGGCTGAGCTGACTAATGGTAGGAAGAGACTGGTGTTAGCTGAGGCACAGACAGGCCAACTTGAGGCTGTCTAGGTTTGCTCTGAGGCTGAGGGGCACTTTGGTTACTAGCACTGAGTTTGGAGAAAGGTAGTGATCCAGGTCTGGAACAGGCACCTTTTGTCTCCTGCAAGGAGAGGCGACAAGTGAGCATAGTGCTGGTGGGTGCTTGGCTTGAGGGTTGCTAAAGCTTTTAACACTTACTGTTACTTCTGCAAACTCTAGCTGAGAGTGTAGTGTAGCTGGGTACCTGGGGGTTGTTGCAGCCTGGAACAGGCAAGATGCTGAGCACACAGAGTCCTTTGCTGCTCCCTCACATCTGCTGTCACTAACCCTTCCCTACCTGGCTCTGCTCTATCCTCACCTGCATCAGCTCCCTCCCTTCCTCCTTTTTCTTCCCTGTTGCCATGACAGCCCTTCAACACCCAAAGCCTGAAGCCTGCTGGCTCTCTTGATTGTGGATTGTACGCAGGAGGTGGCTAAAGGGGATCTGGAGAACAGACCTTTGAGAGGACCCAGCAGCCTCTGCCAGATGCATGGCTTCTTCTGTGCCAGCTCTTGGCATAAGGAGTAAAGAGGGTTTTAGTCCTGTCAAGGCACCAACCCTGGGCCCTTGCACTCCTCATTAGTAGTGGGGCTAGACAAGCACAGAGGGAGGGCTGAAGGTTTGGATTAGAATTGCCTGGTCCCTACACTGGCTGCTGAATCTCTACAGTTCCTCCTGGCTGTAGTTGGTGTTGGGTCATCTCTTTGCACTGGTGATGGTCTGGGAAGACCTTCCTGACAGTCAGTCTCTGAGGTGATCATTTCAAGACAAGTAGGCAATGCCACCCTTTCCCACAGCCCATCCTAGACAAGGGGAGTAGTTCCTGCTCATATGACCCTTCCACAAGGGTCTTCACAGAGCTTCCCTGACCCAGCCAGGTGTAGATAGAGGATTTGAGGGCTAGGCAACACAGCTGCTGCCACATGATGCCTTTTCCAGCCTGCTGCACACATAAGCAGTCTCCTCTCCCAAGCCAGTGGCCCTGCACTGTGCTGCAGCTCCCCTGAAAAGAAGACTGCAGCAGCTCCTGCTGCTCCTGTCTGTCACGACCTGTTGTTCTCTGTGTTGGTCTGGAGACCTCACATGAGCTCCCTTAAAGCTGTCTCTGCTGCCCTGCCTTAGCTATCATGTGCTGCAGGTAGGGCCACGGGAGCCCCCAGGATGCCAGGAACCTCCATGCCCATGGGCAGCTCTGGAAGCACCCCAGGGCCTGGACCAACTGCTTGCTGCCCAGGCAGTTGGGCTGTGAGAGCCAGGGTCTGGGATGTGAGTGCAGGGATGGCACCAGCTCAGTGGTGCAGTGGCCTTGGCAGGTACCCTGTGCCCAAGGCCCAGGAGCAAGGAGCCCCCAGAGCAGGAGGCCCAGGCTGTTCCTGAGCTAGCTGTTCCTGCCAGCCTGCTAAACACATTGGCAAAGAAGTGAGACTGCGGTTTGTCTCACAAGAATCTCTCCCTGCTCAGATGTGGCCCATTGTCTCTGCATGCAGCCTGGGCCCTGCCCCACCTGTTCCCTAGGTGACCTACAACCTCACAGCCTTGTAAATTGTGTCTTTCTCCTCTCTGTGCACTAGGCTTAAATGCCTCCCGAGACTCCCTCTTTCCCCTCCACTGCAGTCACCTGGATGCTTGTGTTGTATCTTCCGACTTTTCCTCCACACCATCCCTCCTTCCTCGGCGAGAACTCCACACCAGTCCCCCAACCCTCCCGGCGCGCGAGGGCACCGCGATGCCTGCAGAGGAGTGCCTGGCCACGTGGCCCAGCTCCAGTCCCATGGTCAGCAAGAGCAGGAAGAATCTGCGAGGAGCTGCCCGCTCCCCCAGGCCAGGGTGACGGGCCACCGTCCCCTTGCATGCCCCCACCCCCAGCCTGCCCTTGTACATCCCTGGGGACCAGGCCTGCAGGGGCTTGTCTTCAGTCCAGGCATGGTGACTCCACTGTCATTAGACGACATCCTCAACCTTCCTAGCTTATTCTTTCCATCTCTACAGAAGCACGAAGATGGGTGGCTGTCATGGGACAGCAAGGCCTGGCCTAGGCAGGGCTGTCATGTGCTCAGTTGCTTTCTTCCCTGTAGGCTTAGCTGATGTTAGTGCTCTGTAGCAAACCTGCGCTGGTCCCCGGTGAGCTGGGCTCTTCCTGCAGCACAGGGCAGTCCCTCTCTTGCTACCCTTCTCCCTGCTGAGCTCAGCAACCCAGGGGCAGTATGTGGGTCTCTCTGCAGGGCACAGGAGTATAGGACGGCCCATAGAGCTACTGGACATCCAAGACAAGGTGAGGGGGTGACAGCCAAGGGCCATGCATGGAACAGGGACCTGCCAGCACAGGCATGTTTGGCTGCAACCTTCTGACTGGATGCTGTAGCCAAGTTCCTCACCTGATGGCATTAAGGGGTGAATCAGCTCCCCATTGCTGTGGGGTTCCTAGGTGTGGCTGGTGGGAGAAGCAGGGCTGAAGTTGTTTGCTGTTCCTTGGAGGCAGAGGAAGGGTAGGAGGAAAGAACTTCCCTGCAAGGGGTCAGACCGCAGGCCATTAGAAGTGGCTGAGATGGGGAACGGACTGGTTTGGAGCAGAATGGTTGGGAGAAAAAGGAGGTGCAAAGAAGGATGTGAGGAAGGGAGGAGCTGGGGCTGGGGATGCTCTGAGCATGTGGGAGCAGGTGGGATGGCTGGAGGGAGGTTGCCATGGGGGAAGGGGCTGGATTGCTCATAGGTCCCTGGGGCTGACTGCAGTCTGTCTGTCCCTAGCCAAGTGGGTGGGAAATCTGTAACCCAATTAACTGCTAGGAACACAGTACTGACCCTAAGGGTCTGTGGGAGTGGCTCAGTGCCTCTGATGGGTACTTCAGGCCTTCACAGGGTCTGGTGCTGCTGGTCACTACTGAGAAAGGAAATGTTTCCCAGAGCCAGACTACCACTGTTCTGAGTCTCACACCCTTGGGTTTACACAATCATCCTGCCTCTTATGGGAAGTGAACCTCCCTGGCCCTCCTACCTGGGAAGAAAGCTGAGGAGGCTGCAGCCAGCAGGATAGAGCCCAGAGGCCAGCGCAGGACTCTTCCTTATTTTTTTAGCTAGATTGTTTCTCTCGTGCTAGTCTTCTGGCAGGTTATGATGCTAAATGTGCCTGTGTCTGTCTGGGCCTGGCTTTCCTGTGGTGGTGCAAAGGCCTTGGGGTACATGCATGCTGCTCCCCTGGGAGCTTGTGCTTGCTAAAAGGAAGCTTGTCCTCTGGACCATGGGCTGTGGAGCCCAAGACCAAGTGCTACAGGGCTGTGCCTTCCCTGCCTCTCCTAGTGCTGCTCCATGCTTCTGGAGAGTTGTGAGTCCCCAGGGCAGGGTGCATTTGGACCTCGGGGCCACCTGACCCTGTGCTTTGCCATGTCCTGGACCTAGTACTGTAACAACCATACCTCTAATTAAAGGTAGACAGACCCAAATTGCTGCCCTGTGCTTCTTTCCATGCTCTGTAGGCCAGCGTCGGTCATTCCTGGGGTGGTGGGTGCAAATGCTGCTGCAGCAGGTGTGGGGATGCTTGGTGTCTGTCTGTGTGTGTTCAGGGGCATGTGCTGTCTCCAGGGCACCTCTCTTAGGCCGAGAAGTGGAGATGAAGGACCCAGCTCCACTGTGCTTCTCCCTGTCCTCCAGTCTGGGGTTGCTGCTAACCTCAGTTCTGTAACCATGTGTGGCAAGGCTGCCCTGGGGGATCTAAGCTTCACCAAGAGGCATTTCTATTTAGCCAAAGAAATACCCCCTTGTGTCTCCCAGTTCCGAGTTAGCTCCACGTGCTGCCAAATCCTGCCTAAGTCTGCTGCTTCTGTGCATTAGGCAGGGTGGGAGCATGCAGAGGAGAGCAGCTCAGTGGTGGAGCTGCTGCTTTTTCTTTGAATGCTCTCATCCTGGTGGGTGCAATGGGGTGGGGGCTCTGCGGCAAACCAAACCCCATAAATGTTCTGGGTTAAAAATAACCCTGCAGAAAAGGGAGTGGGGAGAGAAGAGAGGCTATTTTTAACCCAGCATGCAGCAGCATTTGATTCTGGTGTTGGTCTGCAGTCAGTCTGCATCACTGCAGCTGGGAAAATGTGGCTCCATCCTCTCCAGCCCTGACACAAGAGCATACTTCCTGGCCAGATCCTGCTGCCCTTGTACTACAGTCCTGCTCCCCTTCCCAAGCTGTGTGCCCTCTTCCACCACTGGTTTGTGTGCCCTGGGAAAAGGAACAGTGTCTAGGATGGCAGGAAGAGTTGTGACCAGTGCAAATCTACTGGGGAGGCAAAAAACACCCTACCCCATCTTTGCTAATGCCACACACTTGATGTCCATCTCCTCCAAAACCTGCCCAGGATGCTTCATGCAGGAGTGAATTGTTTACTTTGTTACTTTTGATGCTCTGCGTTTCTGGTGAGTCAGTCCCTTGCAGCAGCAACACATGGCTCCCAACTCGGAAACCCCTCATTCCAATGAGAAAGTGAAGAGATTCAATGCACTTGGCTTATCCAAGAAGGGATGAAATGAATACCATGAGAAAGGGTTGCTGGTAAGAAAAGTCCTGATCAGCTGTTAGAGAGGGGTCTAGGGCTGAATCAGCTTTGGGTTATCAGGGCAGAGAAGTGCTGGAAAAGGCTTCCCTAGGACCATAAGCTGTAGCAGTCAGCACAAGGGGGTGACTGGCCCAAGGCAGAGACCCTGCTTACCTGCAGAACTGCATGGATGGTCCTGGGGTAATTGCTGCTGCTAGCCTGAGCCTGAGCCACAATGCATTTTGGTCATTCGGAGTGGTTCAGAGGGGCTTCCCCACATCTTAAGGGGCAAAGGGCTTTTGCCATTACCTTATCTCAGTTTCTACTGCCTGTGTGTGCCAGGGGCCATTGGAATTGGGAGCAGGGAAGACTGCTGTTATCAGGTCATCAGAGCAAAAGTAATTCCACATCAGCAGTGATGCCATAACCTTGTGTAACGAGCAGGCCGGGCCACAGGGGAAGAGCTTGGTGCCGTAATGACACAGTGGCATGATGTGGTGTCAGGCAGGCAACCTGTGCCTTGCCTGCATATGGAGCTAAGTGCAGGAGGTGGGCTAGAGCCTGTCAAGGGCTGAAAGTGCCTTTCTGAATATTGGGGACTTTTGGAGGCACATGGAAGGAAACAGACTGGGGAGCAAGATTTCTGCCTGGTTTTGATCTTCAGAAAAAGCAGGCAGACATAAAGAAACCCCTGCTAAGTGCCACCCCTGGGGCAGCTAGTGTGGCCGGGCACAGCTAAAGGTGGGGGCATAGGAGTCTTGGCAACACAGCAGCCAAATGACTGTGTCCTCAGTGGAGCTGCCTGAGTTGCTCAGGAGGCTCAAAGCTAATTGTCTTGGGGCTGTTAGAGGTGGGACAAGGTTGTGCGTGCTTGTAGAATGGTCTTGTCTGATGTGAGTGAGCCTGCAGGACCAGGATGTGCCTTGGGATGAGTGCTGGACGGAGAGGAGGACTAGTAATGGTATGGTGAAGAAGGGCAAGGGGTGGGGGAGGATAATCTCCAGCCAGTGGCAGATGAGGAGAGAGTCCTGGCAGTGTGTCCTGGCCTGACAAAAATATCCCTAAACTTGGGACTCTCATCAGGGCTTGTTGCTTCCCTGGACAGTGGTACCTCCTTGGCAGCTGCTGCCTGAGCTGTTGCAGGTGATGAAGTTGTGTCATGTTTGAGCAGGGATGTGGGCATGCCAGTGCCATTTGTGCTGGTGCCCTGGGGCAAGTCAGCAACCTGTCTGGGTGTTGGGCTTGCACCAGATAGGCTCATCAGTTTGGATGAGCCAGACAATGGTACGGGGGGGGGGGTCCCTGACTCCGTGGTCATCATGTCCTGTGAAGGACCAGGGTGAGGGGGGAGCCATGTAGTCAACACTAAGCCTGCTTTGGGCCAGAGCTAAATCCTTAGTTGCAGGCAGACAAGAGGATGTTTGGAGCCAATTCCAGCCACTCATCAGCAGCATGCCAGAACCTTATCAGTGCCACTCAGCCATCATCCTGGCTTGTGTCTCTGTGTCCAGGATGGCAGTGGCACTCTGCAGCGCAGCAGCTCCCTGGGGAAAATCCGGGATGTGATACGGAGGAGCAGTGAGATGTTGGTCAAGAAACTGCAGGGCAATGGTCCCCTGGAGCCCAGGAACACCAGGTAGGTAGAAGGATCAGGCTGGGTACAGGGCAGGTGGGGGCCCTGACACCTTGTGGGTCTGGATCTGATCAGACACAGCGTGGTCAAACCTGCTCTCCTCTGCTTTCTTGTAGCATGAAACGAGCTGCATCATTAAATTACTTGCACAAGTCTAGCGATGCTTCATTTGAGGTAAGCTCAGGGTGGGTGCAGGGACTGGTACAGGAGTGGGCAGTGGGGAGTGGGCAGTGCATCACAGCTGGTGAGGGGCATAATAGCGGGCCACAGGTGCAGTGCCTGAGACCTCACAGTGTGTGCACTCTGCGGCTGTGCAGTGTTGGAGCCACTCTGCCTAGGCTGGTGGTCCCACGGCACCCCTGGGCAGCTGCAGACCTCTTCCAAGGTCATAGCTCCAAACCTGAAGGTGTTGCCTCCAAGTACCCACCTCCCTGCCTGCTCAGCAACCCCTCCAGCCACAGAATGAGAGCAGAGGCAGCTCTTAATGGGTCTAACAGCAGCACCAGGGCATCTCTGGCTTGTGAGGCAAGGGGAGTTGGGGTAGCAGCTTTGGGGCATGGGATTGGACTGCAAGTACCTCACCGGCACTGTATTTTTTCTAGGGCACCCAAGGCCTCCGTGCAGAGAGCAGAGGCCTCAGCGCCAGCAGCATGGACCTGTCCTCCCACAGCTCCCTGCTCTCCTCCAACTGACCTGGCTGCTCTGCTGCTGGGCACCCTGGCTTCGCGCTGCACAGGGCAGCACCCGGCACCTCCCCCCACCACCTGCTCTGTTTTCCCCATCACCGGCTCTTGTGCCACCGTCTGTCTGCCCAGCCCGGCCTCCCCCGGGAGTCCCTAGCTAGTTTGGGCACCGCAGCCCGCCCGCATGCTCCTCTGCCGCACATCGGGCTCAGCAGCCCCGGTGGCGGCTTGCTCGGTACCGGTCGCACACGCTCGCCAGGTAGAATCGCCAGCCCGGGGAGGGGGGGCGGGCTATCCCACGGCCGGGGCAGTGGCAGAAGTGCCCCGTGCCCCTGGACGCCGGTCCCCCGCCGGGTGATCGCTGTACTTTATTTTATTAAATAAAACCGACCCTAGAAGCGACCGCGGCTCGGCCTGAGGCGGGGTGGGCGGGGGGGGAGCGGGCGCCGCCTGGCGGGGGGACTGCGGCGACGGTCCGCGCGCGGTCCGCCGGCGCGCCAGGGGGCGCTCCCGCTGCGCCGCCCCGAGGCGGTGCCGCTCCCGGCGCCGTTCCCGGCGGACGCGATGGCGCGGATCACGCTGGAGGACCTGGAGCGGCTGGGCGAGGAGCCCGCGGCCGCCGGCGGGGACGGCGGCGACAGCGAGGACGACCAGGAGGAGCAGGGCCGGCTGTTCGCGCACTGGGAGGCCGTGGCCAGCACGCATCGAGTGAGCCTGCCCCGAGGTGAGCGCCGGGCCGCGGGGGTGGCGCGGGCCCGCCGGGGCTGACGGCACGGACCGGGACTCCTCCTGCGCTGCGGCCGGGGCGAGCCTTGTCTCTCCTGTTGCTTTGCCTTGCAGACATGGCAGGCCCGATCGCCCAGATGGCCCGGCACAACCAGGCTCGCGAGCCTGTGCCGTACGTGTCCCTCTCGCAGCACGGGAAGGTGAGGCCGGACCCGCTCCGCACACCGGGGTTCTCGCCCGCTGCCCGCCCGTGGTGAGGCAGGCACCGGTGCTGCTGCCGGCCCGGGGAGCAGGAAGAGCCTCTCCCCGTGTCGGCAGGCGCGCACAAGCCTCACAGAGGTTCCCGCAGAAGCATCCCAGGATGGCACCTCTGGATCGGTGCAGTATTCTGGCGTTCCTGCATCTCCTCCTCTGTAGAGTAATGGCAGTGCTCAACTTCCCGGCCTTTATTTTAAAATTGGACTAGTCCTGCTGCTTTCTCTGGTCTTCTGACTTCTAGCTGCCTCCTTTACCAACCTGTCCTCTGCTGGGGTGGGCACATCCAAGAGAGTGAATTTTCAGTTCAGAATCTGCTCCCTGCCTTGCTCAATACTCCTCATTGCGTAGCTCAAAGCCCTGCTGGCTTTGCATTTGTGCTGGTTATGTGGCTACTGTTTAAGCTGGAGATCTCAGCTGGCACAAGATAAATATGGTTCTGTGGGGAATGCAGGGCCTCTGGCCCTTGTCGTCAGACCTGAGCATGTGTTGTTACTTGTCACAACTGCCAATCCAAACATGGTGTCTTCTGCCTGAAGATCTGCTCTCCATGCTGGTCAAGTTGCACACTTCTTCTCATCTCTTGCACATATGGGTGCTTCTGAGCTTTGAGAAATAACTGCTTGTCAAACTGGTTCCTGTGTCTCTGCAGGCCTCATTGGACTTGCTACCCAAGACATCTGTCAGTTGTCCTCTATATGAGGGCAGGTTAACCAATTTCTTCTGGGCTGAGGTCCAGCACTCCCTGTAAAACATGTCTGAGCATGTGGGTTGTGCAGCTCTGAACTGGGGCTTCACCACACTCTCTCTTTCCCTGTTCTTCTGGTCCCAGGGACTTAAGCTGGCCTCTTCTCCACCTGCGTTGATCCCAGGCAGGAATGGGGCCCCAGGACTTTGTAGGAACTGAAGATCTTTTGTTGCCTGAAGATCTTCTGTGCCTGAGGAAGATTCTTGCAGTTTGAGGCTGGGTGAGAAGAGCCACTTCCTGGCATTAGGGCTGAGGGGACTTTGGAGCTGGACTCTTAGGGACACATTTCCCAGGTTCAGGCAGGTCATTAGTATTTGTTGCTTTTCCTGAGCTATCAGTGCTATAAGACCTCATTCTCTCAGAGGCAAGTGAATTATTGTGTCACCTACAGTGCCATGCTCTGTCGGTACTCAGTCAAATTCCCCAGCTCACATTGCAGGGACCTGTTGCTACTGGATCTGTGTGAAGCATCTTCAATATTTCTCTTGGCCAACTCTTATCTGGAGTGGTGGTGCTTAATATAAGGATCAGGCTGTGGCATACCCTACTGTTGTGACTTGCTGAGTTGATAGGTTTATTTGCAGATGGTGTGGCAGATGAGAGTTGCAAATAGTGTAGAGGAACAGGTAGTTTTCTTGCTTGGAAAAGAGTCTTGCCCTGCTCTGCTTTGCTTGGTGGGACAATAGCTGGCATGGCCTCAGCTAGAAGGCTGGCCTGCAGTGTTCTGGGGCTCTCTTACTGGCATCCCACTGATGCACAACAGTAGGCCAGATGCCTTCCTTCTGCCTTTGGTTTGGCTCTCAGAGACCTGATGTGGGTGGAGGCACAGGGAGGACAACAATTCACTGTTGAGTCTGATCACAGCTTCCTGGCTCGGTCACTGCCAGCACAGCTGTGGAAGCAAGAAGTTTGGGAAGATACCCTAAGCTCTGTGGAACAAGGTTGTCTCATGACCACTTTAATCTGGTTGAAGAACAAGAGAACAGCAGGAAGATAGGTGCTGGTTACAACTTCCCAGCATCTCTTTATGTGTTACCTGTGATCACAGACATGCCATGAGCTGAACTATGAGCATATCCAGATGCAATTTTCCCCACTCCCCTTGCCCTGCTTCTGTGTTGACTTTCTTCAGAAGACTGTACATTCTGTCTTGGAAATAGAGATTCTGACCCATCTCACAAAGTTGTCATCTCTGCATCAGCTGGGTTCATGTCTCTTCTTCCTCCTATCGCTTCTTGGTATGGGAGAAGGATCTGAGAGGAGTTTTGTTCCAGTCTTCACAGCTCTTCTGGATGCTAGAGCTCTTCTGCCATATTTTCCCCTCTACTGGGCGAGAGTCTTTTTGCTCATTATCTTCTGTGCATACAGTGTTCCAAGGAAAAGGCACTGTACCTGAGAATAACATCAGCCTTACTGGAGGCCTTTGGGTGCCTGGAATCAGGAACATCCTTGTGAGTAGGCAGGACAGAGACCAGAGGATGTACTGCATTCCTTGTGCATGCCAGGAGCCTCCAGACCCCCTTGCACCCTGTCCCTTGTCTGTGCCTTTCCTTTTGCTGACTTTTGCCCGGTGCTCATAAGTATCCTTGTCTGAAGTGTGTGTCATGCCAGCTCCCCTTGCCTTCTTTGTCCTCCTCTGCCAACTGATTAGCAGAGGGGCTTGTTTTGGCAGGGTTGTGTCTGCCCGCTTCTTGCCTGTCAGTGTTGGTTTTCCACTCAAGTGCTGCAGTGTTGTCAGCATGCTTAACTCTGACTTGGCTTCTCTGTGGCCTGTTTCAGTGCGAGGAAGCAGCCTATGAGGAGCGGCGTTACCCAGCTGGGAAGTGGGCATGTGTCACCAAGGGGGAGCCCATGTATGAGCAGAGCATCTCCATGAGCTTCATGAAGCTCATGCGCTACATCTGCAAAGAGAACTCAGTAGGTGTGTGCAGGCAACGGCTGGAGGGGCTGGCAGGCTGCACAGAGGGAGGGCTTTGCCACTGTCCATCTGGAGTGGGGAGGAGGGCTGCCACTTCTGACCCACCTGTCTAACTGCCTTCCTACCTCCTTCTAGGTTGCTATCTGGGCATGACAGTCCCGGTGCTCAACGAAATCCACCTGACAAAAGACGAGACCGAGCTGGAGCGTGAGGTTGTAACTGCCTATTATCTCCCAGAAGAGTTCCAGCAAAATCCTCCTGTTCCCCTGGACCCTGAAATCCACATCACTGAGAGGGCACCGCTCCGGGTTATAACCAGGTGACCCCAGCACCAGAGGTGTTTTCTCAGCTCAGCAGAGATGTACGAACTCCCTGCATGGCTGCTGTGGTTCCTTGGGCAGAGGGATGGGAGCCCTGGCTGTGGGAAGGGGGAATGTGCTGGCTCTGTTACTTATGTTGCTTCCTTTGCTACAGGGTTTTCTATGGGATGACCACTGAAGAGACAATTCTGCGGGAGATCAATCTCTTCTGGGAGCTCTTGGGCTCCACAGACACTGTGCTCCGGGAAACCTACATTGTGGCTTCTTATGAAAATCCCAGTATCCCTCAGCGCCGCAATGAGATCTGGTTCATCTGCCGAGCAGAGTGAGTCCCCTCTGTGACCGCAAACCGTCCTGTGACTGGGCCTGGTGCAGATGGCAGTTCTGACCCAAAGGAGATGGAGCACGTCCTGACCCACTATTCACCCACAAAATGACAGACCAAGAGACTGCGGAGTGGGTTTGCAGTCTGCCCTGCAAGGGTCCTATCAGGGGAAATCCTGCCTGGTCTGCACTTCACCTGCCCCCACAGGGGCCAGCTGAGGCTGGAGCTGGCACTAGGGACAACCTCTGCAGCAAGCTCCTGGTGGGAAGCATGTGGTGGGGGGTCATTAAGGCAGTAACCATGTGGGCTTGTGCAGTGTGCTAGCCTGACCTGTGCTCCTCTCAGCTCTGAGCTGGGCTTGCAGAGCCGTGCCACATATGCCAGTGGGGCTTGTGATTGGCAGAAGCACAAGCTGATGGTGTCTAGAAGGCAAATGACTGTGTATAAGGTGTGGGGCTCTGTGTGGCCTCTGGCCTGCTTCCTGTGAGAATGGCTGCCTGTCCCGAACAGAGCCACTGAAATGCTGCTACAGGGACAG
Organism: Neopelma chrysocephalum; assembly: GCF_003984885.1. NCBI lineage: Eukaryota > Metazoa > Chordata > Aves > Passeriformes > Pipridae > Neopelma > Neopelma chrysocephalum. The sequence continues at coordinate 1,367,436 of NW_020897779.1, forward strand.
TGGAGTTTGAAGCGGGAAAGGGCTTGAATTCAGGTGGGAATCCTGAATGTTTCCTGCTGGGGTGGCTCTCTTTGGACTGTTAGGTGCCTCCCTGGCTGTCACTCAACAGTCGTCAGCCAGGACTGGGGCGCTGGCAGCCTTTGTCCATCTATTGTGGGTGCTGTTTTGCAGACCTGCTGCTGAGAGGGACAGGTGCTGACAGCAGCAGCCGTGGCACCACTGTGTGTTGTGCATTGATCAGTAAGTTTCACATCCACAAATACCGTCATGCTTTCCTGGGGGAAGCTGGCAATGCCAACACTAAATAAACCCAGCTCAAACCACTGCAGCTACAGATCACTGATGGTGGGGATGTGGGGTGCGTGGGTTGGCTTGGGAAGAGGCTTGCTGTCTCCTTCCTGAAGATGCTCCAGGCTGCAAAGCTGTGGCTAATTTGAAGGGCTCTAATGTTTGCCCAGGTTATGACCCCGTGTTAAGCCAAGCACAGCCTCTGCACTGCTGCACATGCTGCTTTTGTTGCTACTGCAAACAACTGTGGGCACACTCCCCTGCCGGTAAGGTGCTTTGCTGTTGGATGGGGTCTGCTCTAGCCTCATTTTTCTCCATTCAAAATTTGGATCCTTTGGCTGTACTGCATATGGGCTCCTGATCTTTGGGGTTGAGAATTCTAATGTGACTGTACGTCATGCTGGTTGGCTGCAGAAACATGTACTTCTGCAGGGATGTGTTTAACTGGCTTGGTGTCAAGGGACTGGTGACTGCTTCTGACCCAGTTCCCAAGGGGTTTCCTCCTGCTGTGACTGAATGTGTGCTGTGTGGCTCGCTGCCTGCTGCTCAAACTCTGGCTCTGGCCCTTTGGCCCTACACTGCAGCTGGAGGGTAGGAATGGGGGGAAAGCCAGGGCCAGCTCTGTGGTCTCACTGCCCTTAGCAGCACAGTTGGCTTCTGCCATTCCTTTCTTCAGTCAGATGCTGTTCACTGGCCTCTCTAGGCTGGCTTGCCTTCTGGCAGCAAGGAGTCTGGCTGCCTAGCTGGTGGCTGTGGGGAGAGTGGGGCTGAGCATGTTACACCCTTCTCTGCAAGGGAGCAAGGGAGCTTCAGGCAGAGTCTAGGCAAGCACAGCAAGGGCAGACAGTGGTTTCCTGGGTATCTTATGGTGCAGTTCTTGTTCCTGAGACACTAAAGGCAATATGGACTGGGGAGATGCCGTGACAGCCTGCAGCTCTAAGGCTGATGTGGTAAGTGCTCCTCAGACAAGTCATGATACCTGGGTCAGCAGTGCTGAATCACTTTCCTTCCTGGGGAAAAAGCAGCAATGCTCTTATGTGAGGCTCAGGTCAGGTGGCTCAGTATCAGTGGGAGAGCAAGTCTGCCAGGGTGTGTGGGACAGAGACACTTTCTCTTACTACACATTAGCTGCTTTGCTTGTCTTGAGCTTGCAGGTTGAAATAAAACTTCCTTTCTAGAGCTTTTTGAGTAGGGTACCACTTCCTCTGAGGCTTCTTGGTCCCCAACCACAACCAGAACAGCTTTTGGTGGCAAGAGATGATGGCTTCCCTACACGAGGGGACTGGTCTGTGGTTACTGGCAAAGTTCCACGGCTGCATGCCCTGTGGGAACAGCTCCGTGGTCTTCCAGGAGGTGGTAATGGAGGCTTCTGGTGCAGCACCAGAGTGGCACTGCCACGCAGGGCATCAGCACGCTCCAATCCTGTGCCACAGGTTTTGCTGAGTAAAGGCTTCAGCATCCTCTGTGATGGATTCAGCAGTGCTTGCGGGGATGTTGTGTGCCTCATGGCGAGTCTTCCACGCAGTACCAAAAGCAGCTAGCATTTTGGAGGCTCAACAAACCGGCTGGAAAGCTGGCCTTCAGAGCTACAGCTGTGAAAGCCCGTGTTGCAGGACTGCAGCGCATTCTACCGGAGGCATTGGGTTGGGCAGAGAGGCCTCCAGCCTGAGCCATGCAGATGGCCAGACCAGCTAATGCCTCGGCTTGGGCCCTGCAGAGGAGCAGCAAGGGGCAGGCTTCTTATGCTTCTTATGCTGTGTCCAGCCCTCTGCCCCTAGCAGGGTGTGGAGCTCCTGGCCCCTGCTGCCCCAGTACTTTCATAGGGTCTCTCACAGCGGTACAGACCGGGAGCTTCTGCCATCAACTTAACAGCCCGACTACGAGGAGCCCCTGGGCGGGAAGGGACCTCTGTCGCCTCCTCGCTGCTCCGGGCACGCCGTGTTCGGCAGGAGCAGGGGTCGCGCAGCGCAGGGGCTCCCGGCGCGGCCCTCACGGCCCCCGGTACCGGGGAGGCTCTGCACGATGACGCCGGCGAGCCCCTCACCTCGCGATGGAGGCACGGGGGGTCCGAGCCCGGCACCGCCCGCGGGACCCCGTTCCTCCCGACCCCGCCCGGTTTCCGGTGGCTGCCCCTCCCCCGGAACCCCTCCTGCCGGCGGCGGCGGGCGGGGCGGCGGCGGCGGCATGGCTGGGGGCTGGCGGGCGCGCTGACTGGCGCGGCGGCGGCGAGGGGTGCGGAGGATGGCGGCGGTGCGGGCGCTGCTGGTGCTGGGTGAGTGCGGGCCAGGGCAGCCGCCGCAGCTTCCCCCGCCCCGGGAATGCAGGTCCCGGCGGCGGGGCGGGGGCGGAGGGGCTTCGCGCCCCCTCCCACGTCCGTAGCTGGGCCGCGATGGGGCCGGCGGCGGGGCGGGGGGCCCCGCGGCTGCCGCCGCCTCCGGGGCTGAAGGAGGTGCGGCCGTCCCCGGGGCCGAGCCAACGGTGGTCCGCGCCCCCTCGGGTTGGGGGGGGCCCGCGGGGCTCCGGCGCAGAGCGGGGGCTGCGTGGGGCCCTGTGTGTTCCAGCCTGGGGGCGGCCGCGCCCCCGCCCCGCGCAGCCCCGGGAGCCAGCGGGGCGCCTCGCCCGGCTCTCCTTCCCCGGCGTGCGCCGGCTCGCCCTGCCCGCCCGCCCGCTCCTATGGGGGAGCGTCGTGCCTAAATCCAGAGGGATGCAAATACGCCAGACATTTGCCGTCTGGGAGATGGCGAGCAGGCGCTCCCGGAGCAGCCGCGCTCCGGGGAGGGCTCCCGGAGGCCCCTCTGGCGAGGCTTGGCCCCGACCCGCGCCCCTCCGGGCTCCGTGGAGAGAGCTGAGACTGGGAAGGCTGTTTGTGTGCAGTGGTGGGTGGTTTTCCTATGAAATCTGATCAGATCAAAACTCGGAGAACAAACAGTGGGCGCGCGGGGGGGTTCCACCCGTGGAGATTGACCTCCCGGCTCCTGGAGGGGTTTTGTCCCTTGCTGAGCGCATCTGGATGAGCCCTCTCCCCCGCCCCCCGTGCCACCCTCCATGCCGTGTAGGGTGTGAGCCAGCCTCCCTGCCCTGTCCCAGCTCTGCGGCCCCTTGATTTTCCTGGCTGCTTGCTTTTCACGTTGTCCAACCACAAAGCCCAGACCCCCCTTCCTTCGCTCTGCTCCATGGTGTTTCTCCCCCGCTGGCCTCTTAGCACCGTTTCCCTTGTCTGAGGAGCCCAAGGTCTTGGCTGTGGCATGAGAGGCGCAGGGGCTGTGAGCTGGTTTTCAGCCTGGCTTTGAAAGGTCCCACGGCTGCCCCATAACAGAGCACCTTGTTTCTTCTCTTTGGAGCCCTGCAGATGGGGAGGGTCCTGCGTGCTGCTAGTAGCTGTTTGCAGTCCTTTCTGTCTCACTGTGCACAGTTGTAGAGTTTGCTTTCCGGTTTCTGCTGCAAAATCAAGAGCAATCTTAGTTTAGCACTTGGGTAGGATACTGCCTCTGAGGGAATGATATCTATAGCGCTTCTGCCCTTCCATATCTGGAGGTGTGGCTGAGCCCTGCTGCCAGGCGGTAAGTATTGTCCAATTTACAGCTGATAAGCACGAAAAGCAATGCTTACTTAGCTGATTAGCACCGTGATTGCAGAACGTCTTGGCAGCCTTCTGGGAAGGCTGTTTCTGGAGAGGGAGTGCGTGCTTAGCTTGGGCCCTGGATTGAAGCCACAGGGCCCTGTGAACCTGCCACAGCATTCACCTAGCTGCCAGCAGGCCACTACCGGCAGCTGGGATGTGCAGACCTGCCTGAGAGGGCTGTCGGTCGCCTTTCCTACCAGCACACTCCGCTCTGCAGTTGCTGGAGTTTCTGTGCGGCTCCAAGCATGTACACTCCTTGTTTCTCTTGCTGAGCAAGACCATGTCCTGCAGCACTGGGAGGAACACGCTGCTGTTGGGCTCACAGACACTAAAAAATCTCAGATGGCAAAACATACTGTTTGACATCTAGGTTTTTACTGGCTAGTGGTAAGTTTTGTGGGCTGCAAGGTGTCGTCTCCCTTTGCCTGTAGATGCTGTTTGGAAAGAGCACTGGGCAAAGACCTGTGAGGCATGGAGGCTCATACAGGTCCTTTGCCATGTGTTTCAGAAGCGCTCGGTGCCTGGACTGCTGGTCCTTGTTCCTTCATTTCTGTTGTTCAGTGAAGCTCTGATCTTTCTGGCAGTGGCACTGCAGCATGCTAAATGTGTGCTGACTTATGCTGGAACATCTGGTTGAAGTGCTAGCAGAGGAAATATTTGCTGAGTCAACTTTTCTTTAAAGCGAAAAACCCTCAAAAGGTCAATTTTGTTCTGGAAATGCCTCCATGTCCTGTGGTGAGCTCTGTGTTTCTGTATGGCAATACTTTTCTCATGTCTGCTAGCAAGCCTGGTCTTAAAGAAGGAAATTTCTGAAGACGGTAATGATCTGATCCCCCTTGGGACTTGGCTGTATTCAGATGGGGCTCTAGGCGGGCTGGAACCCTGATGTGGCAGGAGCTTCAAAGGCATAGCAGCTCCATAGTCGTGACCATAGGCACTTCTTTGTCTGCACAGTGGGGTCCTGAACCACTGTGAGCTGGCACTGATCAGAGGGTTGTCGTGTTCTGCATCCTTTAAAGATGTCCTCTGCGCTCTTAATTGATCTGGAATGAAGCCGTCTTCTAAAGGCAGATGGGCAGACGTTTAAACTGCAGCAAGCACCCTGTATTTAGTTGCATGCTGGGTGATGAACACTTGCTGATTGAGAATATGTTTCCTCCCCGTCTGCTGAATACCTCTTGCTCAAGGGAGGCAAGTGGATGGCGGCTCATATCTGCTAGTAGGTCAGATGTTTGGCCAAGGGCTGGTCCATGTTGCATCCGAGCGGGTAGGCACATGTGTCCTAGGAGAGCAGGCTGCACTTTCTCTAAAGGCCATGGAGCTCAAGGGGAATGGAGAAAAGAAGGTAGGAAAGGGGTAGGAAGAGAAGAGCCTGGCTTTGGGGCAGTGGACAAGAACGCAAGGGTCAGTTTGGCTGTGAGTGATAAGGCGCTTCAAAAAGATCTGAAGGCTGTGAGGCCTGGTTACAGGTATTTGCTAGAGGATCTTTACACGAATATTTTTCTTGCCTTCATTTCAATTCATCTGCTATTTAAGTTGCAAAGATCAAAGCTGTATTCCAGCAAGCTAACGTGGACTTAAGTAAATAGCTGGACCTAGTACACCTCTTTCCAGTGAATAAACACTCTTTCCTCTCTGAACATTTTCAAGCATACCTCTCATGCCTGGAATGCAAAATATTTCACATTAGCAATGGGTGTTTCCACTACTTTCGATATTTGGGAACTTGGAACAAATGCTTATTTAGCAGCGGACAAATTTAGGTACAAACGTGCTCTTTGTGAAGGCAGTTGCTCCTGCGGTGTTTGCAGGGAAATTCCCTTGAGACTGGGGGACGTGTTATTGTTTGTCCAGACCACAAGGAGCAGTTCTCGTGCTCCATACGTGGTCCTGTGGGCTGGGACAGGCAGCTCTTTGGAAGCCTGGAGGGCAGCGAGACCAACAAGATGTTTGGCAGATGCACAGGAACATTCTTCTTGGTGAGGTTTAAGTTGCACAGGGTGTTAACTTTGGGTTTGGTGGGGTTTGCAAAGGCTGTGAACCAGCACAGTGGATTTTGCTGTGTAAGTGAAAGAGGCAGGCCCACAGGTGAGCCTTTGGCATGGCAAATACCTCCTGAGAAGGCTGATAGTGCCCGATGTGGGAGAAAGGCAACTATAGTGTTTTTTACCTTTATAAGAAATCAACTGTGTCTTGAGGGAGAGAGGAAGGAGAGATGGAGAAATGACGATTTGACAACTGACCGAAAGAAAGACCAGCATATTGGTAATTGGGCCTCAGTGTACATTTCAGCATGGCAGAGGTGCCAAGGTGGGTGGTCTGATTCCACATCAGGCTCCTTGCTTGGAAGATGTTGGGAGGTGTCATCTAAGAGCTACTTGTAAATGCTTTTTAGTCTGTTAGAAGAGCAGATGTTGTATTGCACAGTGGGGTTAAAAGGCTGTGCTGTGAATGTAGTGTACCTTATGTGCTGGATTGCCTGAAATAAGCAATCCCACTGCTGGACGTGGAAGAATTTGTTCTCTGAGAGAGACCTTACAGGAAGGAGGTAGGAATGCTGCAGATTTTCAGGCTTTTCATATGGCTGCTGCTAGAGCAGCAGCCACTCCCTGGGCTTTGCCATAGTTTGGAGGCTCTGCATGTGGTTCATGTCTTGTTCCTCATGTTCTTGTGAGCTTTCAGCAGTCCAGAAACGTTGTGCATCTCTTGCATTTTTAGGGAGGTTGTTCTGAGTTGCAAGTAAGACAGGGGACCCTGGGGTCTTTTAGAAACCTGTTTGCTTGCTTCCTAATGCCAAAGCTATTGAACCACAGCACAAGGAAGCAAGCACATTGATTTTGGAGGATATGGCCAGTTCAGAGTCCTGTACTTCTACCTCCTTCATCCTACCAGACCCTGTCAGGATCTGCTGTGCTGGTTGTGTTGATGAGGTGTCAACTCTCTCCTTTTCCCTGCCTATCACTGTGGGATCTGATCCAGAGGCTGCTTTCCTGCACTGCTTTTGGGTGCTATGTGAGGGAGCAGTGTCCAGTCACCTCTCAAGTCATACAGGGCCAGCAAGTCCACCTTTGCACTGCAATGGGAAGTGTTGCTCTTGCTGTTTGGTTTAGAGGGCAGCTGGTGTCCCTATAAAAGGACCAGACTGAAGGATCATCATTCTAGAGAAGAATGATGAAACCATCTCCTGTTTCACTCTTCCTGTGCTTTCTGAATATATATATCACTGTGCAGGCAGTAGAAAGCAAAAGAGGCTTGCAAGGTATGTTGTTATACGGATATAGGTTAGTTTGGGAACTAGACCAGAATCTAGCTTTGCAGGAGGCACACGAGTGTCTGCAGTCCCAAGAAGTGAAGTACTGGAAGAATAGGTGTCTGGGGTTTCTTCTGGAAGTGGGCAAAGGCTGGTTGTAGTCCTGTGGGCTCTTAAGGATGGAGGCACATTCGGTGTTTTTAGCAGCTGCAGTTCTCCATGTCCAGGCTGTGGATCTGGGTGCTGCTTGAATAGAGGTTGAATAGGTTTGTCCAGTATTTCCTCTTGCCTCTGCTTTGGTGTGTTGCAGCACGGTGAGGATGAACCCATGCTAACCCGTCAAGGCAAGGACTCCATTTCTGGTTATTCCTTTGTTCCAGGGAAATACTTGGCAGCAAGCGCTGTTCTGTGTTTACCTGTGTCTCCTTTTAATCTGTGCAGCCCTTGCCGAGTAGCTGTGGAAGATCTTCAAGCCAAACACAAGTGGTCTTTGTTTCAAAGCATCAATTTGTGTTGGCAGCCAGGTCTGCAGCGCATGTGCTTTTCATTGACTGCTACTCCGGCTCCATTTCTCACTCTTGCCAGCTCTTTTTTAAACTTAATACAAAAATGTTTTCCCTGAGCTTAAAAGGTTGAGCCGTACAGTACTTCTAGTCTTAATTTAAGCCTTGCCGTTTTCAGGGAAGCAGTCTGTTCTGTGACCAGACAGAGACTGCTTCCCTCTGCTCTGAGAAGTAACTAATACATGCTCTCTGATCAACAAAGAGAGAGGGAAGGGGGGACTTCAGAGTGGTTTGCAAGTTTCTGAAAGCCTGTTCTGTGTGCTTGAAATGAGGAGTTTGGGTGTGCCTGCCCAGCTCTGACCATTCCTGAGCTTGCTTGTCTTAGAGTAGTTTGGGAAAGTTGATGGGTGGGTGCTTTTGTTGATACTCTTTGCAGACTGTTACTGCCTGGGGCTGCTCCTTTTATTTGATCAGCTTTCAAAAATCCATCCTCTATTCTCTGATTTTGACCCACTGCAATTGTTTTCCAAAGGCTTCTCTTGAAAATGCATTCTAATCCTTAAAGTTATAGGTGACATCCAGGCAAAGGCCTATGTCATTGCTTAAAACATTTCTATTGGTAGTGAACAGGTGGATGTTGAGGTGTTCAGGTGCCCCAGAGAGCAGAATGAAAGCTAGCCAGGTCCAACTGCAAAAGCCAGGATGGAACAGTGCAGTGAGGAGTACTCTTGAACTCCGATCCCCTTGCACAGCAGGTCCACACAGGTTGTGTGTCTGGAGAGGAGGCATGACTGTTTTTAAACTGATGATTCCTTGTGTGAGATGGTGCTTGCCAGTGGGATACCAATAGTCTGTCTTCTCCTTGTCAAATTAAGTTGTGATTTGAATGGAGCAGGCAGGAAGTTCAGCATTTGTGGATTGGAGTGTGCACAGGGCCCCTGAGTGTGCATGAATTCAGTCCACCACTGTCAGATGGTCTGGACCTCTGTGAGGTTGGGATGTCTTGGATTGATGCTTGTATTGTGCAGGATGATGAATGAAGAAAACTGATACAAGCAGATTTCTGTCTGGAAAGTGGCGTGACGCATTTGATTTCAGGGCATGAACCTTCCCTCTCTGGAAGGCAAGATGTTGCATGCTGGGAGAAAGCGATGACACGGGGTTGCTGTGTGTGCTGGGAGCTGGTGCAGAAAGGGGCTAGGGCTTAAGTGAGTGAGGATTACAAGTCTACTTGTATTTCAGCCCCTGGTTAACCGATGTTCAGTTCCTGGGTGACTTCTCTCCCAGGAGACAGCAGAGTCCATGAGTGCTGTGCCCTCAGACCTCAGTGCTAATGGCAGATGTTTGTTTCCAGAGTAGCTCTAAGGTGACAGGCTTTATAACTTTTCCTCTCCTGTGATGCTGTTGTGAAATGAGGTTTGTCCCAGCATCAGAATTTTACACCTGAATGCAGCTCAGGCCACCCTGAAGAGCAGCCAAGACAGCGCCCTACTGCTGTCAATTTGGGCACACTGGCAAGTTGGCTCTGTCCTCCATCACCCCAGAAAGCCAGAGGAGTCTGTCCCCAGAGCCATGGCATGTGAAGGCTGAGTACCATTCTGGCAGCAGGGGGGTGACTTACATGCCTCTGGGCATCCCTATAGGGGGTTGTCCTTGCTGTCCGGTGATGCACAAGATAGGCACGGTATTGCTTAAGACCAGCTATGAATGCTCTCCTCACTACGGTTGCTCATTGACTTCTTTAAGAGCACAAAGGAAGCCTTTGATTCAAACCATACAGTGTCTCTCCAAATGGTTAAAGGCAGGACAAGCTGTGGCTTGCAAGTTCCTTTATTGCTCTCCGTGCATCGTGCTTTGGTGTGTGTCCTGGCTCTGCTGGGCCAACACATCATTCACGTGGCATGGATTGATGGGTGCTCCATGGTGCTGGCTCTGTTGAAGTTGCTACAGTGCCTGTATCTGTGGGAAGCTTTCATGGGAGGAAAGGTTGTGGCTTTTGTCTTTCCCAGCAAAGACAGGACGAGAGAAGATAAAAACAGACAGTCTTGTAGGGTGCCACACAGGGCAGTGCATCCAGTGCTCCTTAACTGTTCATGGGAGCATAGATGGGTCTGTGCTGCTGAGGACAAGTCATTTAGTTACGTCTGCAGAGAGGCCAACACTGGAAGTCTCCTTCAGCAGTTGCAGGAATTCTGCAAGTTGTCTTGGACCAAAGGTAGCTTCTTGTGAGTTACTGATGTTCTTTCTTCCTGTCTATCCGTACTGCCTGCTGTAAACGCTGTGAGCCTGGGACACATCTGGGCACCTGGCAGGTGCTATAGGAGTGGCCAGTTCCTGGGCTGAGTCGCCTTCTGTAGCAGTGAGATGGCAGTGAGATCTTGTTTTGTGATCACTCTTTTCTCCAGCTAGATTTGAACAGTTCTGTATCCACCATATTCCAAGCTAAAACCGAGCTCCAAAGGCAACACGTCTGTTTTTTTTTTTTCTCTGCTGAGTTCACTCCTGATGGCTCTCCCTGATGTTTTGTGTGTGTGCTTAACAACCTTCTGACGTGTAAGTGGAAGAGCTGCTTGCTGGGCCCTCACCAGCATTGATCCTCCTGCCCGGGTCCTGCCTCTGTCTTGCTGTCTTGTTCTGGCCCAAGTGCAGCTGTTCCTTTTCCAGTTGTGCCTCCTGCCTCCCCTTCTTCCTGATTCCTCTTCTCTATCCAGACCCACCATAGCATGCCACATGTCCCCTTCTCAGGCTTTGCTGTTGCTTGGTTTCTCTCCAATGCCTGCCTCTGGGCACTGCTGTTTTGCCAGGTGTGGCTGTGGCTTTCTCATCCCATCTTGAGATTGCTTTTGTCTCCTTGAGCCAGGCCTCCAGTTCGCTCAGGCTGGTGAGAAATCAGAGCAGAGCTGGCACAGGGCTGCTGAGATGTTCAGGTGGATCTTGGAAATCATAAGTCTTTTTTGACAAGAATTCTTCCTCTTAGCTGAAGAAATGTCTCAAAGCCATGTGACCTGAAGCAGAAACCACTAATCTGAATGGTTAACATTTTGGCAAGGAAATAACAAGTGTCGTACTGGGCATCGTTCAGCATCACATTTTGTTTCTGTGGCCTTGCTGGGATTTGGCCCTACCTCTCACTGGCTGGGGATACATTCCTGCAGACAAAGGCCTGTCATGGGTTTGATGGAGCAATCCGCGGGATGCTGAGTGGCCACAGTGATCAGCCAGGCACCTGCAGATATTTCAGCACAACTTCCTGCTCTCCAGGACCTGTTGTTGGTTGTCTGTTGCCACTGTTTGTGTGCTGACTTGGCATTTGGTTGCTTAGGATGTCCAGGTACTCTTCACACTGCTAGATTAGTGGCTGTCCAGTAAGAATTATTTGCTCTCCAGATATATTGGAAATTAGCTTTTTTGCCACAATGGAGGAAAGCACTTGTTTTTCAAGGAGATCTGGTTAGCATGAATTTCTGTCTCAGTGAGTCTGTTATAGCCAAGCTTTTCTTTAATTTGACACTGGAGCTTTGCATTAGATCTATTTAGTGCAAGTGTTCTGCTTGGTTATTGATTTGTAAAATATTCCAGAAAGTGTCCTGCTTGCATATTCTTCCCACTCAATGACTTTTTTCCATTTTTAGCTGAGATAATGTAGCAATGTCTCATAGTGAAGCTACCTTTTAATTAATATTGCATGAGCAGAGGAAATATTAGCTTCTCTGTCTACTTTCCTATATTTGTGGCTTTTAATATAGATTCATAAATGGCTTTAATGAAAATAAACAAGGAGCTGTTCTTCTCTGTGCCCTCTTTGCTTTCAGAGATGATACTGCAGGTTCAGCCTCCCTGGTGATGTTTCTCCCAGGAAGAAAGGTCCTGGACAACAGTGCTTCCCTGCACAACTGTAAATGATGATTGTGAAATAAGGCTGATCTTCAGCTTTCCAGGAATGAAAAGAGGAGGATCTAGGAGAAATCTGCAGACCTTAGGACTTAGTGGGAGACAGATGTGGGGAGTTGTGGATGATATTTTGTAGCTAGGAAGCGGTCAGTGCCACATAGATGCAGGCAGTATTTATGAACTTGTGTTCCTGAAACACTCGTGAGGGTTGACACAGAAATCATACAAACCCACTGGGAAGCCCTGGGCAACCAATCCATCCTCTTCAAGCTTCAGAGGCAGCCAGAGGTCAAAACTCAACAGTGCAGAGCCCATATAAACAGGAGGGACACCAATGCAGCTAGTGGAGTGAGGCCTATTTGAGGTGTCTCCTCAGTGCCTTTTTGTAGCAATTTTTAGTTTGCAGCACTGTGGTGGCTACTAGGAAAAGCTCGAGTGAATTTGTTGTGAATGCCTCTCCTGGGAGCTTCTTCTCTTCCTGTGGGAGGGGAGCAAAGAGGTTAAACCTTCAGTAAACCAAGTGGCAAAGCAGGATGCTCCAGAGACCCACTCACCTCCAGTGGGACCCACAATGCAGCTGTGCTCTGTGGGGAGTGCAGCAGCAGGATTGCTCCTGATCTACTGTTGTATGTGGCATTTCCCAACCTCTGCCTTCTCCTTGCTCCTGGGAAGGCAGAGTGGCTGAGAGCATGCTTGTGGGTGGGCTATAGAGAGGCAGTGGCATGAGGGGGTACACATCCCTGCAGCAGTTGCCAGTGCATGGATGTAATTTTCAAGACTATGGTACTGGATGAACCATTTCTCCCATGAGCTGTAAGCTGTCTGACGAGCTTGGCCAGCTGGATCTTCTTGGCTTCATGGCAAATCCATCTGAGTCTCTACAGGCAGATAACTAAGGGAAACTTAGCTGTAAATATACTGCCATGACCTGGAGAGAGATTTAAAATATTTATCCTAGAGCAGAGCTTGGGATATAAATAAGCTCCCTGTCTGTTTCCCTGCACGAAAGGCTCAGAAGTGCAGCTGTCCCTTTGTCCCCAGCTCTGGGAGTCCTCTTTGGGACTGGCAAGTTGCTCATGGGTGTCCATATGGATAGTGTAAACATGTAGCTGAGAGCAAAATGGAGAGGGTATTTGCGCTAGTGTAGATGTGAGTTCTTCACTGCACTTTCTGTCCCCTTGTTGCCCCCTCCCTCCCCAGCTGTTGTCCCTGGACTCAGGGTGTTTGTGGAATTTGTTGGTGAGCTATGTCTTGGGGTCTGCCTGGGTAGGGTTGTAACTCTCTCACTTGGCCCCCTGAGCAAGCACGATCTGCAAGACATCCGGACAAAGTGTATCCAAAGGCCAGCACGGGTTTGGGTGGTACTGGGGAGGTTTTGATCCTTCCAGTGGGTTTGGTGGCAGCACGCAAAGAAGCAGCTCACTCAAACACTTTCAGTGCCAGATATGCTTCTTTCTTCTGAGAGAGCAAAGAGGCCTTGCTGGCAGGAGTGTGCCGTGCCCAGTCCAGCCTTGGCTCGGGTGCTGAGTAGGCACCGTGCTGTATGGAGAGGACCTGGCTCTAAGCAGCAGCTTTGTCTTTTCCTGTGATGTGTTGATGAAGCAGCTGGCTTGGCTTGCAGGCCCCGTGTGCATGCTGCTTCTCTTTGCACTGCTTTCCTTGCCCTGGCCTCTTCCCACCCCCACCCCCTGCCCTTTTGTCTCTGCAGCCTGAGTTTCCATTCTCTGGAGTGGCTGGCTGGGGCTTCTGTTTGCTGAAGGGAAGTGCCAGACAGTTTTATGGAGCTTCTTCTGGTTTTTCCTGTCATCTGGAATGGCGTTTCAGCTGGAACAGGAAAAACGTGAAGCCCTAGCCAGAAGCTCCATCCACATACAGAGTGCTGTTATGGGGGAATCCCTCTTGGCTGGGCTTGGGATGGCAGGAACAACATCAGCCTTTAATCCTCAGCCCAAGGGAAGGGATGTGAGGATGGATCAGGAGGTGCTGGCCCCAGCTATCACGGGATGAGCTCTCAGCCACACAGAGCTTGTGGGTGCAGCAATGCAGCCTCATTGCCACAGGGCCTCACCTCGCCTCCAGCTCTGGGGCAAGGAATGCTGAGCCAGCTCTGTTGCAGCTCTTTCCTGCTGGCAGGACCTGCCTGACTGTTCAATGCCACTGGGATCTCCTCTACCATCAAAGGAGTTTTGCTTGGTGAAGACCTTGCCCCATTGTGGGGGAAGCATCATCGTTCAGGGCCACTGCTATGAAGATGTTGTCCTGGTATTTCTGGGAGTCCCATGGCCACCACTGCCTATGCTGCTCAGCATGCAGGCACAGGCCCACTTGCCTGACCAAAGCAAACTTCCTTCTCCATAAGCCAGAAGCCAAGTGGTGCAGACAGCTGCCAGCATGCAGCTGTGCCCCGAGTGTTTGGGCAGGAGAAGTGATGGTCTGGCTACCAACTCTGCCCTGTTCCTCTCCCAGCTGCATGACTGCAGCCTGCACTCATGGCTTGGGCTGCTTCTCTGGGCTGAGGGCTCAGGAGGGGTACCTGGGCTTTTCTTAGGGGCCTGGGACCACACAGTGGCCTCAGTGGCCCATCAGAATGGCATCCTTTCCCTGGGTCCAGACATGTCTCCATGGGGAGATGCCCATGCCTCCTCTTGCAGTGGTGGCCAGGAGCACGGGCAGTAGCCCTGTTGCTCGGAGCAGTGCCAACCTCCTCCCAGGGCAGACAGGGAGCTCCTGCAGTGCCAAGGCCAGTTGTTCTGGTTCAGCAGCCCCAGCTGTTTCAGGGAGCCAAGGAGCTTGGCTACCATGGGGACTTCCCTCTCTTGCTCCAGCTTTTTCCTGCTTGAGGAAGGTGCTATGATGTTGGGAGAGACTGTAGGGCAAGGTGCAGCTTAGCCCAGACACATCCTCCATAAAGACCACAAGTGAATCCAGCAGCCTTGGAGAGAAACTGCACAGCATGGTGTCTGCCCTGCCAGCTTGGTTAAGCCTGCAGTGGAGTATTGGTTGGCAACAGCCCTGCTCTGCTTGAGAATGAGTAGGAACCTCCCGAAATATTCCCATCACTCTGTGGCTGCAGAGTAGCACCCTTGTTTACTGTTCTTGCTCATTGCCAAAGCAGCAGCTAGTTCTTGCCCTAGACCTCACTCCCACTACCGCCCCGTCCCTGACTGCAGAGGGTATCATCATGTGCTGTTGCTTTGGGGTGGCTGCTGCCTGGCTTTGAGCACACAGGGAGGCAGGGTCTCTGCTCACTTCTGGTAAGGGTGAAGGCGGGGAGATATGAAAGTTAAGGGCTGCAGAGCTCCTATGGCAGAGTTAGGAAGCTCGGTTTGGAATCGTCTTGGAAGAAGGAAGCCTGAGGGATGTGTGGCTGGGGAGGGGGCTGGGATTCACAGGATATGGGCTGAGGAAGTAGAATGGGCAATGTAAGGAACAGAGGCAGGTAAGCCCCAAACTAGTTTGAACTGAGTGGGCGAGTGAGGTCAGTGCCAGGGTCTGTCTATCCTGACATGTGCTGCAGCAATCAGAAGTCTGCAGCTGGTTACCTGGGCTCACTGTCCTTGTGCTGAGCTTTTTTTCTCAGTTATACTGAGAAATAAATATACTTTTTTTTCTCAGTCTCTTTTCTCCTGCAGCAGGTGCGTGAGTAGGACCTGCCTGCTTTGGGACTGGAGCTGTGTGTGGCAGCAAGCTCTTCCCATGGCCCAGCTGTAGTATGTAGTATGGCCAGTCTTCGCGAACGAAGATTTTGGGAAAGGTCTTTTACCTTTCAAACCTGCGCAATGGATTTTTTAGGTGAAACACAGCATGCGCTGAACTGAGCCCACCCTTTAATCCTAAGGTTCATCTGCCGGGGCCAAGCGAACTTGGACAATGGCAGTGAGGTCCTCAGGACGTAGGTTTGTTTAGAGTGACCTTCTCATAGATGGATGGCCTTACAGGGCTGACGAGCTCCATCTGCCCGGGGGAGTATCCCTGACCGGGAAACGAACCCGGGCCGCGGCGGTGAGAGCGCCGCATCCTAACCACTAGACCACCAGGGGCCCCCGGCCCAGCTGTACCCCAGTGCATTACTGTGAGCTCCACCTTAGTGTCTTCTCCAGCAATTGATTTACAGTGTTCAAACCCCAGTGGCTTTGTTCTGGTTTCTTGTGATAATTGCTCAGAAGCTGGGCTTGGCCATTCCCATGTATGGGACCCTGGGCCTGGAAGGGCAGGGATCCCCCACAGCTTGGAGCTTCTTTGAACGGTTCTGGGGAGGCTAGTGGGAATTGCGCTAAGTGGTTGCAGCTTTTTTTAATTTTCTTTTTTTTTCCTCCCCAGTTCTAAAGCTTGGTTTGAAGGGCAGAATTGGCTTCTCAATGTTTGCTTGGTTGCTCCACCTAGAAAGCAGCGCAGAGAGGTGCTGTGGACCACCCGAAGTGAGCTCAGGCTGCAGTCCTGCAGCAGAGCAATTGTCACTTGTTGGTAGGCCAGCAGCCAAGTTGTTTCCAAACAAAGGCTTACTTGTGCCATAAGTAGTAGGGCTCCTGGTGGGGTCCATGAGGGTGTCCAGGGCCTGGGCAGATGTAATCTTGAACTGGCACACGGGAATGGAGCTAAGGAAAGAATGGACCAGTCTCAGTTTCCATTTGGGACCCAAGCAAAACGGGCAAGTACTGTGGGATGAGCAGCTGTTAGAGGATGGGGATGTCTCTGTGCTTACTTTGATTCTGGGTTGTTTTTCCTCTGGATCAGTAAATCCCACCTTGAAGATTGTGTATTTGGGTGCTTTGCAGTTGAAATTTTGCTCACAGAGGCAAATGGCTGTGCTACAGGCTGATTTGATGTGGCTGTCCATGGAGGAAGTGGGAAGAACAGGATGCATGGCCTGTGTGGTGGTGTGATAACTGGCATGAAGTGGTGGTGTGCAGGCATCGTGTCTCCTGCAAATCTGGAGCAACCTGCCACAAAAGGGAGAGGTTTTGTGGTCATCTGAGCAGACCCACACTCACAGCAGAGCTGTTGGATCCAGATGCATGGTACAACTGTTGGGGCATATAGATGATGTTTTCCCAATTTCATCATCATCTTGATCTCCTGGAGCTCCTAGGTACTAGTCCAATCCCTCCTGGCTCACGAAGCCAAAGTCAGCTTTGGCTCTAGCAGAGCATTTCTTGGAAATGCTGCTTTGTACCCATGATTGTTTTCCTGGGTGCAGAAAGATTTTGTTTTTACTTTTAACTGGAAATGGGAAACAATGTAGATTTAAAAGGCTTATGTGATGGGTGCCCAAAGACTTTCCAGATGTTGGGCTTGACCAGATCAAGTCTGCCATGTTCAGAGCTCCTTGCCTGAATGAAACCCTTTCCGTCTGGCTTGTTGGGATAAAGTGGTTTATTGCAACTCTATCCATATGTGAGGCTTTCTTGACTGGAACCTCTTGCAGAAAGGAACATGCTGGTTGGAAATCATTTGGAGATGCTAATATCTCTGGGTGTTTGGCTTGGCTGCTGTTTCCATGGTATCTGCTGAGCAGTGAAATAAGCTGTGTGTGGAGCAGGCGTGCTCCGAGCAGCTGCTTTATGTGGCTATAGGGACCGGCCCACAGGGCAGGGGGTTGCTCATGTTATTAAGCATTCATGATTTCTCTTGCCGCTTCTACAGCTTCAGCTGGTGCAAACGAGCCTCCTGGCTCTGTGATTGTGACCAGGAAGGGAGGAAAAGCTGACCCATGTGTTGTTCCCAGTTCTGGCATGCCAAAAATCTGCTTTTATAGGAGCATGTTCATAATGAACTGTGCCAGGAAACACATGGATTGCTTGAGCCATGAATGGGAGGTCTGTATGGGGCCCTGTGCTCACTGAGAGCCTCGCAGGGACAAAGAGCAGATGCTGGCATGCATTGCTTGCTCTGTAGCAGTCTATATCCTGTGGGCCCCAGTGGATGGGGAGCAGGAGATGGGATCAAGATACTAAGTGCTTGGCTGGTCCAGTGGCGGCAGAGAGGGCAGGACAAGAGGCTGAGTGAGTGGTTTTACTATGTGCTGCTCTTTGGGGCTCCCCTGGTCTAGAGTGGAGGCTGGGTAGGAAGGAGCCCGAGCACTGCAGGCAGGCAAAGAAGTGCTGCTGACAGTTCAGGATGATGATTGTGGATGGGGATGAGAGAGAATGGGAGAGATGTGTGAAACCCATTGGGCCCTAGGTATCCTATGGACAGTGTGACTGTGCATCCTGTGCCTGGCTGCCACATGAAGAAAAGGCTGTCAGGTGAGAGTTGCAGTCCTGAGCGTTAGCAGCTCTTCAGTGTCTGGAGTGTTGCTCCCCTGTAGGAGCTGCTGTCAAGCCTGCATGAGCTGAGCTACTGGTGAGAAGTGCACACTCAGCACATGAGGAGTTAAACCTGCCTGCAGGCAGTGGAGCCTTGTTCTGACAGGGGGCTTGGTGAGTCCTCTGGACCAGCAAGCTCAGGATGCTCCAGCTCAGTGATTTCATTGCCTAGCCTTTGGAAGCAAGCCAGGGCTTTGAACACAGAGTCTGCTGCTCTTTGATCCAAGAGTGACTAAAAGCAAAGCCTAAGTATTGGAGCCATTCCTGAGAACTTGGCAACTGAAGGAATTGCTGCCTGCAGACAGTGATGTTTAATAAATTACTCCTAAAGAAAAGACCTGTTTGATAACACTCTGGGGGAGCGTGTTATTGAAACCTGTAAGAGTCCTGGATTGCAAACTCTAATACCATCCCTGCTGTGCCTTTTGTGGCCTTGGGATGGAGCACAGGTCATGGTCTTTTCTGAAAATATGCATATGGCTGCCTTTGACACTAGACTTCTGCTGTGGCCCAATGTCTTCCTCAGAGAACATGGTAATAAATCAGTCCTGTGTTTGGGACTATCTGTGTCCCCCCATGTTGAGCTCCTTTGGGACATGGGACCTGAGTGTGAGCTTCTCAGTCTCTTTTCTCTTTTCCTTCAAGGTCTGCCTTTGTTGTGGCCCTTAGCTCTGCCCCTGAGCTTGCAGAGAGGCAGGTGATTTTTGAAGCTGTGATCTGGTTTGTTGGTTTTGCTCAGGTTTGTGAGCAGCTAAACATGCTGCTGAGGGATACAATGACAGCTTCAGAGCCTGTGTCTTCCTTGCCTTGTTACAGGTTTGTGGAGCTAGGAGTGAGTGCTGCAGTGCAATATGAGTCCAGAGTGCATTAGGTCATCCAAATCTTCTGTTTCCCTTAGTAGTTGCTCATCAAAGTGGAATAGCATGTATTGCTGCTGGATGAATTGCAGAGGCTTTGTTTCTTCAGTGGTCTGAGCAATGGCAGTGGCAGAAACATAGAGGTCACTGTGGATATGGTGGGCTAGCAATGCATTGGCAGTGGATTCCTAGGTGGCTAAAAGCTATTGCTGCCACCTTGCTTTGCTGTGGTTTGTTAATTAGCTGACACACCCAGAGTTGGTAGCTTGATTAAAAAGTGGTGAAAGTGCCTCTTAATCTTGGTCTTTCAGTTTTAGGCTGAAGGGCTGCAGCCTGGGAATGGAATTTGGGCTACTCCTGCTGTTGACCTCAAGTTAGTAGTGAGGACTAGGGCATCTCTGGCCAGGTTACCCTCCTTTCTCCCAGCTGTATCCCTGGCCTCCTTTCTGCAGCAATGTGCATTGTGTGGTTGCTGCAAGGTACCCAGGACCTTCCTTAAGTGAGTGGCTGTACTCTTTGCTCCTTGGGTGTTGCAAAGGGCCCTGCAAGTTTGGCGAGCCAGGGGGAGCAGGCTCCCCGCCTGTGTGCTGCAGCAGTGCCTTCCTATGGATCATGACATCCTTGCTAACTGTTATGGAAAACAGGCAGGGAACAAATGTTCAGCAGTGTTTTACCAAGCTCTCTGTCTTGTTGGGTGCTGAGCTGGTGGTGTCAATACATTCAGCTCCCACCTCAGGTCTGAGACTTGCATGCTCATTGTGCAGCCCTGTGAAGAGCTGGCTCCACAGCTGTGAGCTCCCTTGCTTTGGCATGGGGGCACGTGACGTCCACTCTACCTCAACGTAGGTAGACAAATGCTAGCCAGCTGTGTTGTCTGCCAGAACAGCTCCTTGGTGAAGCTGGCTGTGCCAGTATTTGCAGCTGGCTTCTTCCATTGCATGCTGGTACTTGTAGGTCTTTGTTTCCTGTAGGCCAAGTATCCCCCTCCACAGCTGGGGCAGCTCTGAGACCTCCTGCTAGCAGGGGAGGAGAAGGAGGGTTCCCCTCTGGGGAGAAAGGATGGATGCAGTTTAGATGTTCTGGGCTTTGCTGTCCTGGGTGCTGCAGATGAATTACAGATCCTCTAATCTGCTATTCCACATGCAGAGCATTAAAGGAACTGGCTTGCACATCTGGCTGAGCTGACATAGGATGAATTTTGCTGAAGTGCTCCTGGAAGCAAGTCTGCAGAGTAACACCCCTGGGGCCTGGCTGAAGAGTAAGGCTGGGCTACAAGCTGCAGAAGCCCCACAGTGCTGGGGTTGCTTGCCAAACCAGGAAACCTTAAACTTGCACAAAGCCCTCTCCCAAATCCCATTCCCATGCTTTTAGTTCCTTGTTTGGTTGCAAACAGCTTTGGGATTACTCATATCCTGTGGTGTCTCGAGAGATTAGTAAGCTCTTGGGTACCAAGTGAAATGGATCCTTTCCTTTTCCCTTTCTGTCCTCTGTTCAGAGCTCTTTTAGTTTGGTGAGGAGGAGGTGCCCAGGAGCTGGGCCCAGGGCATGCCTGAGGGTGCATGGCTTGGGATTGATGAGGGCGTGGGTCTCCCATGGGGCTGGGGATGTGGAGCATTGCATTATGCTTCCAGCTGACTTGCCTGTTGCTTCCCCAGCCGTGGCTCTAGGTGAGGGGGATGGCTGTGGACTCAGCAGGAATCTGAGGCTGTGAAGCAGCTGAGGGCTTTGTGGTTGAGGCTGCATTGCCAAGCGATGTCGTCAGCCAAGAAGACAGTGATTTTTGGATTGTTTCAAGATGTAGGCGACTTGGCCTTTCAAGCAGGGCAGGAGATGTGCTGCCTGGTCTCCTCAGCTTAGACAGTTGCTCTGCAGTATCCAGATGGTGTTGGACTATTGGAATGTAGTCCCCAGGCAAGTGCTTATGTGGGACTGGCACTCCGATGCATTAAAGCAGTGGATGGAAAACCCAGCTTGGGTCGAGGCCTAGCTTGTAATGTTGCCCCATGCCCTTGCAGCCTGTATGATGACCATGAAGGTTTGGGCTTGGCGCCATGGCGGGGACTCACCAGTCAGCATTCCTGGTGCTCTCAGGCCTCTTGCAGAAGGTGTGGTTGGTACTGTTACTGCCAGGCCTGTCCAGTTTGTGCCAGGACCATAGACCCTCTTGTTGGCTGCAGCCCTAAATATACCCTCAGAGAGGGCTGATCTCCCAAGGCTGAGTTCTGCCATTCCACACATTTTCTGGCTGTATCTCTGTGCTTACAAAGACCAGCATCCTACAAAGGTCTGCAGTCCATGAGGTTGGAGCCTGTTGCCCAGCTATCTCCATGGCACAGAGTGGGAGGACAGTGTCCATCCTGAGAGGTGAGCATTGAGACGTAGGGCTGGGCAGTTTGGTGTCACCTTTTTCCCCCAGAGCCCTACAATGTCTCTGTTTGGCATGTACCAAACCTGGTGCTTCCCAGGTGGGAACCCCCAAAATTTCAGCTCCTGTTTCCCTGTGCTAGCCCCCAGCTCTGCCATGGGTCCCCCAGATCCTTATTACTTTTTTGGTGCGTTTTCTTATAGCTCTGGCTGATGAAAAGAGCAATACTGATATATCTCTCTCTTCTAGATCTGGAGAATGGTCCCAAACCAAAGACATTCCCAGTCTCTGCTAAGTCTGCTGCCAGATCACTGCATTAATGCTGTTACAGCCTTTGAGTGGGTTGCCTACCATGGGGCTGGGTCTCCTTTACCAGATGTACAGAGAGCCCTTTGCTTCCTGGCAGTCCTGTAGGATTGAAAACTTACTCTGCAGAGCTTCAGACAACAGTGACTAATTTCATAGAGTTCCTCACAAGTCTCTCCTGAATACGGCTTTGATGATTTAATTTGTCACCTTGAAATGCTCTGCACGTGCTCAGGCTGGAACCTGGCAATGGCTGAGTCCTGGCGACATACAGAGACCAAGAAGTGAATTGAGATACACTTGGTAGAAATTCGGACTGGCAATGCAGATGTTAGCGGAGTGTTTTTCCTGGGAAGCTGATATTTGCCTCCTTAAATAAATGAAATTAGTTTTGAGCAGGGGATACTTCTACATGAAGAATGCTGTGTTCCTGCGTTCAGATCTTTGCCATATGATCTCAGAGCCAGGATGTGATCTGAGCCTGCTCATTTCTCTGTCCATGTGCGTCCTACTGGTGCACATCCCCTCCAGATGATTTACTCTGTGTGTGGGAATGATATCCTCAGGACCTTTAGGTTCAACTTCCCTGGACTAGTCACTTAACCTTTATCTATTGCTCCAACAGGAGGGGTTTGCATTTCAATTAAATATCCTTTGGGTAACACACTACTGGGTGTTTTCAAGTGTGCTGCATTTCAACAATATTCGTCTAATCTGGCTGAAGCTTTCCTGAAAAGCTTTCTGTAGCCACAGTTGAGATGGTTTTAGGCCAGAAACATGTGCTGAGGGTTTCTTTTTCTCCCAGCCAGGGGTGGCTTGTGTCACATGCATATGCAGAGGCCGGGTGTTTGCCAGAGTACACATTTGGGACTGCTGCTTGGCTTTGGCCAAGGACTGTGGCTGGCCCAGCTGTCTTGCTGGGGAGAGCTCCGCACTGGCTCGGTCTTGCTAAGCTGACTTGGTGTTGCTGGGTAGTTTTTGAGGTGGCTCTCATTAAGGGAATAGAAAGAGTCACTTTGCTTCTTTCAGCAGCTCCCAGCAATGCGCCCCAGCCCAGATGAGCTCATGAAACCACAGCAGAAACATGCTGTTGGGAAGGTGTGCGGTCAGATTGAGCTGGAGTCGCCTTTGCTCTCCATCAGTGCTGCAAGAGTTCTCTCATCTGCCAGCTGAGGCAGTTCTTGCAGCTACCAGTGGCTGAGCCGTGCACAGCCCTGACTCTGCCACACAGTGAAGCTGGGAGGTCCTCCACCTGGTCGGTACAATAAGCAGAGTAATTTTCTTCTTTATTCATCGCTGGTGGAGATTGTTGACTTTATACAGGTTTTACCCAAACTCTGGGGTAATGGCATCCCACACAGTAGCCCTCTCCTTGGACAGCTTTCTTGAGCCTCTGTCCCAAAGGCCCAGGTGAGATGTAGGGGGGATGCATGAACCCTGCTTAATGCAGCCTTTTCCTGGGCCAGGGTTGTACAGCTCTTATGGGCAAGTGCAGCACTTTTCATCTCCGAACAGTGGGCCCTGGTGCTCTGGATTAAAGTACTGTGAAAAGCTGTGTCCAGCTCTGGACTTCTGATGTCTTCCACCCAAAACATCTGGACTACGTCTAGCTGCTATTAGTCTTTCCTTGAAGTCCAAACCTGATATATGGTTGGGATAATTGTTTTCCAGCATGTGTAGCCAGTTGATTAATGGCACCTTAGATGCTATCGTCAAAACAAAACACAAGTTTATGGCTCTTGCTGCACTTTAACACTTATTTATCCCAATTTACCTTGACACCTGTGCTCATTATATGTTCATCACAGGGATCTTGCTAGAGCTGAAATGTTTGTATCCATTTCCCCAGCATGGAAAACAAGGACATAAATAGTTTCTCCTGTTTCACCAGGGAGCTGGATCCTAGTGCTTCCTGACACCTGGTAAAATCCCTGCTTCCCATGTGGGACTTGTGCCAAGCCTTCATCATGCCCTGTGTCCACAGAGCCATGTCCTGCCTGGACGTGGGGCATAATAAGGCAGCTAAAACTCTCAGCTGATCAGCACTGAGGAAAGTGCAATTGTGCTGTCACTGATGGGGTGAAAGCAGTTCTGCTGCTCTTTAGTCTTATATTGGTAATGCCAATAATTTAATGCTAGAAACACTATAATTTAAAATATCATGTCTTAATACCCTAATGGCATATACTTTCAGAGAGTGAGACCTCATCACAAACTCCAGCACTAGCATGACCGGTAGGCTGAGACCCCAAGAGGAGAACAAATCTATTTCTTTCATGAGCTCTCTTAATGCACCCTGCCACCTTGCACATGCTTTGTACCATACAGGTATGGTTTGATGGTCATATACCTGGTGCCCTGAGGCATATCTGTGGAAAAAGACAGACCCGGCTCCTCTAGGTTCAGACTTGAGTGGATTTGACTGTTCTGTTCCCCTTTCATCCTCTCTGTCTCTCCAAGCAGCCTGTTCTGGCATGACCTCAGCTCCTGATGCTCTGGAGCTGTTGGATTATTGAGCACATAGCTGTGTTTGTGTGAGGTTGGGTGGTTGCTGCCCTGCTGAGTGCTCTTGATGAGACAGATCTGATGTGCAGAGAACTAGATGTGTGTACCTGTGCGAGAACACGTTCCCACATGTTGTGTCACCTTGGGGCATGTGTTCATCTTGTGGTGTTCATGAGACAAGTGTCACAGACTGATGGATAGTTCCTACCTTCAGGGGAGGTGCATGGTAGCTGGTGATGGAAACTTCACTGGACATGCTGCCTTTGGAGAACAGCATGTTGATGAGACTTGGCTCAGTATGAGACCCAAAAGATGGGACTTCGATCACTGTCTGCAGCTCTGCCATTCAGGCCACAGGGCTCAATCTGTGGCTACTCCTGGTGACCTTTAATTCTGTGAGTACAGATGGCAAGTGATGTCCACCCAGGAACTGTGGGACTTAACCTCGCTGAGGGCAGTCCCTTGAGAATGTTGCCTGCACACTAAAGTCAGTGACTCAGCTGGATGCTGAAGGTAGAAAGCCAGGCTGCAACGAGATCCATATCCTAGACCCTACAGTGTGTTGTTGTATACTGCTGTTCCTGTGACCTCCCAGTTCCTTGCTGCCTCCTTCCCAATGGCTTCTTTGGGGTGACTGAAAATTAGAATTGTACCCGCAGTCACACTTTGCACCGTCTGCAGGCAGGAAAGACCTCTGGGTTCTGGACTACTGTTTCCTCTGCCCCAGTGTCTTTGGGAATAGGCTTCTATGGTTTTCGCAATGGGAGGACTATGTTGCTCTCTCTGTCTGGACTATGGGGAGAGGGTTTTAGCAGATACAGGCTGAGGTGCCCCTGCTCCTGGCTGATGTGTTTGGAGCTGGGAGATTGGAGCCGCATCCTGGGAAGCAGCAGCACCGGATGAGCACCTGTGTCTATACCTTGCTGTTGCTGAGAGTGGGAGAGCTCAGGCTAGCCACATTGGAAATGTGTGGCTGGCGCTGGGATGCCAGTGAGCAGCTTCGCTTGGTGCTTGCACTGTGTAGCAGGCTCCAAAGGCTTTCCAGCATGGGAATGGCTCTTGAGGCTTTCTGGAATGTGATGATCTTCAAAGCACCTCTTTTGGAATAGGATCCCTTACCCTTAGCTCTGGGTGACTGAGATGTCCTGTCAAGTTGTCTCCCTGTACCAGGCTTGTATACAAACGCCATGCAGGAGGATCTGGCTGAGTGTCCTAAGAGAAACTGCCTTTCAGCTGGACTTGGATCTTGTTCGTGTAACTTGTCCAGGGAACCATGTTTTGCTTTCAGCACTGGGAACATGCTGTTTTGACCACTTTCTTGCTCATCTTCATTCTGAGATGCTCAAAATCTGCCTGGCTTAACCCCTTTACCTGCAAAGCGTGCTGCTGGGAACTCAGAGCATGCTGCTGCTGAGTCCAACAGCCATCAGCATGTGCTGAGTTGCCCTTTGTCTGCTTTCCTTGCTGTGGCCAGCTGGTAACTGTAGCAGAGTGCCTGCAGGGCTGGCTGTGGGCAGGCAGCAGCCAGCTTTGGGAGTGTGCTAGCGTCCCTCAGCAGTCGTGTCAGGCATTACCTAGGCAAACACTGGCTGCTTTGTTCCCGGGACCCTGAGATCTTGGGTAGGCTTTAGTGTGTCAAGGAGGGTTCTTTGGGTTTTCCATCATGGTAGAAAGATGCTTCCAGCCCTTCAGGCTGCCATCAGACCCTGAGGTCAACTATTGGATTTCTTGTTTCCACTTCAACTTGCAAGAGGGCTGAGTCACCAGCATAAGTTTGGGGTGTCACCGCTGCATCCTCTTGAGCTGTGCTCCAGCAGCTTCTGTGTTTATTCACATAGACAATCCCTGTTCCAGACAAGTGTTTTTCTGGGTAATTTCTGAGAATGTGTAGGTGAGACGGAGATGTAATACCAAGGAGAGAAACTTTGAGGAAAGCCTAGAAACGGTCTGTAGGTGTTTCTGATCAGGGGCAGTCTCGATGCATGGCTGGGACTTAGGATGCATCCCAGAAGACCCAAAAAGAGGTCAAAGAAACATCTGAACTGCCCAGGAAGCTGGTTGCTGTCCAGTGTTTTGGTGACTGACTTCCCAGCTGCAAGACACTTCTCTGTTGAGGCTGAAAGTGTAACTAACACTCAGTAGTGGGTCATGGGAGCTCCCTCTTAACTCCCCCGGCCCCAGAGCAGAGGGCTCTCCTTGTCTTGGCAAGCTTGGGCAGCCATGTTCCAGTGATGGCTGGAGAGACAGGCTTAAAGCAGCTGTGCTGGAATCTGAGCATAGGTCTGTTAAACTCTGAATTGATTTTGACAGATGTGCTTTGGGATATGTTTCTCCTAACATGGTTGGTTTGACTGTCTGGAGACCCTTGAGAACAGTACATGCTTACCTGATCCCTTCTCCTCCTCCCCTTGCTCTGAACATGCCCCCTGTTTTCTGTCTTGCAGCCATGGGGACTCAGGCAACAATCCTTTTCACCAAAGAGCCATACTCCCAGGATGCCTTGCATGGCCGCAGCGCCATCCTCCGCTGCGAGGTGAAAGAGCCAGCGGATGTGGAGTTTGAATGGCTGCAGAATGGGCTTCCCGTTCAGGACACGGAGCAGCGCTTCAAGGAAGGCAGCAACCTTCAGTTTGCTGCTGTCGATCGGCACCGGGATGTTGGGGTCTTCCAGTGTCTAGTGAGAAACGTGCTCACTGGGGAGGAGGCCCATACAGCCAATGCATCTTTCAATATCAAGTGTGAGTGTGGGGTGAAGGCAGCAGCCTGATGCTGCCCACTGTGGACAGGGAAAAGCACTCTGGGGTGGGCCTGAAGCTGGAAACAGCTTTGCCACGCTGTTTGCTGATGCTTGTGGGGGTAGGGGTTAGGCAGGGGTTGGACAGCTTGGACTGTGCAAGTAGGATTCCTCTCCAGCTAACATGTCCATCATGCCCTCTAGACCTCTTGTGTCTTCTGGTGTACCAAGGCTGTCAGAGATGCTTTCTTATGCTGTCATTCCCATTTGTATATATGAAACAGAGACATTACTGCACCAAGTGTGTCCTGGGTGCTGCAGATCCTTTCAGAACGCCTCTTATCCCTCAGAGAACAGCTACACAGAGCAAAGTGGGACCTTTGCAGTGTGGGTGTCCCTTTACTCTGGTGCTGGCTTGAGGGCTTATGCGTCTCTAAGCATGCTTGTGCCCTTGCTGCCTGCTCTGGTTATTTGTGTGTCACCAATAATCATTACCTGGCTCATTAGGTTTGGAGAGCCAGCTGTGTTGATATTCTTTGATCCTACAGGGATTGAGACAGGCAGTGTGGTGCTGAAGCAGCCGGCCAGCATAGCTGAGATCCAGCCCTCCTCTACAGTGGTGCTGCGGTGTCACATCGATGGCCACCCGCGGTAAGGGTTGCCTCCTGAGGAGTGGACCCTGCCAGGGGTCCCCCTGCACCTTGGCTGCATGCTCTTCCCCTCTTTCTCTCTCTCTCTCTCTCTTTCTCTCTCTCTCTCTCTCTCTCCCCTGCCCTTTCTCTCTCTCCTTCTCCCCCACCTCCCCTTCTCTCTCCTACAAGAATTCAGTAGAGTCTAGGAAAGGCGAAAGGCAGGATTGAGCCTGTGGCTGAGCACCGTGGGAGAAGGCAAATGGCTTCCTCAGAGCCGCGTAGCGAGGAGCACAGTAAGAATGGGCTATCACAGTTCAGTCGCTGAGCTGCTTGGTGTGCTGCAGTCACTCTCCGTTGCTTTCCAGTCATGTCTCATCCACTCGGCTGCACGTCTCATGGCTTTGTGTCTGTGTCAGGGCCAGCAGCGGGGATGGAGAACCAGGGAAACGGGCCATCTCTGGGCTGTCTCCTCCGCACACCTGCTCTCTGGGGAGCCCTGATGGTGCCATGCATCTGGTCACCTTCTTGTCCCTGTCTTGCAGCCCCACATGGCAATGGTTTCGGGATGGTAACCCCCTCCCCGATGGCCGCAGCACCTATTCTGTCAGCAACAAGGAGCGAACGCTGACCCTGCAGAGTGCCAGCCCTGATGACAACGGGCTCTACTACTGCTGCGCCCGCAGTGCCGTTGGCTTCATCTGCAGCCAGAACAACTTCACACTGAATGTCATCGGTGAGTTGTGACCCAGCTGTTTAGGGCTGGAGGCTCAGCTATTTTACTTCCCTGATAACAGCGTCCCCTCTCCCACAGGACCAGGAGCCAGGCTGCAGGGGAAGTGTCAGGCTAGTGTGACTTTCTCTGTGCAAAGCTTCTGGCCAGAGATGGGCCTGGAAAATCCTGGCCAGATTTGAACCCTGCCCTACCTACAGATGTTAATTTGCCATTGTATTTTTCTGGAGCAGGTTTATGCTGTTGTCTCTGGGAATGGAGCACCAGGTTTGGACCCTGGCGGCTGTAGGTACTGCTGGTTTTGCTAATATTAGTGCCACATGGGTAGATGCCCTGTTGGCCTTTGGTGGCAAGACCCAAGGAGGGCAGGAAATGTTGACCTTAGAGAGGTATTTGGAACTGGACAAGGGAATTTGCAGACCAGTGACAACTTTGATCTGTTTGCTAGGAGCCAGGGTGCTTAGGGCCTTGCTGGAAGCAGAAGGGGTTTTCCCCAGAGCAGCTACCGCATGCAGTCCTGGGCTCTGATTCCATAACTCCAGCCCTCCTGGCATGTCGGTCTCCTTCGGGCTTGCAGGGTGCATCCACCTCTTCTTTGAGCTTCCCCCAGAGCTCTGGTGAGGAGACACAGGCCATTTTGTTCCTTTCACCCTCCTGTGGTCTCTGCCATTGCAGATGAGAGCTTTCCTCAGGCGGTGATCATCCCACAGGACCTCATTGTGACCAAGAATGAAGAGGCCATGTTTGACTGCCAGTTTGCAGCCGTGCCCCCTCCCACTCAGGAATGGCTCTTTGAAGACAACCCCATCACCAACAGATCCAAGTAACAGGGACCTCAGTGATGTGGGCAGGGCTGGGAGGAGAGGGGCACTGTGTTCCGGAAGCGACAGAAAGAGGCCAAACCCTGTCTGTGCATGAAGGCAAGCATGCAGCATCAGGCTGGCCATGGGGATTGGTTTCTCAGCTTTGCTGGCTTGGGTTTAGTAGGGGCTTGGTCCTTGTGCATGGCTTTATCTGCAAAGGACTCTGTGTAGTTTGTCCTCAAATGAGTCCATGGGGCTGTCAGTTCTAGATGCCCCTGAATGACGGCCCCTACAGCTGGGGATGTCTCCCAGCCCCAGATGTCTGTGTGTGGTGATTTCATGGAGCCAGGGACTGCTCAAGCTCCAGTCACCGACTTGGGACAATTCACAGTCAGGGATGTGTCCCAGTACCAGATGCCCACATGTGGTGATCCCCAAACCTGGGGACACCTCCCAGCCCCCAACATCTGCACAGCAATCACTGGGTGTATGGCTCTCTTGCACTGCCAGATACAAGTGCATGGTGATCCCCAGAGCCAGGAACCTTTCTGAGCCCCAGACACCTAGTCAGTCTGCAGAGCTGGGAACGGTGATCCCGGAGCTTGGCTGTCTCTCAACCAGACTGTGCAAGGCAGGCGGTGCTGTCCGGGTGCCAGATGCCCTTGGCCCGGCAGCTCCCGGGCGCCACCTTGTGCCCCCTGCCCCCTCTCCTGGCTGTTCCTTTTCTCGGAACTGGCCCAGTTTCATGATGCATCTTTTGATGGGAGCCAGCTCTTCACCAGGAAAAAGACTTCTGTGAGCTCATTTCCTCCATGAAGAATGTGTCCTGCCATCTGCTTGTGTATGTGTGCTGCTCCCCCCACACTGGGAAGCTTTGGCTCGGCGCAGTCTCCCTCTTGGTTTCATGGGCTCACGTGGGACATTGCAGGGCTGTAGCTCTGGCCCATGCCCTGCGGAAATGCCCACTGAGCCCTTCTCTCCCCACGTGCCCAGGACTACCGTGTTCACCAACGGTTCCCTGCTGATCACCCAGGTGAGGGCTCGCAGCACCGGTGTCTATAAGTGCGTTGGCCACGGGCAGAGGGGGAAATCTCTTGTATTGAAGGCGACTCTGCGGCTAGCAGGTGA
The DNA here is from genome assembly GCF_003984885.1 of Neopelma chrysocephalum. Taxonomy (NCBI): domain Eukaryota; kingdom Metazoa; phylum Chordata; class Aves; order Passeriformes; family Pipridae; genus Neopelma; species Neopelma chrysocephalum. Next base: position 1,397,355 of record NW_020897779.1, read on the forward strand.
GGTCCTGGGGCTGGTGACAGGGTGGGCAGTGGGTCCCAGAGTTCCAGTGTCACTGTGGAGCTGTGTGACGATGGGTCAGTACATGGAAAACTGCTTGGTTTATCTGTGAAATGGTTCATCCTTGCTGCCTGGATGAGGGGAGCAAACATAGCTTGTGCACTCTTTACCTTGAATGATGCCTCCCATTTGAATGATGATGCTGGTGGGTTTCCTACATGTTCCCGCCCTGTTTGAGCTCTGCTGTCTATTGCTCCTCTCAGAGATCGAAGAAATGGCACCCTTCTCCCCGAAGGTGTTGACGGCGAACCAGGGGCATCGCGTGTCCTGCACTGCCCCGCGAGGCGTACCCACACCCCAGGTCTGGTGGGAGAGGAACCAGGAACGAATTCCCACTGCTGGCAGGGTGTACCAAGAGGCAGAGCAGCTTGTTTTTACCAGTATCACTGAGATGGATGCAGGGATCTACACGTGCCATGCTGCCAACAAGGCTGGAGAGAAAAAACAGGAGCTGAGCATCACTGTGGCTAGTAGGCAACTTTCTGAGAAGGGGGGGAGCAGAAAAGGGGCTGGATGGGGGTTAGGGTGAGCTGGGGCAGCATGGTGCATCACCTCTCTGATACAGACAGGAACCTCTCTCATGGTTGAGCTGCTGGGCCCCCTGTCTGGCTGCACACTGCCTGTCTGGTCTGCACTGGTGCTGGTCAGGGGGATAGTGAGTGGCCCTGTGTAACTCCTTGCCTTCGTGCCCAGCGGTACCCAAGTGGGTGGAGATGCCCAAGGACAGCCAGCTGGAGGAGAGCAAGCCAGGATACCTGCACTGCCTCAGCAAGGCCTCCCTGAAACCTACCGTCACCTGGTACCGCAATGGTGTCTCCATTTCTGAGGTGAGGTGATGGGGCAAGCCCCTGCTGCTTGTGGGCACTTCTGCTGGGCACCTGCTCTGCTGCTGTTGTTTTTCACCTTGTTCCTAGGCCCAGCATCCCTGTCACCCCCACTTTGGCCATGTTCCTGGCACTGTCTTCATCCTGCTGATGTATTGATACACAACTGGCTTTCTCTTGCCACTTGGCTGCCAGTCAGCCCTGTGCTTTTGGGGCAGTGACAAGAGAAAGGTCACTGCAGCTTGTCTCAATTCTCCATGTGGGTCTCAGCAGGGATATGTCTTATCTGAAGCATGGTGTGGGCATGTGGAGTGTCAGAAGTGCCACAAGCAAGGGCTGAGCCCAGGGCTGGTGACAGTGTCATTTCTGCCCCCCTCCTTCCCTCCCTCTGGGTAGGACTCGCGGTTTGAGATTTCCGAGAATGGGACGCTGCGCATCAACAACGTGGAGGTGTATGATGGGACCATGTACAAGTGCGTGAGCAGCACACCAGCAGGCAGCATCGAGGGGTACGCACGAGTGCACGTGCTAGGTATGCTGACAGTCACCTCACCTCCTTCCCTTGTGGGGACCTCTTTTGCCTGGCAGGGTGCAGGTGTGATACCTGTGGCTCCAGTGCCTGCTGTGGCTGTGGGGGGGTGTAAAACAGCACATCTGTCTGTTGCAGAGAAGCTGAAGTTCACCCCGCCACCCCAGCCACTGCAGTGCATGGAGTTTGATAAAGAGGTTACAGTGTCCTGCTCAGCCACTGGCCGGGAAAAACCCACCATCCAGTGGACTAAAACAGGTAAGGGAGACTTGGATGTGATATGTCTGTGTCTGACCTGGGGCCCCAGGAACTTTGTCCCACCTCCACTGTGGGCGAAGCAGCGGTGCTATGGCTGCCTGGGAAGCCGCCGTGTGGCACAGTGCTTCATGCATGACTGGTGCATCCATCTTCTTGTGTCCTGCAGATGGGAGCAGCCTGCCATCCCATGTCAGCCACAATGCTGGCGTCTTGTCCTTCCACAAGGTGAGCAGGAGCGATTCAGGGAACTACACATGCATCGCCTCCAACAGGCCACAGGGCGAGATCCGTGCCACCGTGCAGCTTGTGGTAGCAGGTGAGGGCTCTGCAGCAGTCAGTTTCCTACTGAGCTGGCCTTGCAGTGGGTTTGCCTGGGTGGCACCCAACTGGCATGCCCCTGCAGAGAAAGCAATGTCTAGCCTGACCCCAAGCTGTGCCCTGTGGCACTCAAGTGTCTGGTTTGTCAGTGCTTTGCATGCAGCCTCAGAGGGCATGTGCCACTGTGCCAGTGCTGGCCCTGCGCCCTTGTGGGAGCTCAGCAGCATTTCCAGGAACTGAGAGCATTCGTGTTGGTCTCTCTGCCTTCAGTTTATGTCACCTTCAAGCTAGAGCCAGAGCCCACAACAGTGTACCAGGGGCACACAGCCATGTTCCAGTGCCAGGCAGAGGGGGACCCCACACCGCACATCCAGTGGAAAGGGAAGGACAAGATTTTGGATCCCGGCAAGCTGCTGCCCAGGTATACAGCCTTCATTCCAAGCTGAAATGTGGTGCAGCCTGACATTCCCCGTGCCTACTCAGTATGTGGGTGCCAACAGTGCAGTCTTGGGTTCCTAGCTTGGTGGACCCATAGTTGTCTCCATGTGCCAGGACCTGGACTCCCCTGGCCCCAGGGTTACTTTTTCTGGCACAGCCTGCCAAGCTGTGATTGAGCTGCCATCATTTGTTCTTGAGCGTTGCACAGCCTGAGATTGAAGATGATTGCACTAGGGACATGAGGCTGAGGCATTCTGGACAGATGGGGCTTCAGGTGCCCCAAAGCCTGCCTCTGCCTTCTGGTGTTTGCAAAGAGCTCTATGTGTGTGATTGGCAGGATTCAGATCATGCCCAATGGCTCCCTGGTGATTTACGACGTCACCACCGAGGACTCTGGAAAATACACCTGTATCGCTGGCAACAGCTGCAACATCAAGCACCGTGAGGCCTTCCTATATGTTGTAGGTAAGGGAGGTGCCCAGTGTTGGGACATGGCCTCCTGGGATCCCTCGCAATTCTAGGCCTTGCTCCTGGCCTTATCTGTGGGTGCTGCATGTCAGGTCATGCCTGCCAGGTAGTCACCACATCATCCCCATAGGGATGCAGCACAGTGTGCTGTGGGATGTGCCCAGCGTGCTGTGCCTGGATGAGGAGGTGGCCACAGCAGCAGGTGGGGGGTGGGGCTTTTCTCATTCCTACAGCACATTCCTGAGCAGGATTTGGGAGATCCCTCCACACCCTCATGTGGTCGGTGCTCTCTGCTCCACAGATAAGCCAGCAGCGGAAGAGGATGAGGGACTTGGCAGCCACACACCCTACAAGATGATCCAGACCATTGGGCTCTCGGTGGGGGCAGCTGTTGCCTATATTATTATTGTGCTGGGGCTGATGTTCTACTGTAAGAAGCGGAGAAAAGCCAAGAGGCTGAAGAAGCACCCAGAAGGGGAGGAGCCCGAAATGGAGTGTCTGAATGGTGAGGATGACACCCCTGAGGGTGGGGGCTTCACTGCCAACCTGGGGATCGGGATTTCACTGCTGGTCCCCTATGCCTGTTCTGGAGGGTCTGAGGGGCAGGGAGTTCCCAGGGAACGGGGCGATTCCTTGCCCTTAGTCTCTTGCTCTTGGTTCTGTCTATGGCTGGTGGCAGACACCTGCTACCAGGTGAGAAATAGGAAAGTCAGTGTGAAACCTGTGTCCCAGCCCAACATTGTGGCCATCTCTTTCTGCTGAGTTATGTATTGCTCCTGCATCCCAGCACCTGTACATGGCATCATATACACCAGGGGAGGAAAGGATCCCTATTGCAATGTAATGAAATAGTAGTACTCTGCTGGCCTCTTCAAATCACAGTTCAGCAGCTGCTGGTGCTGGAGAGAAGACGTTTCACTGAACTCACTGTTATCCCTGAAACCTTTACAAACTTTGAGCATCTACAGCATTCTCCAACAAGGACTTCTGGAGCATAAGAGATAATATAAAAATTCTCTCTTTGCTTTTCAAGTTTGTCACTTACCAGCTCTGCACTGGAACACACAACTGTTTTGTATGTCTGGTTGTTCCTGCGTGTGCCTTTTCTGGTTGTGCTGTCACCTTCCTAAGATGGGGAGCCCCAGACAGGATTTGGTGCATCCACCTTGCAGAGTGACACAGCTGTGCTGTGTCTTCTTCCCAGCTGTGCCCCTGGCTTCAGTTCCCTGTTGACAGAGCTGGCTGAGCTCTTATCCACAGTGGTGGCACTGTGGATAAGACTTGCTTTCCTCGGGCCTCACATTGCATCTTTGGCTGCACCTCCCAGTTCTCAATGTCACTCTGGAGCTGGCCACAGCTGGCCTCTGTCTTTGCTGCTAGCTGCACTGGCAGCTTTGGCAAACAGCTGCCAGCAGTACCCCATCCACGTTGGCAACGTGTTGTACTGCCATGATTCCTACCTTCTGTGTGTCCATTGGAGGATGTTTCCTCATGTCCTGTAGCAGCTGAGCTGCTCTTTAACAGCTGTTTCCATGAGACCCGGCAAATAGATTAAACTGGGTTCCCATTGTGCATGAGCTACTGGACTCCTTCAATGAACTCAAGAGATCTCTGGGGCATAATTTTCATTTCCAAAAGCTGTTTCAGCTTTCTCCTGACAACGTGGTTGTCCTTGCATCACTGATACTAGTGAGGACTTGGAAGTGACGGGCCACAGTTGAGTTTGCTGTCCTTAATCCCCTGAATCTCCCAATACCTCCCCATAAATGCAGATGTTTCCCCTCCCAATTTTTTTAGCACACAGCCATGACCTGATCACATGCGAATTGCTGTGAGGGCCTGGCAAAACAAAACTGCTGGATTTGTCTCCTGGTTTTCCTCTTGCATTGGTACTTTGAACAGAGCCAAACCTCCAGAAGTTTGGCTGTGGGGAACTCCCTGGGAGCAGGGATGTGGGAGCATCTCTGCAGCTTTGTGGTCTGCTGCTGTCACTACTGTGAACTCTTTCTGTGGACAAGTCACAGGCAGCTCACCTGTGTCAGCAGGCACCGGCCAACATCTTCTTCCTGGGACAGGATTTTTTTTTAATCTTTTTTGAGGTGGTCTCAGATTTTTATCTTGGACTCTCTTTGTTATATTTTTATTCTGCCAGAGTTTGCTTCTTCTTATTGCCTTCAACTGTAACCAGTTTAGCTGTCAGAGAGATGCATCCTCGCTGCTACAAGCAGATCCAGCTGCCCAGATGTCCACACTCGTCTCCATAGCCTGTCTGGAGAAGTGGTTTGTGTTTGCTCTCAGCTCCATTGGAGTCATCCCATTCACCATAGTCTTCAAAGATCTGACTCTATGCCTCTTTTTGATGTGGTCCCTCCTTAGCTGGGTAACCTGAAGTATCTCAGCACCTACCTCAGTAACTACAAGTACTCCCTGGCTGACTACCAGCTGACTTGTCCAGTGCCCTCAGAATCCAGAAAGATTTGACCTTCCTATGGATTTGCAGTAGATCCTTCCTATGGATTTCCTATGGCTCAGTCGATTCCTAACCAGTCAGTTTATCTTCCAAGGTCATGTCCTTGTTGTGCCACATCCTCTATAAAAAGGGTGATTGCTCTCAGTATCCTTCTGTCTGACTGTGCTGCTTTTTTTTTTTGGTGAATACAAACATAGCATCTGGGGAGGCTAATGGCTGTGGGGACTGATTTCTGAGGTGGCATGTGCTAATGTCTCTAGGGCAGGATGGCATTGTCTCTTTCTTCAGGTGTTGCAGGCAGGTGGGCAAAGTAGGCCATTTCTTTACACTTGGTTTGCCTCTGGACTGCTGGATACACAGATTAAATGCCTGTTATTTTTGCAGTCCCCTTGTTATTAACTGCTTTTTCCAAGCTCTGTAAAACAGTCTGTTCTCAAAAGCATCTGTTCTTGCTGCCTGCTGGTGCTGTCTCTCAGTGGCAGCACACTCACTCTACAGCCTTCGGGATTTTCTTGGCACAGTTGCAGTGGTCTTCTTGTGTTATCTTCTTGGCGTGAAGCTTGTAGTCTTAAGACATGATCAGTCATGAGTGCAGACAGCACAGGGTCAAACAGTCCTGCTGATAATTAGTGTAAAAACGGAGAGTTTAAGTAGCATCAAGCTTTGATTTATAGGATAGGTGGTGTTTTTTCAGTATTGTCTTCTGCAAATCTTACTCCAGCATGTGAGAGTGTACAGCTGTCAGTAGCCATGGCTCTTAAGTCAACATAACTCAGTGCTCACAGCTGCAGTCCTACCTGTGACAAAGCCGTGGTCCCTGTCAGGGTGGCCAAACCTGCTCAGGATGTGCTGGTACCTCTCTTGTACACCTGCATTGTAAACATGCATGTACACACACTGCTATACAATAACCTTTGATGGAAATTACAGGCAGTGGGATTCCTGTTGGAATTAATTTTGTGTTGGGTTAAGTCTTAATTTTGTGATTTCCTTTTGCATGGCTAAGTGCCTAATGCTTGTTCCAGGACTAGCTGAAATGCGGTGTGCACAGTAGTACACAGAGTGATGCTTGAGAGTGTGTCAGCCACCTTAGCTCAGATCTGTGTCCTCCTTTACATTCTAACTCCTGCCTTCAGCTCGTGGAAAGTACCATTTCCAAAGTACCAGGTCTGATCCAAACTGATCCAAAATGCCTTTAAAATCAAGGTTTCCTATCTATGCAGTTGTTCCTCTACAAGCTGCCTGTAAAATGCAGGGTTCTCTACTTTCTCAAGGCAATAATGTTTTGTCCTGTTCTTTGGCTTCTGTTTATGCTAAGTAAATTTCTAGTGGAGTTCCTGTGCAGAAAATTTGCTGGGGTTGATTGCAAGGACAGCGCTTCCCAGCACTGCTTTAACAAAGCCAGTTAAAGTCCAGACTGATCTGGTCTTACAGGTTCAAGACTTCCGAAGACATGAGCATTCCTGGCTTGCTGGGAAGTGAGTAAGGAGCAGGGACATCAAGACTGCAGCAGCTGAGGCCAGATAGACTTGAGATGCTCTTTGGCATCATGAGACTGTGCTTATAGTGAGCAGGGTTCACTCTGCTCCATCTCTGCCTCATGCCTCATCCTCTGCTGTTGATCTGCAGAGTTTTGTCAGTGGTAGTTTGGATGTAGCCACCGCTTTAGAATGACTGAGTGGCATGGGATGGACAAGGCCAGATGGGGCTGGCTGGTTCTGGGACCAAAGCCATTGCTCAGCATCTGATTTCAAGGGTGGCTGCAGGGCTGCCAGAGATGAGGCCGGAACTGAGCCCAGAGGGAACAACTGCATGGAGGCCACTCTGTTTCCTGGGGCTAGACATCAAGCTGGGGTGCTTGGAGCCAGTTGTGAGTGCTTGGAGTGTCACAGGCTCAGAAGGGGCTAAGCCCCAATATAACATTCTCTGCACAGCCTGGCAGGATGCTGAAGCCATTTGTGCTTCCCTCACAGGTGGTGCTTTGCTGCAGAATGGGCAGATGACAGCAGAGATTCAGGAAGAAGTGGCCTTGACCAACCTGGGCAGCAGCTCCGGGGCCAGCAAGCGACACAGTGCTACTGACAAGATGCACTTTCTGCGTTCCAACCTGCAGACAATCACAACCCTGGGTATGCTGGGCCACCCTGGCCCTGACTCCACTCCAGCAGGAAACCTGACTGAAACCCCAGCTGTCCTAGCCAAGAAATGGAATGTGCTGGGGTACTGAGGGCCCTGCAGCCACTGAACTGTCAAATACACATGCTGTCCTAACACACACTCTCTTCCCGTGTGCTTCTCTCCACTTTCAGGCAGGGGGGAGTTTGGTGAAGTGTTCCTGGCCAAGGCCAAAGGTGCAGAAGATGGTGAGGGGGAAGTGCTGGTCCTGGTGAAGAGCCTGCAGACGAGGGATGAGCAGCTGCAGCTGGACTTCCGTCGAGAGGCAGAGATGTTTGGCAAGCTGAACCACTCCAACGTGGTGCGGCTGTTGGGGCTGTGCCGAGAGGCAGAGCCACACTACATGGTCCTGGAGTATGTGGACTTGGTAAGGGCCCTACCAGCAGTGCCTGCAGTGGTGCAGGGGGATGACAACAGTGGCATGGGGCTTGCAAGTGCGACAACAGGCTGGGCAGCACAGGGCAGGCAAGGTGTAGGGATACCAGGCTGAGCTTACTACTGTTCCCAACCTGTGGAAGAGTCTCAAGGGGAATGAATTTCTTCTGCAAGACCTGGAGGTGACTTTGTTCTTTACATCCTCCTGATTCCTGGTTTATGTCCTGGACTCAGCTGTGTAAGCTAAGTTGTGGGACTGCATGCTGCAGAATGGCTGTGAATGCTAAGGGCTATAGGCAGTCTGGAGTTTGTAGGAGAGAAATCAATCTGGGGCATGAAAAACCTCCTGGAGACTTCAGGCCTGCTTGCCCTGATCATAGCCAGTTGAGGCCCAGAAGCAAGATACTGGCTTGCCCTGCAAGGCAGGGACCATGGATCAGGAGATAAGGATCTGTGGGTCTGCCAAATCCAGGCACTGCAAAGACTGATGAGACTGGCCGCATGTAGAGGTGCTGTGTCTTAATTGCTGTCTGTCTCCCAGGGGGACCTGAAGCAGTTCCTGAGGATCTCGAAGAGTAAAGATGAGTCTCTGAAGCCACAGCCTCTCACTACCAAACATAAGGTGACAGTGCAGCTTTTGAAGTGCTGTGGGGTGGGGGACCTGAAGGAGGACAGCCAGTGCTGACATCTCTCTGGCGTCAGGTGTCTCTCTGCACACAGGTGGCCCTGGGGATGGAGCATCTCTCCAACGGCAGGTTTGTGCACCGGGACTTGGCAGCCAGGAACTGCCTGGTCAGTGCCCAGCGGCAGGTCAAGGTCTCATCCCTGAGCCTCAGCAAGGACGTGTACAACAGGTCAAGTGGGAGCCTGACAGGGGAATGAATGGGGGTGGAATGGCGCCAGTCTCATTGCCTTCCTGTCCTGCCCGCAGTGAGTACTACCACTTCCGCCAGGCCTGGATCCCGCTGCGCTGGATGCCACCTGAAGCTGTGCTGGAAGATGAGTTCTCCACTAAGTCGGACGTGTGGTCCTTCGGGGTGCTCATGTGGGAGGTCTTCACGCATGGGGAGATGCCCTACACTCCACTGGCAGATGATGAGGTCTTAGCAGGTATGTGGAGTACCTTGCACTGTCTCTGGAATGGTAGCCTAATTTCTTTTCATGTGGTAAAGGTGGCCAGACAAGCTGTGTGATGTCCCTCCTCTTGACATGGTGCTAATCTGTCTGAGGAGGCTGTCCCAGCCTGCATGGAGAATTGCTGCCCTCCTTGCACCCCACAGAGAGGATCACACCCCTTCCCTATCGCCCTTTGAACTTTTCTTTCATGCCAGGTCTGCAGTCAGGAAAGACGAAGCTCCCGCACCCCGAGGGCTGCCCTTCCCGCCTGGCCAAGCTGATGCAGCGCTGCTGGGCCCCCAGCCCTAAGGATCGGCCCTCCTTCAGTGAGCTCGCCACCACCCTTGGGGACAGCTCAGCTGACAGCAAAGCCTGAGCATCCGGCCCTTGCTGGTGAAGGACGTGGCGGGGTGGAAGGGGGTCTCTGTGTGCCTGGGGAGCCCCTGGCACTTCTGCAGCCCCTTGCTGAGCCCGACCCCAATGCGCCAGCAAGCAGCTCAGTGCCAGCAGCTGCTGGACTCAAAGCACAAGCCAGTGTACCCCAGCCCCACCCCCCTCCTCCACAGGTCCCAAAAGACAGCCCTTGCTGCCTCCTGCTCTCCGCCTGCTCAGCCCGGTGCCCTTAGGCTGCTGCTGTGGATGGAGCGCAGCTTCCCCTCATCCAGTGAGAGCTGGGGTGTCCCTGCTCACTACGTCCATACCTGCCGGCCTGGCCCGGCCTCTCTCTCCGTCCATCTGTGCTAGGCATGCCTGACTTCCCCACACCCCCATGGGTACAGGCCAGCCAACAGGAGCACAAAGTGCCTGGCATATGAAGGAGCTCACTACCTTTCCCAGTTACCCTGTGCCTTTTTTTGTACTATGACTCTGGGCAGAGCCCCCTCTCTCCCTCTCCCTCTTCCAGAGCGCTGACTCCTCCCTACCATAGTATTTCTGTTACTGGAATGCAGCCTAGAGTGGGTTAGTTTGTTTGCTTGAGTGGAGGGTACTGCAGCCAAGAAGGGTTGGGTTTTGTTGGGTTTTTATGTGCTGCTCTCAATAAAGAAGGCGCTTTTTTTTTTGTTTTTTTTTGTCTTTGTAAGATGCTGCTGTCAGATAGCTGTTTTCTTCCACATGGCTCCTGGGAAGGGTTAGGAGCCAGTTCTTCAGGCATCTGTCTCCTGTGTTTAGCCCTTTAGCCTTCTTCTCAGATGAATTTGAGCTTTGTGTTCCCTGAGGGAGCACTTTTCCTCATCACTTACTGTCTCTCTGGGCAGTCATGGGTTGCCTTCCAACAGGAACAGGTGTCTCAAGAGAAAATGTCCCTCTCAAACTCCAAGCAAATAACCGCTTATGGACGCGTTGACAGTCTCCCCCCAGTTCAGGTAGTAATGGGATTTGTGCACACACCTCTTGTGGCCTGGAGCAGCTTTGCAGCCAGCACTGGGTTGTGTATTTGCACAGCTGCTACTTCTTGAGGAACACAGAAGCTAGTAGGGCCAGGCCTGTATTGGGATACTGGGGGAAATCCTGCTGTCATATGTGGTCTGCAACCCTCTCCTCTGTGCTAATGGCCCAGAGCAGTGTCAGGGTCCTGGCAGTCTCTTCTTGGGAAAGGTGGGCAGACGATGTACAAGAAGCCCCAGCCCCCACAGCATGAACATGAGCCAAGTCCCTTGGAGACATAGTGAGATGCAGGGTTTGACCAAGATGCAGACCAGCAGTTTCACTTGCTGCTCAGCTCTGTGTTGGGGGGTTATAGAGACAGATCTGAGCTCTTCCAGGAAGCCTACTCGGGCTGAACTGGAGGTGATGGGCATAAGCTGCACTGGGGACTTTCATATTGGGTATTAGAGAAAATGCTTCCCCTCGACAGTAACAAAGGTCTTGAGTCCCAGAGAAGCTACAGCATCTCCATCATCATCATCAGAAATGCTCAACCCTGAACCGGTTAAGTCCTGAACAATCCAGTCTAGATGGCTCTGCTTTAAACAGGCATGGACCAGAAATGTCCAGGATCCCCTTCCCACCTCTGCTACCCAGAGAGGCTGTGGAGATACTGGAGGGTGAAAAGGGCTCATTTCTTAAAGTGTGCTAGCTGACTCTGAGCTCAAATTTGGTCCAGGAAATGGCTTGCTTGGAAACTCTGCAAGCAAGTTGGCTGGCCATAGAACAGTTATTGAAAGTGTTTGTCTGTTTTCCAACACTTGTGTGTTACAGCTGGGAGCTATGGAGTCTCCCCAAGCCAAGGCCTCTTGGCAAGCTAAGATTGGCAGTGGCTGGGTGTTGGGCCCCTCTCTAGAGGGAGACAACCACGTCTAGTTCACTAGACCTAGTGCTCCTGGTGGACTTGGCTGCAGGTTACTGCAACTCTGAACCCTTGCTGCCTCCCATGACCAGATGGCCTGGCCACAGCCTGGGACTGGTGGCACTGCTGAGAGGAGCTGTTACAGGCTGTGTCAGGATGTGCCTTGCCTTGTCCCCCTTGCAGCTGCATGTCCCTCTTGTCACCCTCCCAGTCCTCTCCAGTGTGCACGCAACCCTTTTGAAGGATGAGTGTTGCAGCACTGCTGCATATGTGCTCTCAAACTTGCAAGTGACCTCTCACATTTGCTGTTTGATGTTCTTTTGTTCCATTTCTCCCATCCATCCTGTTCCTGTGGACTTTCCTCTCTGCTGTCCTTCGTTTCAGGCAGGACCACTGCACCCTTTGGGCTGATTCCTGCAGCCACTTGCAGTGGCCTAGCCGAGCAGAATCTCAGTGATGCCATAACTAGAGAACAGATGCCAAGGATTTCTTGGGTAACATCCTTGTTCTGGCAGCTTTATTCATGCAGGTATCTTGTGTACTGGGAGGGAACACCATGGCTGCAGTGAGCTGTTCAGTGAGCAGTGTCAGGTTTGGGTTATCTTCTTTATCCCAGCACATCCTGGAGACTTGAGTACCTATTTGCCTTGCAGTCAAGACCTGGTGACTACAGGGAAGCACCCAAATGGAAAGTCACCAAAGCTAGGACAAACTCCAGACCCAAACGGTGTCGAATGATGGGGGCTGGGATTGTGTATTTTTGGAAGTGATGTCATGAAAATGTTCTGTATTCTTGAGGATAGGACAGATGTTGGCCAAACTAATTGGAAACAGCAAGCTGAGCAAATACAGTCCTAGCCAAAGCCCCTACAGAACAATGAGAGGACTTGGGCAGTTGGCAGAGGTGGGATCCAATTGCCTCAGCCCAAATTGAAGGAACACCTTAAAGAACACGTGTGATTATCCAGGGCCAGGAAAAACAGCATGGCTCCATCAGAGCAAAGCTTCACCTAGTGGGCCACCAGCTGTGGCCGAAATTGAACATTTACTGAACAGTGTAAGAGAAGAGCAAGCAGGTGTACATTAGTCCCAGTAACAACTCCCTAAAGCATTAAGACCTCCAAACCAGGCATTTCCAGCAGTCCTTGATGTTTTCTCTTGGCAGAAAGTTATCCAAATTCCCCTTGCACCCATGTATACTTTGAGCACCCCGATCAGTGAATGCACAGATCTACTGCGTGTCTTTTTGGTTTACTCCAATTTCATCTGCTGCCCTGTGGATCTTCTGCAGCCCTGTGTCAAGCACCTGTGGGGGAACTAATGGGCCTTAATTGTCCTAAGCAGCCTCACTTGGGACTTCCCCACACTCTTGAGCTGCATTTAAGCTCAAGCCTGGGCCTTCAGATTTGTTTTAAGCAACCTTGTAGGTGTTCTTGGTTTTGTCTTGTAAATAAGGCACATAGGCCTTATTATCCAGTCCTGATTTTGGCTCTATTTCGTGACCGTGTAGATACTGGACTTGGTTCATTGTTTGCTCTGTGAATGGACCCTGATACCGACACCTGTCTCAGTTCTGCTCAGGTACTGTGGGACCCGTTCATGAGGGCATGGGGTCACCCTTAGATAGTGGCTAGTCACCCCTCATGAAGCAGCCCCATTCATGCACCCCTCTGCTGACCGAAAAAAGCACATTAAGAAAGGCCCTAACCTAGTTTTACATGTGCAGCAGTACCGCCATTCTAGTTGTTACTGCTCATAGAAGAGATCCGTCTGTTAAAAAAAGAGCAGCTACCTGTACTCAGCAGCAGTCAAAAAAAAGCAGCTGAAGTATCAGTAGTAGGAAGATCGGGAACAGGATGGAAACCATGAAACCCCAGCACCCAGTGAAGAGGGTGTTTAATAGTTTCCCAGTTGAAATATGGATGAAGAGCTGGAAAAGGATGAAGAAGGGCTTGTTGCAATGGCCTAGAGGAGGATTGAAAAGGAGGCAAGGAGGGTTGGGGGCATCTGGCAGCTGGGCCCATACTTGAGTGGAGCTGTTAGGCAACTTGTCCGGAAGGAACCTTGTGAGTAATCAGGTTAAGAGGCTTTTATGGCATAGTGTTAAGTGCTGTGCCTGAAGCTGTGTAAGAAGAGGGTTAGAAATGGCAATTTTATGACTGGGGGGTTGTAAATGAGAATAGCCCTGAAGATAAAATGGGACTGTCAAGTGGTTGAAAACCTGCTTTAAGCTGCTTTCATTGTCACTGCCTGCTGGTTTGGTTAGGGAGGGCATGCTGGTAACCTGTGGCCTGTTATGGTGGCTTGAGGACACAGCTTGGCTCTACAGCATGCATCTGACTGCCCTGGGTGAGAGATTGGCATCTCCAGAAGCTGAGGCAGGCTCTGGTCCCATTCAGAGCATAAGCAGGACAAGTGTCTTGGAAAACATCCCCAGGATGAGGCCAGGGAGGGAAAAGATGGCAACAGAAAGGATGAGCCAGCTCTCACCTCTTGCCTGCGTAGACCCTCCTGCAGCTTGGGGAGCAAAAGGCCTCCACATGGCCCTGCCATCAGAAGGCCCAGGGAGAGGAAGGGAGTGTGTAGCCATCTCATGAGCAAGAGAAAACCAAATTCTGGTAACCTACAATGGTTGTATAGTTGTGCTAGGCAGGCAGACCGGCCTGGCTCTGGCTGTCAGATCTATGTGTTTATTGTTCCCAGTCTAACTGGTGCCTCCAGCCATGCAGAGAGTCTTGCTGACCCTTTCTCAGCCTGGCATGACATAGAAGGGCCTCAGTCTCACCTGTGCTAGGTGTAGTTTGTGCTCAGCTTGAAGGGAAGGTGGCCAGGGCATGTGATGGAGGCATGTGAGTTCCAGCAGCCCTGCTGGGAGCTAAAAATGGCATGTGTGCTCACTGGAGGAGCATGGCTGACGGGGAGGAGGGGGAGGCGGTGGTGGCAGTGAGGGGGGTGTTTAGTTTTGCAGTTACTCCCTTGCTCTGTAGGAGGTTGGCTCTGGGCTGTGGGAGACAGCTGTGAAGACTGGTGGCAAGCGCGCATGTCCTCTGAGTGATGAGGCAGATATGGAAAAGGCTTGTGCAAGTTGCAGAACCTTCCATGGGGTGCCCAGGAGACAAGATGGGCCTGTGGCAGGGCTGGTGCTGTCACAGGTGAGGTCTTGCCCTGGGGTGCAGTTCCTGTTTGTAGGACAGGGTGTGGGAGAGCCCTTTCCTCAGCCAAGGATGTGACTGTTCTCACAGCTTTGAGCTCTGGGGCTGTGGTCCCTCCTGCAGCTTTGCTGACCCACACGCAGCCTGCCTTGCACACAGTTGTCCTGGCTATGTGGGCTGTCCCTCCTGTGGAGGTCCTGGGCCACACCTGGGCAGAGGACGTGACCTGTGCCACCTGCTAGGAACCCTCTGATCTGCAGAGCAGGGGTGGGCAGGGGCTGCCATCTGTGCTGGGGCCTGCCCAGCCATCGTCCCAAGTGTACAAATTGGCCTGTCGTACCCGTGGATGGCTGTCGTACATCCTCATCCTCACCTCCTGTGGATTTGAAGGCAGCTGTGGCCCATCCTGATAAATCGAGACCCTTTCTCTTCGGACTAGTGATCAGCCTGTGCTTGGGTAATGTGTATTTCAGACATATCTGCTCAGTCCTGTGTCCTGCACACCCCTGAGCACCCACGTTGCCCACAGATCCTCCCACTGCCTCTGCAGCCACTACAGAGAGACAGGGGGGGCAGCACGTTGTCCCTTGCAGGGTCTGAGAGCAGCCGGGGTGGAGAGCTGCCGCGAGCAACAGCTAGTGGCATTACTTACAGGCAGGCAGGATGGTGCGGAGCCCCTCCTGGCTAGATCCTGAGGATGGCGAGGTAGATCTTTGAGCCACGTGGTGTGTCCCCTACGAGGACCCAACTGCCTGGAGCTGGCGGTAGGAATAGGAGGTGAGGGGAGGGCTGGCAGCGCGGGCGTCTAAGCCCTCGCTTCCCCGCCCCGCGGCAGGACGGCCGGGCCGGGCCGGGCCGAACCGAACCCAGCTGGGCCGGGCCGGGCCCAGCCCCGCCCGCCCGGCCGCGCGGTCCCTTTAAGAGCCTCCCTGCGTGTTTCAACCCGGGGGTGACGCGAGCGCGGTCGGACCGTATGCAAATCAAACGCCAGCCGCCGGCCAATGGGCGCCGGTGCTCGGCGGCCGCTAGCCAATGGGACGGCGCCTCCCGGCGGGGCGCCGGCTCGCCCCATATAAGGAGCGCCTTCGCCATAAAAGGCAACATTGTATCGCTTTATATGGGGGCGGTGCGGCGCGGCGGGGGCGGCGGCGGAGCGGGGCCGTGAGCGCGGAGCGCGGCGGGGCCATGGCGGGGCCGGCCTGACCCGGCCCGACCCGACCCGCGCTCGCCGCCGCGATGTTGCCGAGCCAGGCCGGGGCCGGGAACGGCGCTGCCGCCGCGCTGGCCCGCGGCTCCGGGCTGGGCCGGTCGCCGGTGCCGCGTGGGGCTAACGGTGGCGGGGCGGCGGCGGGGGCGCCCGGGGGCCGCCTGGAGCGGGAGGCGCTGTACAGCGGCAGCGAGGGCGACTCGGAGTCGGCCGAGGAGGAGGAGCTGGGCGGCGAGCGGCGCGGCGTGAAGCGTGGCCTGGCCGAGGCGGCAGCGGCGGCGGCGGCGGGGCCCGCGGCGGGAGCGGCTGCGGCGGCCGCCTACAGCGGCGGCGGGGGCGGCGGGGCCGTGAGCGGCGCCAAGCCCGGGAAGAAGACGCGGGGCCGGGTGAAGATCAAGATGGAGTTCATCGACAACAAGCTGCGGCGCTACACCACCTTCAGCAAGAGGAAGACCGGCATCATGAAGAAGGTGCGGCCCCGCGACTCCGGCTGGCGAGGGGGTCGGCCTGGCCGGGGGTGTGGGCCGCGTCCCACCTGCCCGTGGGACCCCGGCCGAGCGCGGAGCGGGCCGTGCCCGGAAACGGCGGCGGCTTCCCGGTCCCGCGGACCGGGGGGGCGGCCCGGCACCAGCCCCTTCCGGGGGGCTGCGCGGGAGCCTCGGGCGGGGAGCTGGGCGGCCAGGAGCGGGAACCCCCGCGGCCGGGGGATATCGGTGTGCCCGGCGGTCCACAGACGTCTGGTATGCCTGGGGAAGCCCATCCCGGTGCAGCGTCCACCTCTGGGCCGCAGCTGACCGGGGCCGCTCCACACTGTGAGCCGTCGCTGGGTGTTTGGTGGCACAGCTGAGCTGCCCTGCCCCGCCAAGGGGCCCGGCAGGGCTGGCTCCTCGGGCCGCGGAAGGGACTAACGCCACGTCTCGGCCGGTCCAGAGTGCGCTCCGTGGTTCCTGGTGTGCAAAGACAGATTAGAAACTTGGGGGAATTTGTGGGCGATTGGAAGCAGCTGGCTCGCCTGCATCCCTGGTGGTGCTCATAGCATCTTCTGAACAACTGGGCAGTGCTGCACCATAGCTGAGTTGGGCATCATGCACCCTGGGAAGGTGGGAATGGGTATGGGGTTCCACTGGGCACATCCTGGGTGTACGGGATGTAGAATTAGGGCATCCTGTCTGTGGAAGCTTGTAGTGTGCAGTGATGGCATATGAAGAGTGTACTTCCTAGTCTACAGGTATTCACCTGGGGGATGGTGGTGCAGTGGTGCTTGGGTACAGCTGTGCTCAGGACTGTGAAGCCTGAGAGAGGAATCTGGGTCCTAGTCTGGATGGAGTGTCAGTAAGGGGAACAAGGTAGCAGAGACATTGTAACGTTGTTACAATGTAACAGACATGTAGGCCCAGTAACATCTTTTCACAGAGGTGAGAGGGAGAGACATCCAGATGTGTCTGGAGAGGTGAGTGGGATTTCCAGAATGGAGATATTTCATTGTCCCTGTGTTCTCAGACTACTCTACTGAGGGGATCACTCTACCTGCAGCCTCTTGGCAGGCAGCATCACCTAAGGGCATGCTAAAGGGAGTGGGGACACAGCTCGAGGTAGTTCAACCTGTACAGAACCAATCTGGGGTGGTTTTAGAGGCCACAGCTCCTCTGGCATGACAGGAAGCCCGAGCTGGTGTGAGGAACAGGACAGCCATGCTGGGAGATCAGGGACGTGCAGTGACTCTTGTCCTGCACTATATGTTGTCCCTGTCACCTCTTCTGACTTCCCTGACTCCCTCTTCTTCCCTTGTGCTGCTGGCAGGCCTACGAACTCTCCACGCTGACTGGCACTCAAGTCCTGCTGTTGGTGGCCAGCGAGACAGGCCATGTGTACACGTTTGCCACACGGAAGCTGCAGCCCATGATCACCAGTGAGACAGGGAAGGCGCTGATCCAAACATGCCTCAATTCCCCGGACTCACCCCCACGCTCGGACCCCACCACTGACCAGCGCATGAGTGCCACGGGCTTTGAGGAGACGGACCTCACCTACCAGGTGTCTGAGTCGGACAGCAGTGGGGAGACCAAGGTAATGTTCCTGGGCTCCCAAGGAAGCATGGCCTGTGCCAGGAGCCCTGATCATCACCAGGCCTCTTTAAATAGCAGCTTAGGGAGCTGGGGATGGATCCCCTTTTGCTGCAACTGCAGTGAGCTTGTGCTATGTGCTCTCAGGGTTGGCTCCTTGGCTGACAACAGTGGTGATTTGAAGAGGGAGGGAAGCGGGTGGCAGGTGTCCTGGTCCTGGCCTTTGCAGCATGGCTCCCCACTGGCCCAGCCCACCCCCCTGGCCAGCTTTCAGCACTGTTATCTCTCCCCAGGCGTCTCCATGCTCTCGCACTCATTGATAAAAATTTGATTCTGCCTCCATGGCCTTATAAGGCCTGGTTTCCCTCGCCAGAGTCCCTGGCAGGGCCCCTCACATTCCTTATAAGCTGCAGCTGTCTCTTGCTTTGGTGCTGTTTTGGAAGGGGGCAGGGAGGACATGGGGAATGGAAACATTTGGCTGGACAGACCATTTCTGCTCCCTGCCTGTTGTCCTTGCAGACACTGGCCATTGCCTGCCTGTGTTACTTGTGGCCTTTTGCTCAGGGTGGCCTGCCTGTGGGTGCAGAGTCATGCAATGGTGCTTTTCTGCTGGAAGGGCTCTGTCTTGTCCCTGCATTCCCTGGTGCTGTTCCTCAGAGCTGTTGCAAGAAAGCTGTCTCCTGTATCCCTCCTACTTCCTTTGCAGGCTGGTGCTCGGGTCCACAGGTACTTGGAGGTGGGAGGCAGGGAAGTTTGTGGTGCAAGGCTTGGATGAAATGCTGAATTTGGAGTTGAGCCACAGCTTCCCAGATCTATGTGCAGTGCCCTTGGGTGCTGTGAGTTAGAGCAGTCCTGTACTTGTGCCTGTGGCATGAATACCGGGCTTGCTGCAAAAGTATCCTTCCAGGTGAACTGTGGCCTTGCTCTAGGAGCTCTCCAACCATTTATGTACAAGCCACAGCAGCATCCTTGCCATGCAGTAGCCACTAAACATTAAGCAGACAGAACCTTGAGATCTCTGTGGAATAATCACAAAGGTAGTGAGTGCAGCCCTGACATGTCCCCAGCATGTTGTCTGGGGCTTCAGGGGTGTTCAGCTGCCTGTTTTTACACTATGACAGCACAACAGCTCTGGTCACAGTGCTGCTGGGTGCCCAGCAGCCACTATTCCTCCATGACCACTTCCCTGCATGTGTGCAGTGCTGCACCAAGCACAAGCTGAGCCCTGAGAAACATCAGCAATCCCAGAGATCCCTGGAAACAGAGGAGCTGTGGTGGGCCAAAGTGTTCCTGACTGGAAACTCTGTGCAGGAGTCCAGAAGAGTCCTTGGGAAGGCTTCCTTCTGATGAGAGCCCAACACAGTCCTGGCTATCCCAGTCTGGCATGTCTTTCCTGAGTGCCTCTGATTCTCAGTGTGAGCTGTGTCAGCCTTTTCCAGTAGGCAGAGGAGCCTGCTATCACCAGCAGTCTTTCCCTTGTGCAGCCTGTGTTTGTAAGGACTTGTGTCTCTTGGGCTTCTCCTGGATGAAAAGACAAGTTCTGTGAGCATTTTGTAATGAGACAAATTTCTTGTGCCTGGAGTAATTTGGAAGTGCAGGAAGCACTGTGCGTGGTAGCTGATCTGTCCCTAGCACGGGACTTGTCCACATCGTATCCCTTTAGATTCTTCCTGAAAGTGCTGCTAATTAGCCCCAAATGAACTGTTCTCTTGGGGTGCACTTACTCTGCAGAGATCTTAACACAACTTCTCTTTTCCCACTTTCTGATGCAACCCTGCGAGCTCCATCCCAGTGGTAATGCTTAGTGTGGGGTGTTTTGTGGCCACAGCCAGCATTTGATGTGAGGCTGGAGGAGCTCTATGGCCCTGTCTTCTGCTTGACATTCTGATTAAACCCACCCTGGCCTGCTGAGAGTTCCTGTCAAGGCAAGCCCTGAGACTGGGGACAGTCCTACCCTGACCTTTCCCAGTCCTGCTGTGCCTTCTACAGGCCTGGAAGTCTGCTTGGTGCTCTGGCAGAGATCAGCCCGATTCAGATAGACCAAGAAGTCCTCTGAGAATTAAGGGAGCCTGTGGGTGGGCAATGCTAGGTGGCTGGCATTTGCTGAGGGATGGGTGGTACACATGGCTAGGTTACACAGGTACCTCACTGGAGGAGGTGGCAGGAGATTCAGAGCATGGATGATCAGGTCCAGCTGCATAGGATGCTCTGAGAGGCTTCCTGGCCTTCCTGTGTGAACTCTGCTTTCCAGATCTCTATGTGGACAAAACCTGCTTGTGTTCAGCTGCTGCAGCAGAGTTGGGAAGACAATGCAGCCAGGCTGTTACCTGCAGTCAGCAGCCTGCTGGCATTCCGCTGTGCTACAGCCAGCAGCAGCTATGAGACTCTCCTGCTGTGCCAGACCCAAACTCTCTGCCATGGTGCTGAGCTCGGACCACAGCTGGGATTGGGACATGCTGTATCCTCATGATGATACTGTTGTGCACTGACCTGTCTCATCTCTTGCAGGCCCCAAAGGACACTGTCCATGTGCAGTCTCTTGGGTGTGGTTATGTGATCCACTCATTCTGTAAAGCAGTGATGTGGGTGTGGGCAGACATCTGCTGCTATGCTGCACCTCTCTGCTCTGTGCTGGTTCCCAGACACTGCTCTGCAAACTGAAGTTTGCACTGAGCTGTGATGGGGAATGGATGTGCAACTGGATCAGGAAGGGAATGGAGTTCAGGGCTGCTGTTTGCCTCAAGGCTTGTCCATGGCTCCTTGGGTAACCTCTGCTGAAGGTGATCCGTGGCTTGGCTCCTGTTGAAGGCTGGCCTCATGCGTGTAGTCTGGGCTTTGCAGGGTGCTGGGGAAAACCAAGGAGCCCAGGGGCACTGAGGGATCCCAGACAGTCATGGGTACGTGGCAACCTCTCCCAGCTCTCTTTCTGTATTGGGAACTATTGATGCAGCCCAAGACAAACACAGTAAAGATGGGAGGAATCTGAGTCTCCCCTGTGTCAGAACAGGGAGTGCAGAGATGGAGTATGCATGGTTCAAGCCTGCTGGCAAAAACTCTCCAAGCACCTTTGCTGTTCTCATCATACTGAGATTTGCCCTTATGCTTCTAGGGAGCCCTGGGAATCCTCTTGAGTAGAGTGCTGTGAACTTTTTGGGATGTCTCCTCAAGCCCTGAGAGTATGAAGTGCCCTGGCTGCCTGGGGACTATGTCTCAGGGGTGTACTGCTTTAGAGCTATAGCTGGGGATGTGGAACCCTGGCTTTTCCAACTGGGAACAGGATCTGTCCTGCCCCACTCTGCTCTGGCTCTTCAGTGGGCTGGGGAGAGCTCTGCCCTGTCACCCACATGGGGAGGGCACCCACAACCTCCTGTGTCCCATGTGCGACGGCAGGAGTTTGTGGTTGAGCTAATGGAAAGTGCTTCTGCTGGGCTCTGCTCTGTTATCACGTGCCTCTTCTAATTTGGACTTCAGGCACTGCGGTGCCAAGGGTGTTGCTCTCCTCCCTCCCCAGGCCCTGGGGCATGACTGAGTGCCTGGGATTGGATCCCCCTGTCCAAAATGGGCTGCCTTCCCTTTTTTAGCTGTTCGTTGAGCTGTGAATTCCTTGTTCCTGGCAGCCTGACAAGCTGGGAACAAGGCTTAGCACGTGGGAGAGCTGGGCCCACCAGTCTGCAGTGGGAGGGGTGGGAGTGTGGCAGCCTTAACTCTTCCCAGGCGTACTGGCAGCTGTGGCAGGACACGGGGATGGCAGGTCCCTTGTGGCTTGTGACATGGTCTCCTGTGAAGCAGTGCATTCTTAGTGTGCTCTTGGCCAGATGAGCAGGGCAGGAGAGGAGCCATGGGGACCCTGGGTATTTGAAAGGGGATTTGGCGGACAGAGGCATGTTAGGTGAAATATGACTGTTAGAGACAGCAAGGCTTGGTTGGTTTCTGCAGACCCAAGCCACATCTAGCTTCGTGCTTTGTGGCTGTGGAAGCTAGGGTGTTATGTGCTCTGCAGCCTGGCACACGCATTCCTCCCTTGTTTCCAGACCTGGCAGGCCAATCTCTGAGGCTAGTGTTGGCCCAGCACAGGGCCCTTTCCCTGGTGTTTAGCTTCTCTCTAGCAATGCCGTCCTCAGGCGTAGAGCTCTGATGCTCCTTGCAGGACTGTGCTGTGTGCTGGCTGTAGCTGACACGTAGGGTCCTTTGGAAGCATTTGCCTTGTGCCCATCTCCTGCTAGTGGATTTGCAAATAGGTGCTTTCTACTGCCTTTGCTCCAGGAGACTTGTTGAGGCATTCCCCAGGGCCTGCCAGAGCTGCTGTCAGGTCTGGGTCTCCCTGGTGTCCAGGTTTGCCGTTGTTCACCTCTCCCTTGCTACTTTCAGCGTACAACTGCCTTTAAGAGCCAGTTCTCAACTTGTTCTCAGTTGGGTGTTTCCTGCCTTAAGGGAAGTGCTGTGTGTTCCTGACAGGAGGCAGTGTATGCCTTTACGTCTGTCCCTGCAAGGACTGCTTTTACCTGTTGTGTGCCAAAAAGAGGCTGTTCTCCTCTTAGATGTTTTGGGGACTCCTGGGGAGAGGAAGGGTTGCTTTTTCCCTGATGCATTGCAGGGAAGGCTCTCAGGGGATCTGTGTGGCCCTGGGCTTGTATCCAAAGTTTACGCTGAACACTCTCTAGCTCTCCTCATGCTGCATTATTGGGTACAGTCTCCTCATGTTTGTACAAGCAACTCTTCTCTGCTGCCCTGGCTCTCCTCCATGTGCTGGCAGCAGGCTATGAGGGTATGGTTTGGCAAGGGGATGCAACCTACAGAGCCTGGTTTGGTGTCATGGTCAGATGTCTCATGGGCTGGTCCGAGTTTTCACCATCTCTCCTTTTGTAGGATGCACTGAAACCCGCGTTCGCTGTCACCAACCTGCCGGGAACAACGTCCATCCAGACAGCCCCCACCACCTCAACCTCCATGCAGGTCAGCAGTGGCCCATCATTCCCCATCACTAATTACCTGGCACCAGTGTCTGCCAGCATCAGCCCCAATGCCGTCACCAGTGCCAACGGGACAGTGCTGAAGACTACTGGAGCCAGTGCAGTGACGTCTGGGGGCCTCATGCCAATACCCACTGGCTTCACCCTCATGTCAGGTCAGTGCCTTTAGGGGCTGAGGGCTGCATCTGCAGGCTGCTCCGCCTCTGCACCTGGAGTATGTTGCTGTTCTCTCTGGGGAAGAGGAGGCCTAGTGGCAGAAGGGAAGCAGAGTGGGTTATTGCTGTAAGGTGAATCTGACTGAGATTCCTTGTCCAAACCCAGCCAGGCCAGTGGCTGGGGAAGGGTCATGTAGTGACTGTTTCCTTAGAGTGCTGCTAGCTGGCCCTGCTGCTGGGAGGTGGCAGGGAGCTGAGCTAGGACCCCAGGACAGCACCAAGAAGCCTGGAGGGAGTGAAAAGAGCTGGTGGTGACAAAGCCTTTCTTTCTCCCTCCTTTCGGCAGGTGCTTCCCTTTCTCCGGGGACCCCTACCATTCCTCTCACTCAGTTACAGCCGCACTCTCTGGCTCTTTCCAGCCAGCAGGGCCAGGTGGTCATGGGTACAGCTGGACAGCTGCAGCAGGCACAACAGACAGTCTTCCGCTTCCCTGCCAGAGCTGGAGGGCAGATCGTGTCGCTGACAGGTCAGCACTCGCTTCTCCTCCGCTTGCTAGAGGTGGGGGGATGGAGGCGTCTGTGCGGGTCCTGGTCCTGGCCACACAGCTGACCACTGACTGAGGTGGAAGCACAGAGGAGGCAGAGCACAGAGTACCCTTGTTGTGCCTTCGGGGGAGAGATGGGAAGACATCTTGATGGGAAGAATTCTTGACGTGGGCAGGAGTGGCATCCTGGAGGATACAGACCAAGGGAAGCAGTGGGTTTTCAGTCTCCTGCCCCAGGGTTTGGCCTGTGGCTAGCAAACACAGAGGAGACAGGTCTCCAGTGCAGCTGTGCTGAGGCTGAACTGTGGTGCTAGAATTGATGGAAGGATACTGCAGGGGCTCAGGTGCCCAGTGACTGCTTACTGAGTAGCAGCTGCCCTGGCTTTTGTGTTGGGGTCCGCAGTCAGTCACTGAACCACAGTGATTAGGGGAGACACAGAGCAGAGGAGTGGTGCTGCTGTGCTGCCTTGTGTACACTGTCCTTTGTAAGAATTTCTTCTAGTGCTGAGTCAAGGCTCTCCAGGTGTGGTGCTGTGGCTGGACATGCTCCTGGCTGGAGTTTCAGAACAGGGCTAGGCTCTCCTTTGTGGGGCAGCCATCATCTGAGGACCAGCACTGACAGTATTTCTTGTGTCCTGTTTGTGCCCAAGTCAATGAGTCTGATAGCCTGGGTACTTTCTTGGAATGCTTAAGGCTCCCATGGGCCCTGGCAGACAGTATGATCCCATGCAAGGGGTCTGGATTTCCCTTGTGATCTGGAGGAACTAAGAGAATAACTGATGTATGTCTCTCTCGTGTGATGTGTGGGGAGATGCCCAGTCTGAGCAAGGTGGACAGTGATTCCTGCTCCCTGACATCCCTTGCTCTTCCCTCTGGAGACAGGACCTCAGCCTTAGGGGAGCTTTCTGTGCTAAGCTCTGTTTCTGGAGCTGAATTGCTTTGCAGTGAGTGGTCTGGGCCAGAGGCTGTGTGGCTGTGCCCCTGCACCTCTAGGATTCAATGCCTTGAGACATTGTTCTGTAATGCCTGTGTAGGGCACTGTGCTGTCCTTGAGGTCACAAGCTCTGAGATAGCAGTGGCCTAGAGCCCTGTAGAGGATGGAGCTGATCTCCAGACTGTGAAGGCAGCAGAGACCAGCTGGTTTGCACATTTGGGCTCTTGCGCTTCTGCTTGGTGCAGCGATTCTTGCAGAGCTGGCTGGGCATTGGAGAGGCATATGCTGGGCCCTCTCCTCCCAGCATCTTCTGTGCTGTGTCTTGGTGGAGCCAGGAATGGTGAGGAGGACCCCAGATGTTCCTGAACCATGCCTGGAAGTTTGGCAAAAGCTGTTGTGGTCTGTTCTTTACTCTCTGGAGCTCTGTGGGCCAGCTAGTTCTTGGCCCATGTGCCAGGAAAGAACATGTTTTGGTTTCTGCAACATGCTGCTTTTGTCTAGCCTTCCCCAGCGCAGTGCAGAGTCACGCTGTGGAACTGTATGCAGTCAGTGAAGGACTGGGGTGCTTTCACATGGTCCAGAGTGCCTGCATCCCTGTAGAGCCACAGGCTCATGGGTTCTTCTTTCTCCCCAGGTGGTACCATGGCTCAGCAGGTCCCAGTCCAAGCGATCCAGGTGCACCAGGCACCGCAGCAAACGTCTCCCTCTAGTGACAGCAGCACTGACCTTACCCAGACCTCTTCCAGCGGAACAGGTAACCACCTTCTGTCTGCCTTCCTAACCACTGCTGATAACAACCCACACCAACAGACCTCATGCTTGCTCCCTGCCCAGTTTCCTTCTTTAGACCAACTCTATCCCAGCCTTTATGTCAGTTTCACAGGTGTCTTGATCCCTGTTGCCAGCTCCTGTGCTACGCCATATCTAGGTAGATGCTGCTGTGCCTAGGGCACCTTCCAAGGGATTTCAGAGCTTCTCCAGATACATCATTAACTCTTACAGCATGGAGCTGGGAACAGGTTACCCAGTTCTCAAATGGTTTCTTAGTGAGGCAGCATTGCTTCACAAGGCATTGGCTCACATCTGGTTGAGATTTTTACTGTCTATGCAGAGGACGTCTCTTTGTTGGCAAATTCTGAGTTCAGATGCCTGGATGCAGGCTGAATCTAGTTCAACAGCTTTATTAAAGCTTCATCAGGGAACTTGAGATACAAGTTGAATTTAGTCCTGGGATGTTTGACTACTGTGCTTTTCTGCCCCTTCATGCTCATGAAAGGAGAGGTTTGAGCTCTTCTGCTTGATCTATGGGACTTTTCCCCAAGAGCTTGGGAGACAAGATGCATGCACCATGCCTCAGCACAGCATGGCTGAGGGGTGCTGAGCAGGCATGTGAGTGTGGCAGACCCCTTTCATGTGGCTCACATGTAGTCTGTCCTGGTGCCAGTGACCCTCCCAGCGACCATCATGACGTCGTCTGTGCCAACCACTGTGGGTGGCCACATGATGTACCCCAGCCCACACGCGGTGATGTATGCGCCCACATCTGGCCTTGCGGACGGTGGACTTGCAGTCCTCAACGCTTTCCCACAGGCGCCCTCAGCGATGCAGGTGTCCCACGGCCAGGTCCAGGATCAGGGTAAGAGAGCTGTCTGGGTCAGTGCTCCCTTAAAGTGCACCCACATCCTGATTTTTCTCCTCTTGCATGTATTTATACTGTATGTTAATTTCCAAGAATTTTCTTCTCAGCAGTCCTAGTGGCTGTACAAAGGCCTGGCAAGGGTGATGCTTGATGTGCACTTCTAGATCTTGCCATTCTCTTGTGCAAAGGATTGCTTGAGCTCTTACTGGGTAAAAATGGTGAGGGATTCTGGGATGGGTGGCGTGTGGGGCAGGCAGCAGAGGGAGCTAGGAGACGCTGAAGAGGTTGTGTGGTTGCATGAGGGAACTAAACAGCATGAAGCCATGTGGTCAAGACTTGGATTGATGACTTGTGCCTGCTTCTCCTAGCATCTGGAAAACTAATGCATGTGGCTTTCTTCTGGAATGCCTCCATGTATGCAGATTGGCAGCTTTGTCCTTGTGAAGCTCCATGGAGCTCAGAGAATGGATCCAAGTGGGGAGCACTGTTTAAGGGACAGTGTCATTTGTGCTTCTCTCTGTGGCAGGTGGCGTCCCCCAAGTGTTCCTGACAGCCCCATCAGGCACTGTTCAGATCCCAGTCTCAGCTGTCCAGCTTCACCAGGTAGGCACAGAGTAGTACTTGCAGGTGTTCAGGGGGTATTCTTGCTCTGCTCCTGCCTGCACATCCTTTGTGTATGTGGGCAGACCTGGCTGGGTAGGGTCAGTCCTCAAGGTCTGGGAAAGCTGTCAGTGCCACCCACCTTTGGGAGACGAAGTTTTGTCCTCCATGGACAGGTGCCCAGGAGGGACAGTGCCCCCCTGGCTGCTGGCAAGCATGGTGTCAGGGCATGCTGTCCCCCAGTGGGTCCTCCTCCCTTTTCTCTCTAGATGGCTGTCATCGGGCAGCAGAGCAGCAGTGGCAGCAGCCTGACGGAGCTGCAGGTGGTCAACTTGGACACCTCACACAGCGCCAAGAGTGACTGAGAGGCCTCTGCTGCCAGCCTTTTGTACCTGGCTTGTCATGCCAGTGTTGGGGCTGGTGGCAATTCCTTCTCGTACAGACTGCACCAGTTATTTATTGTTGCCTTTTCACGTTTCCTTCATCCACACATGCACACACACACACGCACTCGCCCACCCCCACGCACACAGGCATGCGCGTGGGGCTGCAGAACCCACCTGGGGTGGAGCGGTGCTGGGGCCATGCAGGGCTTGGGGCATTTGGATGCTGCAATAGCTGTGCTTGTCTCACGCCAGCCAAAGAAATTTGTCTCTCAAGGGGAGGATTGCTCTGCACTGTAAATAAATACTGCGGGCCGTTCCCAGCTGAAGGCTCTGGCTCCTTCTGGGTGCTCCGAGTCACCTTGCCCGTGAGTGTTTACTCTGCGTGGGGCTCAACTCAGTCCCGGAGCCATCATGCAGGCGCAGCTCAGAGCAGAGTGGGTTGAGGCTGTGCTGCTGGCCTCAGCAATGTGCCTTTGTGGGGTGACAGGTCCTGGCTGCAGCAACTCACCCTGGGCTCTGGACAGGAGGGAGGGGCCAGCTTGCATGTGCGTCTCTGGGCCTGTGCGCCCTCCTTCTGGAGGGCAGGGCACAGCTGTTGGCATGTGGCCCTGTCCTCCTTGTATGCACTACAGTGAGCCCTCTGCCCTTAGTGCCTCCTCACTGGGCTGCCTGGCAGATTTTCAGCCTGATTGGCCCAGCCCCAGCGGCTGCCCTTGCACAGCTGAGGTGGTCTGTAGATGTCCAGGAACACAATGATGCCCTGGAGAGCTCCTCAGGGGCTCTGTGCTCTGCTCAGCCCCACACTCTCAGCCCTCGCACTGCTTGTGGACTCCATACACCCAGGGGAACGTGGCTGGGTCTTTCTTACATCCCCCTGCAGCTCCAGCCGGCGTGTTCTAAATTTCTGTGTCTGATGCAAGGTGGAGAAACAACTCAAATGTCAAAGGGAAGAGCCCATGGGGCATTGAGCTGCTGGGCAGGTGGCAGGCTCTTCCTCTTAGCATCAGGGTGATCTGCAGGCCATCCTGGGCTGTGGAGGAACAGCTGTGATGCCTGTACGGCTCAGCAAGGCCAAGGGAGAAGGGCTGGAGCATGCTTGGTCCTGCATGGGAGTTGCTGTGAATGGCTCTGCTACCTAGCCCTGTCCCTGGAGGGAGAGTGAGCAAGTGAGAGAAGCTGCTGAATCCTTAGGAGAGGAAGCAGCTACTGTAACTTTTTTTTTTTTAAGTTAAAGACAAAAGAAGCCTTGGAGAAAAAAAAAAGAAAATTACTTTATTTTTCTAAGTGTTAAACTCAGTATTTATGTAATTCTTTAAGGAATAAAAGTTTGGCTCCTGTACAGTTTTAATGGGGTTTGTACCAGGGGGATGGGAGAGGGGTGGGTGGGTGGGCATGGAGGCAGGAAAGGGGCCTTGCTTTTGAGTTTGTATTGTAACCTTGGACATGTTCCCTCAGCATTAGCGTTTAAGCCACACTCTTCATCCACCAGCATGTGCCAGGGATCAAGCTCAACTGAGTGGGATGCTTGTTTCCCACTTATCTATACTGAGGACTCATAATTCTGGGCTCAATGGGCAGAAGGCAAGTGAAGCAGTGGCTAGTTTCTAGAAGTGGGAAACCCATTCCTCAGGAGCAGGGGATTTGTAGCGTGCATGGGAGCCAGAGCTGAGCTGGGTTTTCTGATGATCACCCTGTTCACTTCTGGTCCAGGGACCTGCAGCTGTTTTGTCACTGCTCTTGGTGTGGAGCAGTGCTGCCTGTGACTGTCTAAGGGATATAGGCATCCCCGCTCTTCCCTGGGTGTGGTGAGTGACCAGCAGTGGCTAATCCCTGTTCTCCCTGCTTGCTGTGCGGGTAGCATCTTCTCAACCCCTAGCTGAAGATCTGGGCTGCAGATCCCCCTCTACAGCCTTTCTGCAGTGCACAGATGTGGACAGGTTCCCTCCAAGCTTCCTGTACAAAGAATTCCCAGAAGGGTCTTTCAGCCCTTGGTCTGTTAACAGCCTGGGAAGGGGTTGTGGAGAGTTGGTGAGAGTGACATTGCATGCTGCCTCCCCTTAGTATTCTTGCTCTAAGAGTGATGCATACACTGCAGCTCAGAGCATATGGGAGTGCTAAGCCATGTCCCTTTGCTAGGTGTGTGAAAACTGCTCAGTAATGCTTCCAAAGCAATCTGGGTACCTAGGAGTTCATCCAGGGAGAAGTGTGGGTTTGGGGTTTGCGTTGTCCTTTGCCCCAGCACGTCAGTGTGGCCTGGCTTTGCTCTGCTTTGCTTGTGCTAGCACTATGGAGCAGAGCTGTTGGGCCAGAATGGCAGGAGAGCCCCTGCTGCTACAGGGTGTCTGACTGCATCCCCTCCCTGGCTCCCCAAAGGCAACTGCTGGTTAAACGCTAATGGTGTATTTTATTTAAGTGCAGACTTGTAAGAACACTTGTGTATCAGGGATGAAATGGCATTTATTGTGTGGTGACATTTTTAGTTAATTTTACTGGTTTGAGGGGTGTGTGTGTGTGTGGGCGTGCGTGTGTGTGTGTGCGCGTGTGTGTGTACGCATAAGTGTGTTTGGGATTATTTTTTTTTCCCTCCAGTTTCCAGGGTTGTGTTTCTGGAAGGATGTGGAAGTAATCACAGTACTATGTACAGAGCTTTCTTTTGTATTAAAAAAAAATTACTCTTTCAATAAATGTTATCATTTTGTGCACAGATTTGGGATCTCGATTGTGCTTTGCGGGAGGGGATGACACATACCTTAGGGGGAACGCATGGGGATCAAAGGCAGATTCCTGCATCAGTCTGTTTACTGTCAAGGATGAGGGTCTGTCTGAGCCTGATGTGGCAAAGAGGGGTTCTTTGCAAAAGTCTCCATCCCTACTGCCTTCTGCACAGGTGAGACCCAACCACTTGGACTTGTACTCTGGGAGTCCCAGACCTAGTGCAGGACCAGAGGGGGCCTGTGGCTGACAGCAGGGCTGTGAGGGCTGTCCTTTCTGAAAGCTCTGGAACAGTGTTGGTGGTAAGCAGGGCATGGCGTCAGTCAAGAGAAGTAAAAACCAGGAATGAGGAGGAATGGGGAATTTTGAAAAAGAATTGTTCTAAATCATGGGTGTTAATAGGGAGGAGCAGGGGGACTGTTAAATTCCCTGCAGAAAACTGCTATGAGAAGATATGGCAATATTCAAAATCCAAACCGGAGAGACGTGAAGTCAGGTCAAAGGCAGATGCCTAGAAGCCAGGTCAAGGGCACATGGGGGCTCAGTAAAGTGTGTAAAGCTGTGAATGAAACCAAAAGAAAAGGGGCTTATTACAATCCTCAGGGCTGCTGAGGCAACAGTATGCCAGCTAGAAATGCTGCTATCTAGCATCAGATCCTGGAGCAGGTACCAGTATGGTGCAAGGAAAGCTTAGCACTGATAAAAGTCTGTGCAGTGGAGGCACAGCACTTTTCCTCACAGTGCTGTTTGGAGAAAATATGTCAGTGCAG
This sequence comes from Neopelma chrysocephalum, assembly GCF_003984885.1. Lineage (NCBI taxonomy): Eukaryota > Metazoa > Chordata > Aves > Passeriformes > Pipridae > Neopelma > Neopelma chrysocephalum. Next base: position 1,427,802 of record NW_020897779.1, read on the forward strand.
CAGGAGAGAAGATTGCACAGAAAGTGCTTAGGAGCAAAACACAGCTCAAATGGCTCTTTCCCCATTAGGAGGTGAGGTGCTTCACTTATACAGGTTACACCACAGCTAGCCCCACGTGCAGCATGCCTACACGTGTGTCTCGTGGTTCAGCACTACAAACCTCCTATCAGCACAAGCAATCCCATGTCACTTGTGCACGTCTGTGACATATGGAGCAAGATACCACAGATGTAATCTTTATTTTTAGGGTAAATGACCTACTAAGCAAGATCACTGGAGCCAAGACAATAAACAGGCCATGTGAATACCACAGAAAACCTCAGTGTCACAAACAGGATGTCTTGGTAGTGAATGGGGAAGGAAAAGGACATGTTAATTGCGAACACAGAAATTTCAAGGGCATCCATGGGATTCTGGAAAGAGAGCATCAATAGCATCAGCAGAGATTACATGCTGATGTAATCAAGAAAATCAAGAGCCTGGCTTGGAAATATGAACATTTACAGTCCACCATCGGTGCCACAGCTTTAGAGGATGGTCTCCACAAACTGATGCAGTACTGCACTGCTTTATCCAGCCTATAGTTAATTGCAATTATATCGTTGGGATTAATTGCTGATTGCTATTGTAAAACATGGAAATTGTCTGATCAGTTGCATTAGTTCTGAAGGTAGAAATTAATTTGGGCACATACATGAAGTTGCTCCAGCATCAAATAAGAAAGTAGAGTCTCATCCATTTAGCTGATTTTAATGTTTGTTTATAATTTAAAACAAATGTTAGCCACAATCCAGGTTTCTATCAGTCTGATGACTGCTGTGAGGCCTACCAAGGAAGGGAAATTGGATAAAGGATAAGAATTTAGATTTTATGGTATGGGCATTTCACACCAGTGTAACACCAAAGGTGGAAAGGAACTGGAAAGAGGACAAACTTGTGTGCAACAGGTTTCAATTGTCTCTCTAGCAACACTGAGAACAGGACAGTCTCAGAGGCCCAAACCTGCCAAGAGCCAGCACAGCTGTCACTGAAGCCGAACAGAGTGGATGGAGGGAGGGTGGATGCAGGGCTGGAACCACCCCAGGGCCACGGGCCTGATGTTGATGTAATTTTTGATTAATGGTTATTATTACATTATTATTTGCAATAAAAATGTTAGTGCTGACATGACATGCTTTTAGCCTACCTACCACCCATTCTGCTACAGCCCTTGATGAGGACGATTAATCACCTGAGAAATTGTACCAACACACAGCGCAACATGTTATCAAAAAGCCTCTTGAGCTCTGGCAGGTGCAGTTTTCAGCTCCCATCTCCATTTCTTCTCATTTCTAATATTAGCCAGGAGAATCAGAAGATACTCTGATCTTCCATGTTTTTCTGCCTCTCACCTCCGGCAGGGAGGGACAGCAGCCCTGTGACCCGTGGCTGGAGTGTGTGGCCACAGACAGGCCCTTGCACTCCAGCTCCAGCTGCAGCTGCAGCTTGCATCCCCTCGCCCCAGAGGGACCCGGGAAGGGGAGGCAGCAGTGCCCTTGTGGCCAGGAAGGGCAGTGGTATCCTGAGGTGCATTAGGAAAAGCATTGCCAGCAGGTCGAGAGAGGTGATCCTGCCCCTCTACTCAGCCCTGGTGAGGATCACCTGGAGAGCTGTGTCCAGGTCTGGGCTCCTCAGGACAAGAGACACGGAGCTCCTGGAGTGGGTCCAGCAGAGGACAACACAGAGGATTAGGGGACTGGAGCATCTGCCTTACGAGGACAGGCTGAGGGAGCCGGGCCTGTTCAGCCTTGAGAAGAGACGACTGAGAGGGGACCTCATCAATGTCTATCAGTATCTGAAGGGAGGATGCCAAAAGGATGGAGGCAGGCTCTGCTCGGTGGTGGCGAGCAATAGGACAAGAGGCAACGGAGAGAAACTGATGCACAGGAAGTTCCAGCTGAACATGAGGAAGAACTTCCTTACTGTGCAGTGACCGTGCACTAGAACAGATTTTCCAGAGAGGTTGTGGAGTCTCCCTCACTGGAGATATCCAAGAACTGTCTGGACACAATCCTGAGCCAGGTGCTGTAGGATGACCCTGTTTGAACAGCGAGGTTGGACCAGATGACCCGCTGTGGTCCCTTCCAGCCTGACCCGTTCTGTGATTCCGAGGGACGCGCGGGCGCCGACCACGCAGCCCCCGCCGCTCCTTGTCCCTTGCCGCCTCCCGTAGTGCGGACCCGGAAGCGCGGCGGGCGGTGTTGCTGCTTCCGGTCCCTCCCGGTGGCGCCGGGACAGCTCCCGCGGCGGAGCCTTCGAGTCTCGGCCGCGCCGCCGCCCTGGGTGCGCGGGGAGAGCCGGACCGGCGCCGGGCGGGGACGAGACCTCCCGACGGGGCAGGCGCCTGAGGGGCCCCTTCCTTTTCCCCGCGCCGGGGCTCGGTCGGTCCCCCGCGCACCGGGGCCGGGCTCTGCCGTTCTCTGCCCGGCCTCGCTGCGCTCCGGGGGCGGCGGCGCAGCGGTGAGCGAGGGGCCCGGACGGTGGGGCGCGGCTCGCTGGGGTGTCTGGAGCGGCCGAGGCACATCGGTGCGAGGGGCCCTGCCCGCGCCCGTGCGGACCCGCCGTCACGGCGCGGTGGGAGGCCGGGCGGAGCTGAGCCGGGCTGGGCTGGGCTGCTGAACGCCGTGCCGTGATGCCTGGTGGACTCGGCATCACAGCTCTGACACGGAGTGCAGCCCCTGTGTCACAGCGGTCTGACAGTTCGGCTGTGGGTTGTCGTGGCCTCCAGTGCACGTCATTCACACGTGGTGCAGCAATACTTCAGGTGCCCTAAGCCCAAATTCTCCCCTTCCTAGCTACAAGTCCATTTGGGCCCCTTCTTCTGGGCTCTGCTCGAAAGAGGTTTTTTCATGCTAAATGGCATGATGTGGGAATGGGGTGAAGTTACCAAACTTCCCAGAGACTTCTGTTTTACTTTGATTTTCATTTTATGTGAACCTTGTAGGATGGGTTTTTTTCTGTGTGTATGCACCATCCAAGCTCATTTAAGGAAAATGATTGTTTGGCTTATTGTGTGGCGTCTAAACACTGTTACAAAGCACAGGACAATAACTTAGTCTTTTTATTACAGAGACTGCAAGAAGATTCCCATCTAGCTTGCTGCAAATTCCAAGGAAGGCACAACTGAAGATAGGTATGAATTTCTTGGCAGATTGCTTCTCTCTGCACCTGGAAAACATTTTTAATGTGCCTGTCATAGTCTGATGGTTAGTGTCTTCTTTGGTTGTACCTGGATTGACTGTTTCTGTTGTATCTTAACTCCTTTTTCGAGAATGACTTGTGTTACCATCAGTGGACAGGATCTTGCTTCGCTGCTTCTCTTACTGGCATGTGTAAGTGACAGGAGAGCCTGTTCTTGTGTTTCCCACTGCCACCTACCTGAGCTCCTCTGAGAACCTTCCTATCAGACTAATCTGGAATCCTTTGTAGTAGTGAAGTCAATCCAAAGCCAGTCCGTGGTGTTTGCAGCTGGCCAGCTAATTGCTGGCCCTCAGCCTTGGACAGCGAATTATTTCCACACTCCTCTTTGCACAGGTCCAAGCAGAGAAGCACCACACCTTCTTTGTAGTCCTAAGATATGCAGAACAATCAGGTAACAGAGAGTAGCAATCTTTTGGGTTTGTTGAGTTTATCCATTAATGAAACATTGTAAAGGCAAAGAATTCTGAGAAGAGGCCAAGGAGGAAATACTGAGTGACTTTGACCCGATTTGATGTATATGAAGTAGATCTAAGAAATTGCTCATTATTTTCTTCAGGGCCTGGTGAAGGTCCCTCTCCACAGTGAGAGCGTTTTTAAGCTTTGGGTAAACTTACAGTCTAAACAAATAAATTGTAATTAACAAGAGGAAAGATAGAAGTGCAGAAGCAACAACTTGGGAGGGTCATTTTGCAGACAGTGGTAGAAATGAGAACAGGATCCAAGTCTCCTGTCATTATTTGCTGTCTTATAAGAGGGACCATTTTGCCTTGTTTTTTTTTTTTTTTGAGGAGAACCTCTGTCTGTGTGTGCCAGTAATGCTGGGAACAGGTTTTGTATATGAAATACTGTCTTATTTTCTTAGAAGGCAAATGTGAACCTTTGCAAAATGGGTTTTCCTTCAGAGATTTATCCTGGGTGTAGGGTCTCAGGATCAAAAGCTGTGCCTCAACCAGTTCTACTGTCAGGCAACTGAGGTGCTCTCTCACATTTTCCCTAGGATGCAGCTCAGAAATAAAAGCTTGATTCTGGTTCCCTTCTGTCTCTGCAGGCACATCTGCTGCCATGGTGAATGAGAAGCACGATGGCAACCTGCTTGTGCAGCTGGGACCCAAACTGCAGGCCTACCCGGAGAAGCTGCTCCGGCAGCGTCGAGGCCACGACAGCCGGCCTGAATACCTGATCCAGTGGAGTGTGATTAGCTCGGAAGAGAGAGCAGTGGGAGGCAGCAGTGCCTCCTGTGCAGAGACCAAGCCAGAGAACATCTCGATGTGGATGTCTGCAGAAGAGGTCTGTGCCAGCTGCCCAGCACTGCTGGGCAAGAGGAAGCTTGAAGGGCCGTGGGTGAAAGAGGAGAAGGCACCAAGTCCGTTGGCTGCAGATGTCCCACTGGACGAAGCCTCGCTGCTGGAGATGAAGGCTGATGTCAGGAGTCTGGTGCAGCGAGCCATGCGGCAGGTGGCCGAGGCCGGGACACCCAAGTGCTCCATCCTGAACACTGTGCACGTGCTGAGCGCCTACGCCGGCATTGGCTCTCTGGCGGGTGCCTTCAGGGAGACGGGAGCCCTGGACGTGCTGATGAAGATGCTGTGCCACAGGGAGAAGCAGATCCGCCACAGTGCCGGCAAGATGCTGTGGACCCTGGCTTCGCAGGATGCAGGTGGGGGCTGCTGCTGCTCAGTGCCACTGTGGAGATGCTGCTGGGCAGCTGAGGGATGACAGTCCTTTTGTAGGGGTGAGATGCCTGGGAAGCAGCATGCCTTGGGGCTTGTTGGCAAAAGGGGAAGAATCAGTCTGGATCTTCCAAACTTCCTCAGTTGTAGTTGTCTGGAGTGCTGTGAGAGTTAAAACCCCCTGACAGGTTTCTGTCGTGGGGTACCTGTCGTGAGGTCTTGGTCCGAGGGGAAAAGAAGGACACACAAGACACACTAGGATGGTGAGACAAAGAGATGTCTGCGTGCTCAGCGCAGCAGGCAGCCTTTATTGAGCTTGCCAACTTCACACACAACACAAACATATTCCTACAACAACACCCAGGAATCCAAGCACCTGCACATTATCAAACCGTCTTAACCTTGTACTCCCTGCAACCCAAGGCCGTGTCCATGGAAACCATCTAACCAGCTCCACTGCTCCCATGGAACACGGCCTAACTTTTGCACTACCTCAAACTTTAATTGTGGGGCTACAACTTCACCCCACAGGTTTCTGAGCTGGGATGCTAATTAACTGTTAGAAGGACTTATGCCAAGGGAATTGGCAGAGTGCTGGGGTGGCTCTGCTGCATGCTGTCAGTTGGAAAGGCTCTGGCCTATTCTTGGCAGGGAGCCTTTCCTCAGGCCCTGGGTTCTCACCTAGAGGCTGGTTGTCACCTGGTTTTCTCATTTAAGAGGAGCTGCCATGACTTGGAAGTGCCTGATGAGGCTTGGGTGCACCTGGAAGGTTGCTGGTTGTGGTGTATCCCACAAGAGATCTGGCTTTCCCTGTCCTAGTGTCTGAGTTCATGCAGCTCTGAAGTGGGGCAGATGAGGGGCTGATTGAGGTTAAAACTTCTTTTCTTCCCTGGGACCCTGATCTGTAGTCAGTGTTTTGGGTTGCTGCTTTGGGTGAATCTTGCAGCTTTTGGGGTAGAAAAAATACATTGTGGAGCAAAATGTTGCCACTCTAGATGGAAGGACAGAACATGGTTCAGGTGACAGGGAGCAGCAAAGCTGTTCCTTGCCTGTGGATCTGTCTGAGGGTGGGGTGCGGGTTGTCTTTATGGGGCCTGAAGAGTTTTTGTTGCTGTTGCAGAGAGCCGGGCCTATATCCTGCGTTCCCTGAGCCAGCAGGATGGCGTTGAGCAGCACATGGACTTTGACAGTCGCTGCACCTTACTGGAGCTGTTTGCTGAGATAACATCCTCTGAAGAGCAGTGCATGTCCTTTGAGGGGATTCCCCTTCCACAGGTAGTGGCAGGCCCTGCCAGCCCTGGGCCTGTGGGGCTTTAGGGGCCAGGAGGGGTGGGAGTGGAGGGCCAGGGAGGTGTCCTTGTTTGGGACAAGAAGGTAGTTGGAGTTGGGCAGCTGAGCAAGACTGGCTATTGGGAGAGCTGGCACAGGATCTGGGCCTGGCGTGAGGCTGAGGGTGGAGGAGGGGCACATGGAAGCCTTTCTGTGAGCAGGGAGACGAGGGTGGGCTGAGAGATCTCTGCTGCTGCCAGCTGGTCCAGAGCTCTCCTGGGATCCTGACTGTGGATGAGCTGGTGGCTTGGAGAGAGCTGGGAGCTGGAGGTGCTCTTCAGGCTGAGTCTGACAGCTGTGCTTGTCGCAGATCCCTGGGAAGCTGCTGTTTGTCCTGGTGAAGCGCTACCTGTGTGTCACTTCTCTCCTGGACAAGCTGAGCAGTGGTGTGGAGCAGGGAGAGGAGCAGCAGGAGTGTGCTGTGCCCAGCCTGCTCCCTGAGGAGAGGAGCTGTGTGAAGCAGGAGTTTGAGTTCAGCATGGCCATGGCAAACCTCATCTCGGAGCTGGTGCACGTGATGGGCTGGAACCACAACCACAAGCCAGAGCTGCCACCCCGACAGGAGCTCCGGCCTCGCACCACCCGCTCCATCTTCCAGCACAAGACTCCAGCCAGCACTGCTGTCCAAATGCCTGTACTCAGTTCAAACCATAGTGCCCACAAAAAGCAGGGCTGTACCTTCTTGACTCCGTCAGACTTCGCAGACAGCAGTGACTATGTGGAGTACTTACAGGCAAACCTGGTGCGTGGCATGAGGGTGCGCTTGCTGGAGGACTGTGGTGATGTTAGAGCTGGGGAGGAAGGCGAGTTTCTTCAGAGCACAAACAGCATGCACACAGTACAGGTATGTCATGGGCGGACATATTCTGGCTGGGGTGGCAGAGGGGAGTGACCAGAGGAACGGACTGATGATTTCTAATGATGTCTTTATGTGCAGGAAGTTGAACAATAGATGTATCATAATACGTATCATGGTCTACATCTGTCCTAGCAAAAAACTCACTTTTCGGAGCTGGAGGTGTGGGTTGTGAGAAAAGCTAGTCTGGTTTAGTATGGGTTGTGCAGCTAAGACTTCTTGGTCTCTGAAACAGGTGGCTATTCCTGTGTCTTGGGAGCAGTCCCTAGTGCTGGTTTGATCTTGAGGGTGATTTAGGAACAGGCTAGCTGACACAAATGAGTAGCACAGCAAAAGGTACATGAAGAATTTAAGCCTTAGTATGTGAATTACAGTGTTTATGGCACATTGTTGTTCTCAGTGGGTTGAACACAGCCTACACAGTTGTTGCTTTTGATCTGTGAGTATGTGTTGGGATCTGTTTCCCTTTAAAAATGCACTTTAGGTGAGTAGACCTCAGCTGAGAGTTTCTGTTGAAGAGCTGCGTATTTGCTAAGTTTGTGCCAGAGGTCAGGAAAAGGCTTCAATATTTTAAGAGGGGGAGGAATCATAGAGCAGTTTGGGTTGAAAGGAACCTTTAAAGGCCATCTAGTCCAGCCCCCTGCAATAAGCAGGGACATCTTCATCTAGACCAGATTGCTGAGAGCCCCATCCAACTTGACCTCAAATGTTTCCAGGGATGGGGCATCTACAACTTTTCTGAGCAACCCATTCCAGTGTTTCATGACCTTCATTGTAAAGAACAACTTTATGTCCAATCTAAATCACCCCTCTTTCAGTTTAAAACCATTATTGTCCTATTGCAACAGACATTACTAAAAAGTCTCTCCTCAACTTTCTTACAAGCCCCCTTTAAGTATTGAAAGGCCACTGTAAGGTTTCCCTTGAGCCTTCTCTTCTCCAGGATGAACAACCCCAGCTCTCTCAGTGTTTCCTCATAGGAGAGGTGTTCCATTCCTCTTATTGTTTTCGTGGTCCTCCTCTGGACCTGCTCCAATAGGTCCATGCCTTGTACTGAGGAGTCCAGAGCTGGATGCAGTGCTCCAGGTGGGGTCTCATCAGAGGAGAGTAGAGAGGCAGAGTCACCTCCCTCGACCTGCTGGACATGCTGCATTTGATGCAGCCCAGGGTGTCATCGGCTTTCTGGGCTGTGAGTGCACATTGCTGGGTCATGTTCAGCTTTTCATCCACCATTCTGCTAAGTCCTTCATAGGGCTGCTTTCAATCCCTTCGTCCTCCAGTCTGGATTGGTACCAGGGTTTGTCCCATCCCAGGTGCAGGCCCTTGCACTTGGCCCTGTTGAACCTCATGAGGTTCCTCTGGGCTGACTTCTCGAGTTCATCTAGGTCCCTCTGGATGCCATCCCTTCCCTCAGGCCTGTCAACTGCACCGCTCAGCTTGGTGTTGTCAAAAAGCTTTCTGGCAGTGCAATTGATCCCACTGTCATTGCTGAAGATATTGAACAGTATTGGTCCCAATACAGACCACTGAGGGACACCACTTGTTATTGATCTCCATCTGGACATGGAGCTGTTGACCTGTGGATATGACCATTCAACGAATTCTTCATCATCTGTTGAATTCATATCTCTCCAATTTAAAGAAAAGGATGTTGTGGGATCCATGTCAAAGGCCTTACACAAGTCCAGAGAGGTGACAGTGGTAGCTCTTCCCTTGTCTACTGATGGACTCACTCCCTCATAGACAGCCACACGGTTGGCCAGGCAAAAGTTGTCCTTGGTAAAGCCTTGCTGGTTGTCTTGAATCACCTCCCTATCTTCCATGTGCCTTAGTGAAAGATTTTTCTAGTTTTGGACCGTGCATAGGTGATGTTTCATTTTGGGCCTCCTCAAGTGAATAACTGCTTTGCATCTTACTTTTCAGTGGTTTATAAATCTCTTTTCTATTATAATCCAGTCCCTAAAGATAAATTGCAAAGGCAATGTATTTCCTACTGATTCTCTCTTTGTCCTTATGCTTCTTGATTTCTGTGTTTTCCTAAAATTGTGGTTTCTCTTTCTTATAAGCCTTTACTTGCTTTTACTCTTAATGTAACTGGGCACATGGAAAGAGCACCAAACTCCTTTCACATTTTTCTCCTGTTGCCTGTGACATAAATTTCAAAGGGTTTATAATTCAATGTTGAGCTGAAGTGTACTGTTAACTTCAATTCCCTTTGTCCCGTTGGTCCCTTGGGTTCCCTCTCCTGTCTATTTTTCTGTTTAATTAGGTTGAATGAATTATTTTCAGTATGTTATCTGTAAGGCTTACACTATTGACAAAACCAGATTTGAATGGCAATTGGGACCAGTCCATCATGAGTCTGTCTCTTACCTCCTCCCATCTTTCCTTTGTTTCTTTGTTTTCTGTTGCTTTCTTTGCCTTCCAAAGAAAGAGTTTCACTGTTGTCTGGTCCTGCAACCATATCTTTCCATGACTCCTATGAGATCAAATTTGGTACATAACTAGTGTAGGTCAGGGATTCATTGAAGACCGTTTGGTGTTGTGTGTAGTTTAACTCAACTTCTTTCTGTATAGTACTTCCCTAAAGTCTTTCAGCATCTTATCTCTTTAGCTTTCCAGCACAATGGGCTTGTAGTAGCACTGGTGTAACTCCAGAAGAGCTCAGTGGAACAGGCAAACCGTATGTTTTTCTGCTGTTTTTTAAAGCTACTCACATGTTATACTTGCTGTTGCTGAGTTCTCTTTCTGCTCAGAAGGGTAAATGTAAGACTATGGTGTGGGAAGCCATAAAAAAATCCTTCTGATTTTTGAAGGACAACTTCAACAAAGCAGAGGAAACAAGTGCTGCATTTCAGATGTGCTTGTCAAGAGCCCAAAACCTGTTTGAGAGGGTTGGTGAATGACCAAGGTATAAAAGTGCCTTGAGACACTTTATATACAGCTCATCTGCCTCAAGGTGATGTTGGTTATGTTCTTCCTTTATATGCTTTTCCCAAGGCACCTACTGCTTGGCACTTTTGGACCAGGCATGATTAACTGGATGCACTCATGTCACTGCTGCTGTGCTAAATGAGATCTGTAGTGTGTAGGTTGCAGGCAAAATTGGTGTTTTTTTAAAAATAAAGAACTAGGTGTAACCAGGGCAACAAGCTAGTGAAGATGGTATGCCTCAAAACTAGACAATGTGTGTGCTGAAATCTGTATGTGAATTGTGTGGCCTTCTGCTTGAACAGTGCTTGCTGTCTCTATGCACTGGGGAAATGGGAGGACAAATGTAGCACGAGGATTGAATGAGTGAAAAGATCTGATCTCATAGATCTGTTTCACCCGCAGGTTTTATGGCGGTCAACAGGTCGAATCTACTGGATGCGTTGGCAAATATTGGAGATTATTGGCTTTGGAGACCAGTGGGAAGATCCTGCTGCTCAGGAAAAGGAATACAGTCCGATAAAGAGCTTTAATCTAGACACAGGTGAGATTATGTGCTGCGTGTGTATATCATCTCTTTCTTTCTGCTGTTTTTGAGTGGTGATCTTTATATGGCCAAGCACATAGCAAGTAACAGGTTGAGTTTAGAAAGCAATATTAGTTTGTATGACCATGTAGAGCTAGTTAAGTCATTACATGGCTTGTGGTTGCATGGAGTATTTTTGAACCCTAGAATTCTGTCAAGATATAATAAAAGTAATGGTATAAAAAGCATAAAATTTAATTTAAACTACAACTGTCAAAACTGTGTGTTTGAATTAATTGAACAAATTGCCAAAACACAAATGTGGAATTTCCCTGAGATGAAGCTGCTTTAGGGACACTCAAATCCCCTTAAATAAGTGATGAGGATTTTTAAAAGCATTAACATAGCAACAATTTGTTTAATTTCATACCATTAAGCTTTGGACAAGGTGAGTATTAAAGCACTGTTTTCATAAGACATCTGCAGCATCTACTAGAATCCTTTGGCATTGCCCTTGTACTGGGAGAAGATAAAAGGGGAATCCAGACTTTAGATACACCTTTCTTGTTCAGGTCTGACATGGCTCTGGCCAGGGAAACGCGTTAAAGTAACTTTTTTATCATAGCTGTGATCTTCTTGGACATCTTTTGTGTAGAATGGTTTGGATTTAACTGTTGCAAGAGAGAGAATGTAGATGAGATCAGCAGCTAATTACTCACTTTCAAAATATTTGTATTACCAGTTGAAAAGATGGCTTCCTTAATGGCTTCTAGCTCTTGTAAATAGAGACTTCATGTCAGTTCAAAGTGTTAAAATGAACTTGGTTACACTTTTCTCAGTCTTTCTGATTTTGGGAGAAGCATGAGCTCTGTTTCACTTCTGTGTATACCTCTTTCCAGTCATCATATCCCATATAGAAATTGAATTGAAATGTGGGGTGTGCAGCAGAGGATGGGGGAATTAATTGGCAGAGCTGACAGTGCCCTTCCTTGCTCTGCTCTTCTGCAGTTGCACAACCATTTTTGTGCAAGCCCTTGGGAGGTCTGTACTCCCTGCCTTACCTGGGGCAGCCGCCGACCAAGGCTGCAGAGGCCCTGAGCCGTGCCGAGTGGTGGGAGCTGCTCTTCTTTGTGAAGAAGCTGGAAGCACAGGAGCAGAAAGAGATCACCTTTCTCATCCAGCATGACCAGGGAGAGCAGGTATGGGCCAGTGCCTGCAGTGAGGAGATGGGAGGGAGAAAGCGAGGGAGAACATTAGGGAAAGGACCAGGACCAGTGGAGATGGCAAACATGAGCTATGCAGGGACAACCTGAATGGGGTAGAAATGGGACAGAAATGGGAGGGTGAATGGGGATGGCAAAACCATGGGGAGCTTGTCCCAGCAAAACTATGAGGGGAGATGAGAGGAAACGCAGTCTCCCATGACTGGAAGAGTGACTGTTGAGTGAGGTTTGGGTAGGTGAGGCAAGGCCATGGGGTCATTCTGCCAGTTGCAGTTGGGTGGTGAGTGCAGGTGGGAAGTCTGGGCTGGTGGCAGTTGAGTTGGGGACAGCCAGGGTGGCACTGGGAAATGGCCCCGGGGAGCTCCAGCGGTGCAGCCTTTCCATCAGTTCCGCCACTGGCTATCACAAGGGGCATGAGGTCTGTGGTGAGTCCAAGATTAACTCGGCCCCATTGGTCTGGCTGTTGGAGGTGGATGAAGAAGCCCTGATCCGGCTGTCGGTACCTGTGGAGCTGGCCCAGAAGATGCTGCAGGTCTTGGAGAAGCGGTGCCAGGGCAGCACTCTGCGTGACCTGCGTGGCTGCCGCGTGTATGCCAGATACTTGCTCAGTAGGGGAGCTGAGCAGGATGGTGGGGGGAGCACCGCAGTGTCCTCAGAGGGCAGTGGCTGCAGGAGCATTGGCTGTGAAGCCACGATGGCCAAGGCAGCAAAGGAAGACCTTTCTGCAGCCACAGTACCGCCCCAAGCCTCCAGCGTGGCGAAGTCCGATTCCCAGCTGTTCAGCGAGCTCCTTAGGAGTGAAGGGCTGTGCTTCCCAGAGGTGACGGAGGAGCAGATCAAAGGTAGTGTCCTGCTACGTGCTGGGGCACACACGCAGTGCTGGAAGTGGCACTGTTGCCTCAAGAGAGGAAGGTTCTGGGCAGGGCATGGGGGGCCAGGCAGCTGGTGGGGTGGCCTGTGGGTGCTGCTTTTGTGGATGCATGGCACCCTGGGAGCTGCTGGGGGTGTAAATGCTGCCCTGATGCCTCCCTCCATCTGACCAGTGTTGGGCAGCTCCAAAGGGGTGAGCGAGAGCGGCTCGCTGGCCGAGATTGCAGCCATGGTGGATGTGATCCAGAGCAGCAGCTCAGCGGTGGGGCTGCGCTTAGCTGGGCTCAAGCAAATCTTGAAGATCCTGGAGGAGGAGCCCAAGTCTGAGCAGCAAGTTGGCACAGCCCAAGGCAGGCTGGGGACCGGGAGCGCTGGGTAAGCCGTGGGGTGCTGCACACCCCTCCTGCTGCCTGGGGAGGGCTGTGTCGGCACGGTGGGGGACAGTACTGGAGCTGGGAGTACAGGAGGTGGCAGTGGGAGTGCAGGCTGGTATGTCCCTGCATGCTTGGCAAGAGGAGAGTGGATTTTGTGTCCCTTTGTCCCAGGCAGGCTCATTCCTTGGGCTGACCCAGCTGTGGCAGAGCCGTGTGGGCAGAGAGGAGGTGGCTGGCAGGGCCCAAGGTGCTGGTGTGCCAGCGGCAGTGCCAGGAGGCTCCTCCTGAGGTATCCTTTCCCAAGCAGGGAGAAGCTGGTGCAAGTGGCAGTGGAGCTGCTGAGCACTGAGGTGGCAGAGAAGGCGCTGGTGGCAGTGATGCTGCGGCTGCTGGCCGTGCTGATGGCGCAGCACGACTGGCGTGTGCCGTTTGCCACGGAGGGCGGCGTGCGGGCCGTGCTGGCCTGCATGCAGCAGCACAGCTCCTCCGCCCTGGTGCAGCAGGCTGGCCTGGCGGTGAGTGGCAGAGGGGATGCTGTATGTGGGCAGGCAGTGTGCAGGCTCACCCAGGTGTGGTGGAGATGCCCGCTGCCCTCTGGACCACTGCTGTCTTCGCAGGCCCTGAAGGTGCTGGTGGGAGCTGCAGATGGTGAGCCAGCAGGTGGGAAGTCCTTGTCCTGGAACCATGCTGATGTGCAGATGATGCGGGAGATCTTTGCCAGCATCGGCTCTGCCTCCAGCGAGGGCTCTGCCAGTCTGCTGAGTACTATCCCTGCTGCCCTGAGCACCATGCAGAGGGTCCCAGGGTAGGGGCAGAGTGCGGACAGCAGCTGGGGCTGGGGGGACCCTCCGCAGTGGGGAGGAATGGGCATGGCAGGCAGGTGGCTTGTGGGTTCAGGGGAGGCTCTGTGCCTGGGGGAGGAGAGTGCCCGCATGGCTTTGTCCCTGCAGGGGCTCCTCAGGAGTGCAGAACGGCTTGCTGGTGGTGAACATGCTGATGGATGGGCACCGGGGCCTGGCGGAGCAGCTGGCGAGCTGTGACCTCCTGGCGGTGCTGCAGAGCTGCTGGAGGGACGGGCAGAGCAGCGGCTGCCCTCATGCGGTGCTGGCCCTACGCGCCATCAACCGCCTCGCAGAGCACGGGCTGCCCCTGGGCCTGGAGGCAGCAGGTACCGCGCTGCCCATCCTCCCCATGCCACGGCTCCACGGGTGCCGCAGGCAGGGCTGCCTCGCCTGCCAGGGCAGAGCACCCCAAGAGGCTGCTGCCTCTCAAGCCAGTGCCTGAGCTGGGCCCACGTGTCCTTGTCATGGCAGGCAGAGAGGCCCCACTGGACCTGAAGGGTGTGCGGATGCTTCTGGGCAGCCTGGAGGATGGCACTTTGTCCAAGGAGGTGGTGGTGGCCCTGGAACGGCAGCTCTGTGGTGAAGGCCCTGTCCCCTCTGGGCAGGTGTCCCAGCTGCTGCAGGACCACAGCTGCTTCAGGCTGCTGCTGCGCAGCTTGGAGCTGCTGGGGGCGGAGAAGGCTGTGAGCCTGAGCATCCTCAGGTGGGTGCAGGGGGATTTGGTGGGGGTCTGGGGCCCCCTCAGCAGGTGTGTGAGTGCTGATGGTGATGTTGGGGAGACATGGCACATGTTTGTGGGTCCTGGTGGGGGTGTTCTTCACCAGGGGCAGGGGCAGGAGCACCCCAACACATAAGCAGGTGCTGATTGGGTTGTCCTGGGTAGGGGACAGAGCAGGATGTGTCTGGGTGCTGGTGGGGACATGCAGGGGCAGCACAGGATGTGCCTGGCTGCTGATGGGGTGTCTGGGGTACAAGGGGACCCTTGGTTACCAGTCCCTGAATGGTGCCTTCCAAGTGGGGCAGGGAAGCAGAGCCGCCTCTGGCACTGCTGTCCATGCGCCCTCTGTCACTCAGGATCCTGAACAAGTTCCTGGACAGTTATCAGGAGGATGTGCTGCCCTGGCACGAGTGTGTGGAGCCCTGTGTGTCCTCCCTGAGCGCCCACAGCAGCAGCTGGGAGGTGAGGGGGCCCTGGGACTCCGGGCAGGCAAGGGCAGCTGTGCTGGCTGTACTGGCTGTGCTGGTTGTGCCGTGCATTGGCCGGGCCCAGCGTTGGTGAAGCAGGTCCCAGCCTGGCCTTGTTGTGTCTAACGTGCTGGGAGAGGTGGGGAGCAGCTGCCCTGGCCGTGTCCATGTCCTGATGGCCACGTGCCCAGCGCTGTGCCTGGCCAGACTCTGGTGGGCACTGGTGCGGTGGGGGTGGGGGGGATGGAGCTGCAGCACCCACAGCTGGGGGTGCCAGGGGAGTTCCTGGCACTGCCCCGGCTGCTCAGGGCTGTGGCTCAGCAGGTGCTGCAGGAGGTCGTTGGCTTCCTGCACCGCCTGGCCACTGCCAGCGAGGACTGTGTGGTGGTGATGTGCCACGTGGGCACCCATGAGGCTCTGTCCAAAGCCCTGGAAAAGCACAGTGTGGCTCCGTTGCTCGCACCGGCCCTGCTCAACCTGGTGACGGACTGTGAGAAGTACGCCAGCCTCTACAAGAAGCTGACAACCAGAATCTTGGCTGGCTGCATCCAGGTGGGCCTGGGGAGGCCCAGCTGTGCTGGGACTCTGGGTCTTGGGGCCATCAGGCTGTCCCCAGCACTGAGGGACAGCCTTCTGCTCTCTGCTGGCCGCAGCTCTGCGGTGGGGGAGGGGAGAGGACTCGGGGTCCCCAGTAAGAGCCTCGCCCCATCCTGTAGCTGGTCCTGGGGCAGATTGAGGAGCACCGCCGGAGTCACCAGCCCATCACCATCCCCTTCTTTGATGTCTTCCTGCAAAACCTGTGCCGAGGTGAGTGCTGGGAGTGGGAACTGACACCTGTGCTGGCATGTGCTGGCTTGGTGGCTGAAGGCTCTGTGTTCTCTCCCCACAGGCTCCAGCATGGAGGTAAAGGAAGACAAGTGTTGGGAGAAGGTGCAGGTCTCCTCCAACCCACACCAGGCCAACAAGCTCACGGACAGGAACCCCAAGACATACTGGGAGTCAAATGGCAGCACTGGCTCCCACTTCATCACTGTGCACATGCAGTGTGGTGTGGTGATCAGGTGGGGCTGGGCCAGGAAGACTGAGAGGGCTGTGTATGGAGGAGAGGGCTCTGGGGATCTGTGCAAGCCCTGCCACAGTGGTCCCTGTCCTGGGGGTAGCGGACATGGACAGCAGTACGTGGGAATGTCAAGGGCCAGGGCAGGGAGGTGGGAACTGCTGGGCAGCCCTGTGTTTGCTGTGCTGCAGGGAGATGAGCATGCTGGTGGCCAGTGAGGACTCCAGCTATATGCCATCCCGCGTCGTGGTGCTGGGTGGGGACAGCCCTGCCACCATCAGAACGGAGCTCAACACAGTGAGTCCCCATGGGAGCAGCAGGCTGGTCCTTGCTGTGCCCTGTGGAGGTCTGGCCCCGGTGTGAGAGGCTACTGGGGGGTACAGAGGCTGTGGCTAAAATAGGGGTTGGCCATGGGAGGGTGTGGCTGCCTGGCATGCTGAGGGCTCACTGCCTGCAGGTTACCATCCTGCCTTCAGACAGCAGAGTGATCCTGCTGGAGAACATGACCCACTTCTGGCCCATCATCCAGATCCGGGTGAAGCGGTGCCAGCAGGTAGGGGAGCAGGGGCCAGGCCAGCGAGCTGGCAGTGGGGGGTGTCAGGGCTGTGCCTGAGGAACTGAGGGTCATGCTCTCCTGTAGGGTGGCATTGACACACGTGTGCGTGGCATCGAGGTGCTGGGTCCCAAGCCCACTTTCTGGCCCGTCTTCAAGGAGCAGCTGTGCTGGCGGACATTCCTCTCCTGCACTGCTCAGGCTCACGCCTGGGGCCAGGAGATCTGCCGGGACCGAGGGCAACTGCTGCAACTCTTTGGCAGGTGAGTTGTCTCCTGGCTGTGTCATCACAGGTGTCCCAGGGCCCCAGGGGGTGTTGCTGGCAGCTCGTGAGGGGACTGCAGGGCTAGGAAGGGAGCAGCTGGCTGTGCTGCCTGGACAGGGAGGGGCCCTCACTCCTTCCTGGCCACCAGTGCTCCCAGAGGACCAGGGCCACCTGAGGTCCCCCAGGTTTAGGGTGGGTGTGTGGGCTCGGTTAACCCACCAGAGAGGGGTGCTGGTTCCCCACGGGAGCTGGCACATGCTGACATGGCAGAGGTTGGCCAGGCGCAGCAGGATCTCGTGGCCACAGGCACTGCAGAGCCCCCCAGCTTGGCCCAAGGGCCATTGCGGGCAGGTCCCAGGGGCAGCAAGGGGCCCTGGCTGCTGGGGGCGAGTGGGGCCATGAGCCATCATGCCTGGCAAGGGGCAGAGCAGGCAGCAACCACGTCCCTCTGCTTTCCCATGGGAGTTCTCCCAGCCATTGGCACCGTGTGCTGCCTGGTTGCTGTTGCAGACTGAACCGGGCGCTGCAGCACGAGCAGGGCTTCGCCGACCGCTTCCTTCCTGATGACAAGGCAGCCCGGGCATTGGGCAGGACGTGCTGGGAGGCCCTGGTGAACCCCTTGGTGCAAAGCATCACTAGCCCAGGTACCCTGCGCTCTCCGGGGCCCATCCGTGCTGTGCCCCAGGCAGAGGCAGCTGGCTCTGAGTCTGGTTGACCTCGCAGACCCTGATGGTGTCAGTCCCCTGGCCTGGCTGCTGAGGGAGTACCTGGAGAACGTGGAGCCGCCCCACCGTGCCAGGGGACACAGGGCTGCCTTTGGATCCTGTGTGCGGCGCCTGACCCAGCTCCTGGTGCACGTGGACCCTGGTGGCCCAGAGCCGGAGGAGACAAGAGCAGCTGGTGAGCCCAGTGGGGCTGGGCTGACGGTGGTCCAGGATGTCAGGCTGTGGCCGTGGGGCTTGTCTTGGGGGGGCTCTGTGGCACAGGAGGCTCCTGAGGCAGGAAAGGCTTGTGGTCATGGCCCAGCAATGGCCATGCCTGCCCAGCGTCCCCTCTGGCCTGCTGTGGTCGATCAGTGTGTGGGGCCTGCCCACGGAGCCACGCTGACCCCAGGGTCGACCCTTGGCAGGTGGGAAGGCAGGGAAGAACAAGGAGGTGCCGGCCAGGGCTGCGAAGGCAGTGGTGGAGAAGTCGAGCGGCCTGTGGGGAATCTCGCAGTGCTGGCGTGGCGTGGTGCAGCAGCAGGTAGAGCTTGGAGGGCCGGCCGGGAGGGGCATGTGGGACCCACAGTGGGTGGGTGGAGCAGAGAGTGAGGCCTGGCAGTGCCCTGGGAGCATGGGGAGGGCATAGGGCTGTACCAGGCCTCCACAGAGCCCAGAGCAATGTGGGGACAGCTCTGCTGCACTTGCCACCCTGGCAAGGTGTCAACCAGGCCCTGCACCCAAGCTGATGCTGCCAGGCCAAGAGAAAGGTGCAGTGTCAGACCCCTGATTTCCTGCTGGGCTGCTGTTGTGCCTCTGTCATTCCCTCACAGACCCTGCTCAGCCCTCTCCACAAGCTCTTGGCAGCCTGCAGCAGTGACAGGGCCCCGAGTTGGCCCCTGGCTGGGACCCGGGCAGTCAATGTTGGCAGAGCAAGGCTGAGGCTGCGGACATTCCCACGGGCACATCCCGCTGTGGGGCTCACCCCTCTCGCTCTGTGTCCCACAGGTGCAGCAGTTCCTGGAGGCAGCAGGGCAGGTGCCAGACCTTGCGGAGCAATACTGCGGGCTGTACCAGCGCCTGCGCAGTGCCACAGAGGAGCTCTTTGGGCAGCAGGCCGCCTTCATGCTGGCCCTGGGCCAGGGCTTTGCAGGGGCTTTGCTGCAGCTCTCCTTCCTGACTGCCCTGCATGTGAGTCGAGGGAGTGCAGCACTGGTACCGTGGCCCCAGGCGGGTGCAGGCTGGGGAGCTGCCCTGGCCCATGGCCTTGGGGCGAGCTCTGGGTGGGTGGTGTGCTTGTCCCCACTGAGTCACAGAGCCCTGCGGCAGCCTGAGACGGTCCCCAGCTGCGGGTGTGTGGCGCTCATCACGATGTGGGCCTGGCCCCAGCACACTCGTGCCTTGGCCTGATGCCTGGGCACCCTTGACCCCCACCTGAGAGTGCCAGAGCTTCCCAACTGCTCCCCCAAGGGACATTCCCTGAGGCCTGCACTGTGGCCACCCTGTGAGTCCCCTCCACAGCCAGCCCTGTTCCTCACAGGTGAGTGAGCAGTTTGCCCGCTACCTTGATGTGCAGATCCAGGAGCTCCGCAGGGCAGCACAGGGCAGCACAGGGCCGCTGGAGCGGCTGCAGCAGTTCTTGGAGCCCTTTGTTGTCTTCAGTGGCCTGGAGCTCGCCCATACCTTCGAGCACTTTTACAGGTGAGGGTGCTGTGTCTCCGTGGAACCAGGGGCCTGGTGCAGGGTGGTGTGGCGTGGTGGGGGAGCCTGGCCCAGTGTGGCAGTGGTGCTCCCGCTTTGCTTTTCCCGGCTCTGGTGTGTGGAGGACCCGTGGGTGCTGCCAGTCTGCAAAGGCACATTCCCTGCATGTGTGTGTGTAGCGTAGAGGTCTTTATATGATAAAGAATGAGTACGCTCTTTGATGTGCTGGAATCAAAGAGACTTTATTTGAGTCTCGCGCTCCCTTTTATCCCCTAAAACCATGTGACCTTAGAACCAATGGGGTTGTCTGTCCCAGCGCATGTCCCTTCACGTTCCCTGCCCCGGTGCGTCCCTCTGCACCCCTGGGACACGCCTCCTACATGTGTGCTGCTGGCCTGTGTGGCATGGGGTGAGGCCGGGGCTGTGTCTGTCTCCTGGCGGGTGGCTGGTGACCACAGGGCTGGGGCCCAACCCTGACGTGATGCTGGCGCTGTGGCAGGCACTACCTGGGAGACCGGCTCCTGACACAAGGACCGTCTTGGCTGGAAGGAGGCATCGTGGAGCAGATTGGGCTGTGCTTCCCCAGCCGCTTTCCCCAAGATATGCTGAGCAACTTGGCTGAGTCAGAGGAGCTCCAGCGGCAGTTCTACCTCTTCCAGCTGCAGGAGCAGGATAAGCGGCTGCTGGAGCTGGACAAGGGCCTGGATGAGGTGAGAGGGTGGGGTGGGGAGGCTGGAGACCACCAGCATTCCTCATGGGGATCCTGCAGCCTGAGCTCAGCTGCCCTCATGTCCCCGTGCCCAGGTGCTGGAGACAGCCTCGGTGACAGATGTGCCAGAGGTGAAGGTCCTGGCCCTGTCCCCGCGCTGCTGGCCTGTTTCCCCACTCTGTTACATGGATAACCCTGGGAGGTTTTTCTCAGCAACGCTGAGCTCCCCCCTGGATGAGTTTGCCGACTTCTGCCAGCAGAGTGAGTGCTGTGGCAGTGGGTGTGCGTGCGGGTCTCGCCGGGGCCCAGACCCTCCCCAGCAGCTCAGCCAGAAGTGGCGGCGTGCTGGCTGGGAGTGCCGGTTGGGGCTGGTCCCTGGCCCTTGTACTGACAGTGTCCCTGGCAGGCCAGAGCCGGCTGGGCTGGGAGTGCACAAAGCCCCAGCGATTGCAGTGGACATGGCTGGGCCACGCTGAGCTGCAGTTTGGAGACTGTGTCCTCCACGTGTCCACGCTACAGATGTACATCCTGCTGTGCTTCAACAGTGCCGAGGTAGGAGCTGGGGCCACAGTGGGGGAGGGAGGCAGTGGCTGCCAGAGCATGGCGGGGCTGTGTCCTCCCTTCCCTTCCAGTGGGGTCTCCAGCAGTGTTTGGGGCACAGGACACCCTTGTTCAGCTGGGCCTGCGGCCAGTAGGTCTTGGCCAGCCATTCACCTCCCATGCCCTGCTGCAGGAGGTGACTGTGGAGGCCCTGCTGCAGGCTACAGGGCTCCCTGCTGACCTGGTGCACCACGCGCTGACACCGCTGACCCACGGCCAGGGCGTCCTGGTGCAGAGCTGCATGCCAGGAGGTGAATGTGGGGCCGGGGCACCCCTGGGGAGGTGCTGCTCTGAGCCCTGAGTAGGTGCTGGGATTTAGGGTGCACGAACTCGTACGGCAAGTGAGTGGGCTGGGGTGGGTCGGTCTGGTGGTTCTGGGGGTGCGGGTCTGTGTGGCAGGTTGGGGCCATTAGGCCAGGTGTAGGGTTGGGAGTGGTGTGTGGGTCTGGGGCTTGGGGCCATGCTTGGGGTGTGGGTCAGCGTGGATGGTTGTGTCTCAGGTCTGTGTGTGGGGTTGGAGACAGGGATGGGGTTGTGTGCGTGGCTGTTGCTTGGGGCCATGTGTGGGGGACAGGGCTGTGGCGGCCAACTGTGGGGGCAGCAGGGGGAGGCTCAGGTTGGGTCCAGCAGCCACACATGTGTCCTGGGGCTCCTTCAAGTCCCTGCTGGAGGCTTGGCTGACCCTGGGTTGGGTGCTGGCTCCAGGTGCACTGCGGCTGAACCATTGATGCCTGTCAGAAGGGCAGGTTGGGGCCAGGTGTGCAGTTCCTGAGCTTCTGCTGCCACAGCGTGGACGTGCTGTCCTGCGTCCTGCACCTGTTGAACCAGGGCTATCTCCGGCGCCAGGAGGGGAGGCCTCATGTCTTGGAATACATCTCTGCTGAACCTACGACACCTCTTGGGGGCCAGGCACAGATGACTTTCCATTGCAGGCCACCACAGGCATCTCCAGATGAGGACAGCATAGACAGCCTGCATTGGTAGGGAGGCATGTCACCAGGTGTGGAGGGGTGTGCATCTCCACCCTATATGAACATGACACATTTTTCCATGTCAGGTTGAATCCTGGCATAGACAGGGCGGAAGAATATCTTATGGCAATGCTGCAGGTGCCAATGGGGCACACGCTTAGTCCAGAGGAGGCAAAGCTGCTCATGAACCAGACAGTACAGCAGGTCCAGGACACTCTGAGCATATCGGATGACGTTGCTCGGCACCTCCTCATGCACTGTAGGTGGAACGTGGATTTCCTGATCCAGTGCTATGTGGAGAACCGTGATGCTCTGCTCATCTCCTCGGGGCTGCAAGTGCAGGATGTCCAGCCTCCTCCGAGCCCTGGAACCCACTGCCCAGTCTGTGTGAACCAGCTGTGTCCCACTGAGAAGCCACCAACCCTCTGCTGCATGCACTACTGCTGCAAGGTGAAGGTCCTGGGGTCTTTGATTCCTGTGACTTGCTGGGGAATTGCTGCTGCCTACTTGGAGCAGCTGTTCTTTGTCTGAAGATGTTATCAGAGGATTTTCAGAGCTGATACATTCTCTTTTCTCAGGTCCCTTTTTTGTTGTGATCCTTCAGCTCCTGATTTGTCTGTTCCCACTTTTGTGCTTTTGAGTACTTACCCATGGGTTTGCTACTTACCCAGGGGTTTTGTGTACCCTCTGCTGGGTGGGGAAGGCTTCCAGGGTCTCATCTCCTCTTTTCTGCCTTCACAGCCCTGTTGGAGTGAATATCTCACGACTCGCATTGAACAGAACATGGTTGTCAACTGCACCTGTCCCATATCCGAGTGCTGTGCACAGCCAACCACAGCCTTCATTTACTCCATCGTGTCCTCTGAGGAGATCATAGCGAAGGTGAAGTAGGAGAGGTGGTTGCTTTGTGTCTGAGCTCTGTTTCATTTTGGTCAGCACTATCAAATAATCTTGCTGCTGCTTCTCCCCTTCCTGTTACTAACTCTGGCACTGTGATAATTGAGGCCAACCAGATTTCTGCCCAGTGGTGTCTGTTATCTCTGATTATGACCAATACCAGCTATTCAAGAAAGCATAATGTCAACAAAAGAGCACAGTGGTATTTCCTCTAAGTATATCTCCAGAAAATAACCTTTCAGGTGCATCATTAGTTCAGGCCCAGGTGAAAGCTGTGGTAGCAGCTCATGACAAGTGTCCTCTACTGGTGTGCTAGAAGCAATTGTAAGATCTAGGACAAAGGAAAACGTGAGCAATTTCATTTTATTGCTGCATCGGTGACTTCTATGTCATTTCTCTTCCATCAGTCTCTGGCTTTGAGCACCACAGGTTTTTGTGAAGATGGCAGAAATTACCACATCATTGTCTAGTTCAATCCTGTTTTCAAAATAACTAGATTATTGTGTTAAGATCTAATGCTGAAGTTAAAACATACCTCTCCAAGTTCAACGAAAGGAAATGCGAAGTCCAGTATAACCCAATGCAACAGGATGTGCTGGGGGTCAACCATCTGGAAAACATCTCTGCAGGAATAAGAAAAAGGATCACAGTGGACACCAAATTGAACATAAGCCAGCATTGTGCCCTCATGGCTAAGAAAGTCCACTAGTGTTTTAGGTTGATGTCGAAAAGAGCAGTGACAGCAGGTTGAGGAAGGTGATCCTGTACCCAGTGCTGGTGAGACAACATCTGGAGTACTATGGCCCTTTCTGGGCTCACCAGGACAAGACAGACATGGACATACTGGGGAGAATCCAGCAAAAGGACACAAAGATGAATTAGGTTTTGGAGCACCTCTTGAAGTAGCTGGGAGAGGTGGGTTGGTTTAGACTGGTGAAGGGGAGGCTCAGGAGTGGATCTTATCAACATGTGTAAATTCACAAATGAGATTAAGGAGCCAGATTCTTCTTCATGATGTCCAGTGAAAGATGAGAGGCAGTGGGCACTAAGTTATATACAAGGAATTCCATTTAAATGTAAGAATACTGTTTTTTGGGTTGTTGAGGGTTTTTTTAATAGTAAGGGTAATGAAATGTTAGACCAGGTTGGGCAGAGATGTTTGTAGTCTCTGTCCTTGGGTATATTCAAAACCCAACTGAACACGATCTCGAGCAATCCTACTTTGAGCTGGAGAGGTTGGTCTAGTTTTTATTTCCAGAAATGCCTTCCAACCTCAGCAATTCTGTGAAATGAAACAGCCTCCAGATATGACATGTGGGGATGGGGAAATTTACACAAAGGGAATGAAAGAATAAACTAATTGAGTGCTGTTTTGTTGTGAGCAGTTGTTTTGTGAGACGTATAGCCCACAGGCTCCAGACCCTGCTTGTAAGGCCTAACCATGCAGCTTCTCTGCCTTAAATCTCCTTCCTGGCTTCTTATTACAGTATGAAAAAGCCCTCCTCAGACGCTATGTTGAGTGTTGCTCCAACCTGACATGGTGCACCAACCCTCAGGGCTGTGATCAGATCCTCCTTAAGGATGGACTTGGTTATGGAGCAGCCTGTTCCAAGTGCTCCTGGATATCCTGCTTCAACTGCAACTTCCCAGAGGTGAGGCTGAACCGAATCATGAGCAATACTGTCTTAGGTTTGGCAGGCGCCATTCTGCTTTTGTGTGGTTGACTGTCTCCCTTTCAGGCCCATTATCCTGCCAGCTGCAGCCACATGTCTCAGTGGGTAGATGATGATGGATACTATGAAGGAATGACAAGTGAAGCCCAAAGCAAACATCTGGCTAAGCTCATTTCGAAGCACTGCCCAAACTGCCAGGCTCAGATAGAGAAAAATGAGGGTTGCCTGCAGTGAGTATACATTTTTGCTTGCTACTGGAGACAGGAGAGGGCAAAAACAGTTAGGTCCACTGTGCTTTGCTTTTTTTTTTTCTTTTTTTTTTTGACAATTACTCAATTGTTATAGCAGGTCTGGTTTACAGTTTAGGAGAATGAGTGATTGCTTTTAATTCCTAGAAAAGCAAAATGTTCCCCAGCATTCAAAGTTAAATCTGTTGATGGCTCCGTGATAGAACTGATTTTGCAATACCTTGTACTCTTGTCTGCTCTCAGAATCCACTATAGCCATACAGAAGTAAAGGTTAGGGGAGTGGATAGCTCAGCACCATTTTTTCTTTCATGCTCACCTATTCCTGTAACTTAGAGCAATTTTCTTTCGACTGTTTGTTTTGAATCAACTTGGATCTCTGGCAGCTTTTTACATGATAGGGGAATTACCTCCAACTTTGAAACTAGGGCTTAGGAGTTGCCATTTGTTTCTCTCTTGCACTGACACAGCCCTTAATGCCCAGCTGTGATTTGTCCCCACATGTGATGTGTGGCCCTAGGGCAGTGCAGTGCCTTTCTGCACTGTGTGGAGTGCTACATGAGTGAGGGAAGGCTGAGGTGCTCATGTGGATCTTGCTTCAAACTGTGGAGTGCTTAGTCACCCTTTGAGTACTTGATAAGCTACTGTGAGATCATGCTGCCAGTTTACCCATCTCATTTTTGGAGACATTGGCTGGTTTTAAGCATCATCTGATTCTAGGAAAGGCTTTAAAAAATATACTGGGGGAATGGGATTGACTGCGTGGCACACTCCAGTGCTGTGATGTAGGAGCACTGGAAGGAACTGTCTGCAAGTGGCTCTTAGGTCTGAGTGATTTCTATTGTTGTTTTCCTGCCATTTAGTATGACATGTGCAAAGTGTAGTCATGGCTTCTGTTGGCGTTGCCTCAAGCCCTGGAGACCGAATCATAAGGATTATTACAACTGCTCTGCTATGGTGAGTGGTTTGCTGTATCCCTGTGGTTCATGCCTGTGTTCAGAAGCACCCAGCCTCTCAGAGAGAGGGTGAGGATCTCCACTTGGGTCCTTTACTCTGGACTTTTGTGCTTGCCAGTAACACTAACAGCATTGTCAAAGTCTCTGTGTGTGGTAGCCATTTCCAGGCAGCCCTAGTACTTCAGAGAAATTGCTACAGGTTACTTTTACCTTTCCTTTCAGGTGAGTAAAGCAGCTTGGCAGGAGAAGCGTTTTCAGGATTACAATGAGAGATGCACCTTTCATCATCACGCAAGGGTAAGGCCTCATTCCTTTGCAGATGCTGTTGTTGCCTTAGCCCTGGGGATCAAGACAGCTTCTGTTATGTATCAGCGCCTTCTCTGCTGAGAAGCAGGTTTCAGGTCCAGGTCGGGATGCCTGACCATTTCACCCTTGCTCTGACATAAGGGGTAGTCCTTGGCCTGCTTTCTTCTACCAAATCTGTTGTGGAAACTGAGCACCTGACTTGTGGCGTTCACAGACTCAAAGTGATGCAGTAGCTGGAAGCAATGGTGACTGAAGGCAGAATTTTGCCTAGAGCTGAGGTAGTGTAAAAGGTTGAAGTGATGGCACAGTGACAAAGATGTCATAGTTGGATGCATTAAATGCTCTGCTGCTGTCTGCATCTTCTGGGATGGCACTTCAGGATGCTTAGCAATTACCTGTGTGGAAGGTGCTGTTTTTTTCAATCTTGTAGAGCTTGACACTGACATTGGCTTTTTTTTTTTCTCCTTTGGTTATTGCAGGAATTTGCCACGAGTCTGAGGAACAGTATTTCTTCCATCAGAGAGATGCCAAAAATTAGGAACTTGACCTTTGTTCTTGATGCCTGCAAAGTGCTAGAACAGGCACGGAAGGTAAGGCTGGATAACAGTCCTGGTGAGGTTTAGACCTAATTCTATTAGTGTGTTTTATGCCTTTCTTAAAGTGAGGAGACATGAGGAGACACAAACCTTGACATATTCCAAACAAGGAATTAAAAAGGATTTGCAGTGCAGCCACTGGAAGTGTGCAGTAAGCTTGTGACAGCTTAGGCCTGTAATGCCTGCTATCCCCTGAAACATAGTCAGGGGGTGGGAATTGTCTTGTGATATTGACTTTGCATATACACCTTGTTTTTGCACTCAGGCTTGACTTTGAGAAAGGCATGTGGAAGAAGGGTGCCTGACCCTATACTATCTTTTCAGCACGGTAGCCCCTGTGTTTTCCAGGATACATTTCACTGTTGCTTGTTGCTGCTGCTGAATTTTCTGGCCCATTTCTTTAAATGGAAACAGTGATCTTGCTTCCTGCTGTTTGCCTAGATTGCTTTAGGGGTCATTCCTTCATAATAGGAGTTTGACACTTGTTGAAACCCCTTTGTCGTGGGCTCTTGGTGCTCTATAGTACCATGCCTGCTTCCCTTTGTGCTCCATTCCCTCAGTTCATTGCCACTTGAGTTCAGCCTGGGCTGCCCAGCAATGCCTAGGTCGTGTGTGCTGGTGGTTTTGACTCTTTGCCTGCTGTTCAGTGACACTTGTTATGCATTTACAGTCTGTGTTCTCATGATGGTTTGCAGGTGGAAACAATCAGTTCTTTCAGACTTCAATATAAAATAATTGCACATTCATTTCCAATCCTGTGACAAGCTCTAGGTAGCCTGGCACTGCTGTCACTTGGCATAATGGGTCACTGGGCTGTGGCCACACACCAGAAGTGCTGCCAGGCTTCTTTCAGCCACTGATAGCAATGAGGTCTGGAAGGGTTTGATGCTGCTCACTTCTTGCCCACTCTGAAGCTGGATGAGGGTGCTTAACAGCATGATCTGTACTGTTCCAGGTGCTGGCTTACTCCTGTGTGTACAGCTACTATAACCAGGACACTGAGAGCATGGATATTGTGGAACAGCAGGCTGAGAGCCTAGAGCTGCTCACTAATGCTCTGCAAATCCTTCTGGGTAAGTCCTGCAGCCTCTTTAAAGTAGCGACTAGTGTTCCAAACTGTATGGTTCGAAGAGCAGCAGCTATGTAGTGGGACAATAGCATACACACCAGCACCTAGCTGGCCTCTCACTTCTCCCAGCCCATTTTTGCCTTCTTGATGTAATTTCTGGGAAGTCCACTGGCACAATTTGGCTGCCAATGGAGATTGATGCAGTAAAGAGCAACATGTTCCGTTCTGCAATGTGCCATATGTGCACAGGAGATCTAAGTAGCTGTGGCTGGCTTCATAGTCAGAGCCAAAGACTTGGTCTCTGCTTAAGAGTGTGTGATGCAACATGACTTTGTTGGTCTTTAATTGCAGAGGAAACTCTGCTGCAGTACCAAGACCTGGCCTCTTCTCTTCAGCTTCTGAAAGCAGAGCATTTTAGTGCCGGTTTGGAGTTGGTACACCAGATCAAGGAGCGTCTCTTTGCAATTCTCTGGCACTCCACACAGGTGAAGTTCACATGCCTGATAGTGGCTTGTCTTGCTCTGGTCTAATTTGATTGTGGGCAAGACAAGGGGCTTAGTCAGCTGAGGGATTAGACTCTAAGGGTTGTGTGTGTAGGGAAGGGGTTTGCAGCACAAAATACACCCCAAATTGCATATTGTCTCTCTCTCTCTCTTCTGATTGTTCTTTCATGCTAGCAGGATTTCCATGTTGGGCTCCAGTCTTCAGGAGATCCTGGTCAGAGAAAGTTGAAACTCGCAAATGTGCCTACTTCAGCCCTCGCCTATACAGGGTGAGTTTTCTTAGCTGGATAAAAAGTGGATAAGTGCAGACAAAAAGCAGGTGAGCAGAGTTTTCTCCTGTGCTCACTGACATACAAAAGAATGAATGACAGATACTAATTACTTGCATCTTCTTTTGTGGTTTGAGGTAACAATTTAAGTGACAGTGGTGTAGGGAAACCAGCAAAACCTCTGTAGTAGGGCGCTGTGGGGTTGGGTTGTGGTTGCTTCTCACAGCTGGGGCTCTGCTCTGATGCTCTCCTTCTCAACAGGCAAAATCGTACCATCTTGTGTGACTCCCCCAACACAGATGAAGGTGGCAAAGAGGTTGAAGATGAGGAGTATGATCCACAGTGGCAGGAAGACTATGATGACGATGATGACCTTGATGAAGACAACTTTATGATTGATAATGAATCAGATTGTGATTCCTACTTTGATGATGATGATAGCTATCATAGCTAGAAGACCACCATAGAAGTGGTCTGTCACCCAGCCTGCCAGCCTGGACCTCTGCCTCTACTCTGTCTCAACCAGTTTGTGTTAGTGTTTTTCCTCAAAGGCAGGGAGGAACTCTCAAGTGGAACAAAACATTTCCTCTGGGAGGCTAATTGCTCAGTGACTCTTCTTTAAGATGCAGAAACATTGCTCTGGGCAGCTAGTCTGTGTTCCTGTGGCCACCTCTCTCAGATACCTCCTTGCCTTTTTTCCTTGTCTCCAATTCTGCCTATAGGTATTTAATTGAGTTAGAAAGTCACAGTCCACCTGCAAAGTTAAGACTACTTGCTACCTGTTAAAGGGCTGCTCATTGTCCTTGGATGTGCTCTTCCCTGGGCACAGGTAAGTGTGGCACTGTTTAAAAATGGCCAGTGTCTAGAAACGCTGTAGAGTGATGCATTTACACTCAAGTCAAAGCCTCGCATCTGGAGCTGGTGGGATTCCCTCCAGAGCCACAGATGGATGTGGTTCAGTTCCTCTGGTTGAGAGGGGCAGCATTTTTACTGTTGGAGTTTTCTTCTCTGCTGTGAAGCAGGAAAGGCTACTATGAGTGACACAAGTTTGCAGGACTGTTTAAGTGTATAAACATATGTTATATATATATATATGCAGAGATTGTTCAGATAATACTTTATCTTTGCAAAAAAAAAAAGAAAACCCTGAGGAACAAGGGTTGAAAAAAAGTTCTGTTTAAAAAAAGAAACAGTTTTCTTCTAACACAAGCCTCCTTGTTGTCTGTGGGGAACATGAATGGGGAGGGAGAGTAGGATATCCTCAAGTGAGGAGGATGTGACCTTAATGTGCTCATCCCAGGAGTTATTTGTGAAATTGGTGTGGATTTGGAATCCTCACCCAGGGCACACAGTCTGCCCTATAAAGTGGCTTTTTCTTCGTGGGCAGTTCAGGGAACATAAGGAGGTATGAGGAGGGATGGAAAGAGGATGGCAGACCAGACCACACAGGGTGGTGGGGCTGGTGTTTCTGGGAGCAGGTGCAAGACAAGACTGCCTGCGTGTTGATGAAGGTGGTAACATCTGGTGCCCAGCAGAAGGCAGATGTGGAACTGCTATCAGGCTTGAGGGGTGATTTGGAGGTTTGTAGGATTGTTTTGGAGATACAGGGCTCTTAAGCCTTGAGTATCATCTGGGAGGACTCTGGGGTTCTTACGGGATGCTGGACAGGGACCAACTGCCAGGACAGACCAGGAGAGAGGACTAATTATTCCACTCCCCTGCACCCCTTAGCTCCTAATCCTGCATTCTGTCATGGTGAAAGTCCCAACCCTGCTGCCCATATGTGGCAAGTGGGTTCCCTGTGACACCTCTTCGGGCCCTCTTCTCAGGGGCGCTTGAGGGGGAGAGACATGATGGGGATGCCCAGACAGCCTCATCTTCCCCAGTGTGACCACTTGTTCCTTGCAGGAACAACCTGAATTTCCCAGGTTGTTGGGGGGACAGAGCAGAATGTCCTAGATGCCAAAGTTGCTTATGTGGAGATTCATGCCTTGAGTTCTTCATTCACTGTTTCCTGGATGCGTACTTAAAACCCAAAAGGTCAGAAGGATTGTGAGTCTCTGCTCTCATGGACAATATTTGTACTGAAAATCAAGATCAAACCTTGCTGTTCTGCTCTGCGGGAGGTTTCTGTCCTCCCGTAGCTCGTAAGACACCTGTGTTATGGTTTGATGGGTACAGTCCCAGTCAAACTACCTACCTGACACTGGAGCTGGTCGTGCCAGGCACTTGGCATCAGCAGTCAGCCCTTTGGGGCTCACTCACTCACAAACCTCACTGGGTAAGTGGTAAAAATTAGGAGTAGTATTTCACTGGCAACCGGTCTGAGTTGCACAACTGTGGGGCTTCCCACCTCTGAAGTTTCTTCACAGTGTCAAACTAGAGCTGTGATCAACAGGGGCTTCTTTCCCTGCTGATTTTTGAGAAGCCTGTTCTCTTGACTGTGGTTTCTTTCTCAGCATAGTAAGTAGGGACAGTGAGAGTCTCATTCATCCATGAACATCACTGATTGAATGATGAAGTATTTGCCTGTTTATTAATCACAAAAATGGCATATTTCTCATCCAGGCTAAGTAAGGGAGCCTGTCCATCCAGGTAAGGTTGGTTGATTTTGTTGGCAGATAACGTTATGCAGCATGATTGCCAAGTTCTCTTTTATTTCCTGCCTGCTATCCCTTCTATCTCCATTACTTCTGATGAACAGCCATTTCCCCAGATCATGACAACCTGTAAACAAAATTTATTTACAATCAAATGACTTTGCATATAACATGCAAAGATAGGTACAATATCTACAGACATGCTACATCCCTGCTTTCTTCTTTCACATTCCTTTCTTCTTTTACATTCCTCCTTTCCTTCCCCTACCCCCCTTACTTCCCTCCATCCTCACTGCACGTCTGTCCTTCCTCCCCTCTGTCCTTCCTTTCATCCATCCTTCTGTCCCATCCTTTCATGTCCATCCTTTATTACTCTCTACTTCCTACCTCCTCCTTTCACTATTGACCTCTGTCCTTACTTTATATACTTACACACTTAAATTCCCCCTTTTTCCTGCCTTTTGACTTTTGCTTTCCTCTAGTCCTCCTTGCCCACTTCTCCACCTTCTTGACTTCTTAATTCCTATCTTCCTTCTTCTCTTGCTACTTTCCTCAATACTTCCTTCTTTCCTTCTTGCCTGCCTGCCTTCATTCCTTTTTACCTGCCTTCTTTCTTTTACCTTTCTTCCTTCTTTCATTCCATCATCTTCCCCTGGCCTTTCCCCCTCCCTCTCTCCCACCCTCGTTTTTTTCTTCCCTGTTATTTCCCAATTTTCCCTTGCCTCCCTTTCTTTCTTCCTCCCTGCTTCATTCTCCCCTCCTTCTTCCCCTCACTTAGGTCTCCCAGGTCCCAAGCCTCCTTGCAGAGTCTGTAGGAGTGTAACAGTACCTACAGTAGCAGGAGGCAGAATTACGGGCCATTAGACATGCATTAAGTCTTTGCCATCCTGGTAAGGTGAGCTTTAAGCTGGGAAAGGTGGGGGAAGGGGGAAGTTATAGTGACCACCCATCCAGAAAAATAAGGCTTAAGCGGGGATACCTCCAGAAAGCCAAAGACTGACTGTGGGGCATCCTCTTGCACCCCTACACTCTGTGAGAAATATCTCCAATCGAAATTTAGAAGACGGCCAAATACAGTGAAACAATGAACTTTATTAACAGTGCGCTGGGTGCACGAACTCGTGACCTGGTCCGAGCACCCTGCCGTTTGAAAAACGTGCCCTTTTGTACCTTCTTGGTTACATAAGCTGTTAAATATTCAACAGGTGACAGGTATTTTACCTTAAAAGGTAATTTTTCGAACTCAAGAGGGGTTGTTACCCTCCCTCCTGATTGATTGATAATGTACCCCTCTGTACATGTACAGAGGGGTCTCTGTGCACACAAAGGCCGGCCATGTGGCCAGGGGTATATTTTTCCATTTTTATATTTTCCCTACCCCAACCACAATGTTTCCCTGGCGCCAGGCCCAGATGGGGCCTTTCACCTTACAGCCTCCACGAGGTGCCTGAAGAAACCCTGGAATTAAATGAAAGAAAAGAAAATTCCACCCCCTTCTGTTTTCCACTAAATTAATTTTGCTTATAATAAAACCAGATTATTTATTTCTCATAACTCCAATCCCTCTATAAGGTGCCTCTATATACCAATGCCTGCAGTATGGGGAATGAGCAGGAGGAACTAGAGCTCCCTGTGCAGTCTGAGAGCTTCGCTCTTACTGCATAATGGGAGACATAATGAGACAGGTCTCATGACTGGAATGTTGTCATGAAGCTGTTTGGGAAAGAGACCAGGAATACTAGACCATGGAGATGCAAAGGCTGGGAGCAGCCTTGGATACAGCGACCATGAGATTGTGGAGTTTAGTACCGAGTGAGGAGGAAGCAGGGCAGCAAGGAAGATCGCAACCATGGACTTCAGCAGAACAAACTTATCCTCTTCAGGGACCTTCTTGGAAGAATCCCAAAGAAATGGGCCTTGCAGGGAAGAAAGGTTGCCCTAGTTAAAAGGATAGGAGGTGGAGTTTAGCACTATGTGGGGTGACCAAATGGTGTATTCTACACCTTCTGTGTCATGTTTGGTGGACTACCTCTTTCGCTCCTGAAGCCGAAAATGGAATGTGGGAAAAATCCCTCTTTTAAATTTAGAAAGACGGCATAATTCAGGGAACAAAGAAACAAAGAATTTATTTAGTGTGCTGGGTCCTTCTCTCACCGAGTTTTTCAGGGAAAAAGACCCTGTGGGCATACAACTTATACATTTTATAGTTTTCCAAAATCCCACCCTTCTCAGATAAGTTTTAATGTATTCCTCTTTACCTAAAAAGGTTTCTTTTCTCTGAAAAGGGGCTTTCCCTTTATCCCAATTGGCTGCAAGCCATTCCCTGTCAAAGGTGATGGATCTTCCTTTGTTCTTAGCCCAAGGAGAAAAGGAACCTCGTGTACAAAATGGCCCTAAAAGATTTAATTTTTAAGAATTTTCTCATTTCCCTTATCCCTCCAAAAGAGACCCTGATACCCAAGTTCAGCTCTTGGAACTTGGATGTCTTACAACTTCACGATACGCCTATTTATAAAAAACCCTGTATTTTTATTTCTCATAGGAAGGTTTGCTATTTTTGCTGCTGCACAGGCAGGAGAGGGTGTGTGGGACTGCGGATCAGGACTGTGTGTCCTCTCAGCACTGCAAGAGAGCCGTCACAGCTGCACCACCACTGCCAGAACCGCCACATCGGCACCACCACCACCGGAGCTGCCTGGGACCATGGCTGATGCTTTCACCAGCTGCCGCTATGCCAGAACCCACACAAGCATCTTGGCAGAATAAATACTTTTGGACAAAATAGGCTTCCAGGTTTTGGTTTGCCCCTGTTCCCCATTGTTTTTGTCTGCCCAGGGAAGGTGTTAAACTGCAGAAACTTGTTTACCGCATTACTTTCGCTGTTTTCTCGGGCCACGTGGTGCACAGCAAGGGAATGAGACCAGGAAGACCAAGGCCCAACCGGAATTAAATCTGGCCAAGGATGTCAAGAACAGCAAGAAGGGCTTCTTCAAATACATCAGTAACAAAAGGAAAACAAAGCTTAATGTGGGCCTGTTACGAGATGGAAGGGAAACCCTTGTGTCATAGGTTTACTTGTTCTAAAAAAACAAGTGGGGAATATTTTTTTTCTTCCTTCCCCTGCATCATTGTAAAAGAGGGATGTTTGAACAAGGGAAAGGGAGGGTGGTTTTCGGCTGGGGTGATTCACACACACAAAAGAACTGGTGACAGGCCACAGTCCAGGCTGATGGCCCTCAGAAGACTGAGGGGGAGAGGTGATGAGAGGTGATGAGTTTTTTTCCCTCCCCTTGGGAAACAGCAGGCACTCCACTTTTGACCTGACTCAGGGAGTGTGTGCATGTGGAGGGGTTCCGAGGTTCATTTTGTTTTCGGCCAGGTCATCTGGCTGCTTCTGGCCCCAGTTCGCCTTCGTTCTCCTGTGCCCTGTTCTGCCCCCAGCCCAGACCTGCTGGGATTTCATCGGAGAGGCTTGGCCCTTCTGCGGAGGAACCTTCGGGGGAGGAGGTCGCCCCTTCCCTCCTCCGTTCCCGTTTTTGGCAGCAGCTTGCGCCATCGACGAAGCGGGGGGGAATCCCGGCCAGAGCCAGCCGCTGACAGCCTGAGTTCATGGGAAGAACCCCTTTTCCCCTTCTCCTTCTCCGTGTGTGGGAATCTCCATTTCGGCTCCTCCCGTGCACTGAGGTCCAACAGCGCCCCCTGCCGGCCACTACGAGCAACTGCAGGCCCTGCTCCTCCAGTGATCCAACAGCGCCCCCTGCTGGTCGTGATTAGAATTGCGCCAAAAGGCGGAAAGAATTTAAATGGTTTTCTGGAGGGAACTTTCGGTACAGGATTACTGTTTAGTTGTTTTTGTTCTTTTGTTGCTCTGCCAATACACATATATCCTTTAATAGAGGGCTGTTATCTTTTCTTTCTCCATACTTCCTCAATTGGAGCCTCTTAATTTCGGATTTACAATTGCTTAGAGGGAGGAGCTTGGTCTTCCTCATAACTCATCCTCCTTAGCAAAACACTTGTCTTGTTAAACGGAGACACCTTGTAACAGAGGATGCAGAGAAGGCAGAGTTATTGAACACCTTCTTTGCACCAGTCATCACTGACATGAGCACCCCTCAGGAATCTCTGACACAGGAGACCAGGATAAAGGAATGGTGGAAGGAAGACTTTCCTTTGGTCAAGGAGGATTGGGGTAGAGATCACCTAGGCAAACTTGACATCCACAAGTCCATGGGCCCTGATGGGATGCATCCATGAATACTGAGAGCCGGTGCACACCATAGCAAGGCTGCTCATGGTCATCTTTAAAAGGTCGTGGGGATTAGGAGAGAACTCGGAGAGAGAGTCCTCAGGAGAGCCGCTGAGGACTTAAAGAAAGCCACTGTCAGCCCAGTCTTCAAAATGGGCAAAAAGGAAGTCCCAGGGAACTACTGGCAGTCAGTCTTACCTCAATCCCTGGAAAGGTAGTGGAGCACCTCATCCTGCTATAAAGCCTAATACTAATATTGAGTTTATATTGAGTATGTGGGTTTTTCGTTCTTTAGGCCATTATCAGTGGTACTTTTTGAACTTTGTTTGCATTTAGAGTGCAGAATATTGTGACAGTTATTAGGAAGTGTAAGTAGAAAGTTAGTTAGGGGGTGTTTAACAATTATGGCTCTTCAACCTAAGTGAGAATGCTTAAGATTTTTCAAATTTGTGTTTGATTTAGTCCAATTCAGTCTCCTAGGGCTGCTGAGGCAAGGATTATGGTGATTATATAGTTTTGAGTGAGTTAAGAAGAGAATGGTGATGGGAGATGGGAAATTTAATTATGTTTGCTAGAATAATAGCTGTGATTAGGGATTAAGTACTTCTGGGAATCAGAAATGGAATGGGACTGGGACTAGTCTGATTGCAATTGCTGTTGTCAATAGGGGCAGGACATTGGGTGGTTTAGTTGGCCAATGTCTCATTGGTTATGCTTCAAAAGGTGACTAATGACAAGGCGGCTGCTTGTACAAGGAATTATTTGATTATGGCTTCAATGGCTCGTGGGTGGTGGGATTTGCAGATTTGAAGATGAGTGGAATGATAGCAAGGGTGTTAATTTCCATTCCTGCTCAAGCTATGATTCAGTCGTATGATTCAGTAAGATCAGGGAGGAGATTCATTTTGCATGTTACAGTTCTACCTTCACCTTACCATATTGATTCATGTTCAGGCACATATCCTTAAGGAATGAGGCAGGCCTGCAGTGTAGATTGGTACACTGGTGCCTGTTCCATATTGAATCCTAATACTAGCTTGAATTCACCTTCCAAAGAGGCTCCCTAATGAATAGTGTGATTCTGTTTGCTACTGGCTGTAATAATCAAAGGGGCCTACAAAGTCTAGACCTTTTTGGGCTTGTATATAATTTAGGACTTTTCATTCTTCTAATGTTAAGAAGGCTACAGCAATTAGAATTGAGATATCATGGCAATAGGGATATGATAGGATATTTAAGAGCAGATGGTCAGGTCAAGAGTAGGTGTAGTGGGGAAAGAGGGGAGGTAGGGAGAGGATTTGAACCTCTAGATAAAAGGATTAAACCTTTTGCATTTGCTGAACTGTGGCATGCAAGCAGACCTTTTCTACAGCAGGGGATAGTATGGGTGCTCACTTGGTAGCTAAATTGAGTTTGTTAGTCAGAGGCAGACCTGCTTGTACTATTGGACTCACTTTTCTTGTCATTTTATAGAAGGAAAGGTTCATCACAGACAGAAACTGACCTGGATTGCTCTGGTCTGAACTGTCACATATAAGACTGTTAATGCTTGGATATGCAAATCCCTAAGAGCAGCTGCACCTTTAGGATGTCCTGATCCAACATCAAAGCTGTAAACTTCCTTGTCTGAATGGGCTCTTGGAGGAGATTGTGCTGTTCTCCCTGGGTGGCTTGGTCCATTGGTTGGCTCTACTGCTCACTCTTGTTCACTAGTAGTACTTCAAGAGGTTGCTCTTCTTCAAGATGGATGGTGTTATTTTTGGAGAATTTCTTTTTCTCCAAGGTCAGCCCAACCCAAAAATGCAGGCCAGCATTTCAGGGCAGAGAATCTGGTGGGCTTGAGCTTGTGTGTGGTGACCACCAATTTCTAGATTCCACAGGTTCTTCTCATCTTCTCCATCTATTTCTGCTTTTGCATGGAAAGGTCAAGCCCACTGAGGATCTGGAAGGGACAGAGTTAGATTTAGGGCAGGCATAACCTTCAAGACTTGGTCAGCAGACCGTGTCATGGGGCAGGACGCCCAGGGACCAGATTGTCACTGAGTGGCCATAGTAGCAGTGGAAGAGGATCCACTCCAGTGGGCTGTACTCCGATGTTCCTACAGGATGCAGGTGGAGCTCATCAGGCAGATGCTGCCCACTCCCAGACCCACACCTGGGCATCCCAGGGGATGTGGGTGCTGCACCAGTGGCTGCACACACACCTGCTGCCTTGTTGCCAGCACCTCACTCTTGCTTCCAAACTTTAGGTTGTAAAAGAAAGCCCCCAGTTCTGGAAGAGGGCAGTGGGAGCCCTGGGAAGGCTCAGCCATTACGTGCAAGGAAAACACCCACAGGCCCACTCCCGCAGCCCTTTCTCCCCACAGCTCCTACCCCTGCATTGGCCAAGAGAAAAATCCTAAGGCAGAAAAGGGGAGTAGAGCAGCCCAAGCTCTCTCGCACCTGCAAATGAAAACATCCATTGCATGGGTTTTGCAACCCCTCTCTTTGCCACCCTCCACAGGTGTTTGTTTTTGTCGGGCTGGCTCCCCCAGCACCAGTCCCAGACAGATCCTGTTCCACAAAATACATCCCCACCACTGAAGGTTTGGGTGGGAAGGGGTCAGATGTAAACCCAGTGTAGGCATGTACCTTTCGGAGGGGCTCCTGAGGAGAGAAAGGGGAGGGGAGAAAATACTCTCCTGTCTCCTGAGATTCCCTTCCCTCCTTCACTAGCCATATTCCATTCAGGAAGCACAGGGAGCCAAAGTACTCAAATTGGAACCTTGCAGGAGCCCAGCTCTGCCTGCCCATTCTAGGGGTGGGGGAAGGGGAAGAATTTGGGAAGGGCTTGAGCTGAAATGGCATTTGGTTGCTTCTGATTTCCTCGAAGCTTTCGCAACGGGGCAAGAACTCCATTCCTCCAAGCCACTCACCTTTTGAATGCCCATGCATTCAAACTGTATGGCTGGCACTTCAGAGTCACTGAAGTGGCTGCTGCAGTTTGAAACAGGAGCTCTTGTTTCATTTTCGGGTTGCTTAACCCCCTCCCAATGGCAATAAAGCAGGTAAGTAAGGATGCAAAAAGATTACCCAGGGGACCAAAAGCTTGGAAAAGGATGAAAGAACACTCTGATTACAAAAAAAAGATTTATTTTTTGACAGCAAATAAACACCCCTCCACCCCCCACTCCCTCAAATTTGCAGTTTTCTGGAATGGGCAACTTGATCAGGTTTCTTTTTCTGCCAGAGACAGAGGAGCGGATATATCACAGAATCATGGAATCATTGAATGTATTGGTGGGAAAGGACCTTAAAGATCACATTCTTTCAACTCCCTGCTGTGGGCAGGACCAGTTTTCACTAGACCAGGTTGTCCAGAGCTCCATCCAGACTGGCCTTGAATATTTTCAGGGATGGGGGACCCACAACTTCTCTGTGCAACCTTTTCCAGTGCTGCACCCTCTGTAAATGGTGGTGAGGCAGTAAAGTATTTCTTCCTAATACCTAAACTAAAGCTATTCTCTTGCAGTTTGAATACATTCCCCCTTGTCCTTTTGCTGTATGTTCCTATAAAAAGTTCCTCTCTAGCTTTCTTGTAGGCACCCTCAGGTACTGAAAGGCTGTAATTAGGTCACCCCTAAGTTGTCTCTTTTCCAGACTGAGCAAACCCATTTCAGGTTTTCCTCATGAGAGAGGTGCTGCAGCCTTCTAATAATTTTTTGTTCCTGTTCTGGACCTGCTACAATGGGTCAATGCCCTTCCAGTGATGAGGACTCAAGAGCTCGATGGAGCACTCCAGGTGGAGTCTCACTAGAGTGGAGTAGATGGGCAGAGTCACTCCCTCGACCTGCTGGACACACTGCTTTTGTTGCTGCCCAGGCAAATATCAGACATCTGCTGGGAAATCTTGTGCTTTTTTCCGCTTCTCTCCCAGCACACTCTCAGGCAGGTGGCTGTGACAGCAGAGCATGCAGGAGTCCTAGGAAGGCCTTATTTGCAATGCACCAAGTTCAACTTAACATTCCAGTGTTGTTTAGGGAAAGTGGAAGCAGGTGGAAAAGATGAACATTTTTACGACAATTTTGTATCCTGTGGGTTGATATATTTTTGTAGTTATACTGGGATTACATTGCCACAGCCACACTGATTTCCATGGAATCATTTCTTATTTGTATTCCTGTAATCAGGCCAAGAAGAATCAAATTTTCTGTTTAAACCATCTCTTCATTCAACTGTAGATTTTCATGCTCTTCTAGATGAGTTTTAGACTAACTGTACAACTGTACAGATGAGGATTGCTGAAGGTATAATGTCCTTCTCGATCATTTTCAGTTTTGCATTTCCACAGATTCAGTCTTATTCACTGCTAAGATTTGCAGCTCCCATTTATTTTGGTGAGAATTAGGAATTTCTGGCCTGGCAAAGTTCCATTCCCTGAAGGCTGTGGTAAGCAGATATAAACACATGCAGAAATTGCTGTATGACTCCAATGTCCATCTTTTGTCTATAGTATCAGTTTGCTTTCAGTTTCTTGACAAAATTAAAAAATCACAAGTAGAAAAGAGCATGAAATAGTTGTGGCAACGTATAAAACTGGGAAAGCAGTAGCATCTCCTAATTTACTGGATGAGGACTTTAACTGACCCATTCTCCTTCTGTACATTTTAAAACACCAGCTGCAAACCAGTGCAGATAGGAATCCTGTGTCTAATGATAACCAGGGCAGGGAGAAGGCGAAAGAGCAGCTCTTCCCACACTAGTGTTTGCTTTTTCTTCTTAAAGATGTGCATGCAGTTCAACATTTGTTTTCAAAAGCTTACTGGGCACATACCTATCTCCTGGCTGCTGGTCTGACAGTGTGTGTCCTTGCAGAAGGCATGCTGTCAGTCATGGCACTCAAAGGTGATTTCTTAGTTTGAAGCCAAATCTTGGCTTCAAGCAGAAAAAGGAAACCCAAGTAACTTGAATATGGTGAGAGTAAGCAAAAGTCTGCTTAATCAGAAAATCATATTATGTTTGTGAGGACATTTGGTAGCACCTTTCTTGGTAGTTACAAAGAAAAGGTGATAGGAAGCACTGTTCTGCGTAAGTCTCTCCTGCCACTGAAATGTGTTAAAAAAACTCACATAGATGTCAAAAAAAAGTAATCCCAAAAAAGTTCTGTAATTGAGGCTCAGTGAATAAGAGTAACACTATGAGTATGCTAATGTACCCAAATGACAAAAAATACAAAACTTTCTTGTCCAAGGAAATAATTTTTGGCACATGCAAGGCGACTATCATAGTTAAATGCTTCTGGAAAGGTGCTCTGAGACTCCCGTGGCTGCAGGGCAGCTGCCGGCACTGCCGGTCGCGACAACGAGCCCGACGCCGGCCGAGGGACGGCCGGGGGGCCTGGGCGGGGCCGGGGCTTGGGCGTGGCCTGGGGCAGCAGGGGCGTGGCCTGGGGCGGCGGGGGCGGGGCTGCTGTTCCGGTGCGCGGCGGCGGCAGCAGCAGCGGGATGAATGAGGTGGAGGGGCTGCGGCAGCGGCGGCTGCCCCGCCCGCAGGTCATCACCGACGACAGCCCGGCGCAGGAGGCCAAGGAGGGCAGGTGTGTCCGTGCGCGGTGCCGCCCGGCGGGGCGGGCAGAGGGCCTGCTGTGACGCTGCGACTGTGGGGCCGCGGTTGGGCCCGGCCCGAGGAATATATGCCTGGGTAGTGTGCTGGGAGGAGACGGGCTCTGCCCGCCTGGTGCGACCCGGCGAGGGAGCAGCAGATCTGGGTCAGAGTGCGCAGGGAGGAGCTGGAAGGGACTGGCTGGCTGCCCCGCGGCTGTGCGGGTTGAGGCCGCATTTCCTCTCGCGTGGCTGGAGGCACAGGTTGGTGCTGGGTACCTGCGGGTGTCAGCTTGTGGGTACCTCCAGCACATCGGCTCTCCCCAGTGCTCCTGCTTCTGCTCGAGGTGGCTGACGGTGAGGAGGGGTTGGGACAGCGCCTGCCTACCTGCTTTGCCGAGCTGCAGGAAGAGTTTTTAATAAAGGAATAAAAAAAAAAGCAAAGAAAAGCAAAGCAAAGAAAAAAAAGTTTTAATTTATGGCTGTTTTCTTTTTTTTTTTTAATATAGATCTGTTTAAGTACTGTTTATCATTTGCTAGTAAGGAGTTAACAGTTATCCCATTGTGGCTTGCACAGGTTTATTGTGGGTGTGATTAAGTCTTATATCTTGACAATAGTTTAACGACAATTCTACATATGTCTGAGACAGAATAGCCATATAAACAATCTCTTTGTTTGTGGCTAAGTTAAAAAAGATTCCATTTACTATTTTCTGTTTAGGAATTTTATAAATAAAATAGCTTCACTGTAACTAAAGGTAATAGCTGCCATAAGAAAGTGGTAGTGTTTGCCTTTCATTGAGTAAGGTAGTTGATGACTTTTAATACTTTTGTTCACCATCTTTTATGTCTCTGCTGATTTGAGTACTTTTCAGATTCTTCTGTCTGCCCTTCAGAGTCATCAGAACGAAAGACTGTCTGATGGCTTGCACATATAGTCCCTATTTTTGAAGAAGAGCATAAGCATCTCTGAGCTTGAGACTGCTCCTCCTGGCTTCAGCCTCTTTTGGTAACTGCTCAAATCAGTTGAATTTCTAGGGCTCCATCCATGATCCAGAGTATTTACAGTTCTCGTGTTCTCATGTCCTGCATGAAAACAGTGGAGGAAATTCTAGGGCCTGCCATTTTTCTGGCTGGGAGCCACACCAGAAACTCTTGAGGACAGTTGCTTTTCCCTCCAGCCCAGCAGTTCTTCTGCCAAGTGGATGAGGCAGCCTCGGCTCCTAGCTAGGGTGACCCATGGTATTGTCTTGCTAGCTTACTGTATGTCTTCAAGAGCTGGTGTAATGGCTTCGTTTTTTAGTTCACAGTGACAACTAAATTGCTATTATTATAGCTTCAGTCCTGGTAAATTGCATTATTGAGATTTGTGGCTGCAGGCCGTGTAGGATTAATTATCAGAGACATAATTAACAAAGGATTTCTGTTTTGCTTTTCACTGTTGGTGAACCTTTACTTCAGTGATTCTTTCCTGTGACTTACAGTTGTCATTATTCTATATCATGTCCTTTAATAATGATTCTGAGCAGCTGACTTGTTTTTTTTTAAATTTTTGGGCTTTACTTGAATTCTTGTGGTTTCAGCAGTGTCTAAACTAGGTCTTGCAATTTGCAGGCTTGAAGTGTGAGTTTGCTTGTCACCTTATTCTTACTGACTTTTTCCTTCATTGTTAGTTCCTTGCAAGTTTGAATGAGGATCAGAAATATGACTTTTACTGAAAT
The DNA here is from genome assembly GCF_003984885.1 of Neopelma chrysocephalum. Lineage (NCBI taxonomy): Eukaryota > Metazoa > Chordata > Aves > Passeriformes > Pipridae > Neopelma > Neopelma chrysocephalum. The sequence continues at coordinate 1,470,069 of NW_020897779.1, forward strand.
CATGTATTCAGGAGTTTTAATTAAGCTGTGGTAAATGAGTTCCCAATTAAGTTGACTGTGGTAGATGAGTTCCCATTCATCTTTATCTGCTTCCTTTTGTGTGAGCTGTTCTCAGCTGTCACAAAGATGCTCAGATGTCTTCTGACAGTACTTTGAATATTAGAATATTGAGGCTTCATCTTTTGAAGGACAGTGGAAAGGTAAGGTCAACAACCAAAGTCTTTGTGTAAACTTGGGGATTGCCTTGTATCTTTACCCCATGCTCTTGGATTCCAAATGTAGGGGGAGACAGACTGGGAGGTTATTGCTTCCTCAAGACATAAGCAAGAGGTGCTGAATCATTTCGATTGATTGTAAGGGCAGTCTGGCTCTTGGGAAATATGAATAGGTCAGTGCAGGCGAAAAAGCTTGTTTGAAGCAGTTTCTCAGCCTGGTCCAGCTCAGATGGAGACAGGCTTAGTGCTGTAACACTGCTGAAGTTCAGGATGGGAATGCTGCGCTCTTGAGAGCAAGAACTAAAATTTATTTTTTAATATATTCCAGAGCAGGAATACTTGCACATGCTTATGGAAAGGAAGTAGGCTCAGGTGGTTAGTACCTTAGGGGAGCTGAGAAAAATTTGGTGACCAACAGCATCAGTGCTAACAGCACTTCTCGAAACAGGCTGAACTGTCTGTCATGGCAGGCTGTCAGCATCCTTGTGGCAGTCACCTTGTCACAGCCTGGTGGTTTGTGTGGTGGCTTGTGACAGCCCGCTGAGTGCTGTGCAGGGCTGGGGAAACTGGGGCAAGACTTCGTCTGAACTGCCTACCTCTGCTGCCAGGAGAGAGGGGCTGACAGCAATTTGCCATCAGGAAAGAGATGTGATGAATTATGAATGTTCGAATTTCTATACATTGTGCATGCAAGCACTGAGTGAATCCAGGCCTAGTTTGGACCTTGCTGTTCTAGCTGATAATCCCAGAGGTTACCTTGATGCTGATATCAGTACTACAAGTACATGTCATTAGCTCCCCAGTTGTGATATTTGTGCTCTGGGCAGTAGTTCATGTTTCCTGCTGTCTGGATGGTTGGCTAATGAAGGACAAAACAATGGAAGTGGTCCAAGGATTAGTGTGGAACCATCAAGCAGTTTGTCTTTATTTAACTGATGCTGCAAGGGAACTGGCTGGCTGGGCCAGTGAATGGTTCAGAACAGCTAAAATTGTGAGAGCTGCTTCGCTAGTTCAAGACTAGAATTTGTTGAACTTGGCTCTGTGCTTTTCTGTGTGAACACCTGATTGATTTCTCTGAACTTTTTGAGAACTGTAATGGTTTAAAACCAGCTGGGATTGAGCTCCAAATAAGATGCTTCCCTTCCCCCTGCCCTCCTTTGGTAAGAGAGGGACAAAGGCAGAAACTATGGGTTGAGATAACAATTTACACACATAATGGTGCTCACGGTTATTCCCAAGACAAGGAGGAGATGCTGGATGTTTCTGCAGCTAGTTCCCCATAGCCTCCTGAGACAAAGACAAGATGGCAGATGCTCTCTGCAGTCGGCCTTCCCAGTCCCCGAGCCCGAGACAATGAAAAACAGTGATGGACAAAACCCCCCAAAGCTGGATCATCTGTATTGTGCCATGCCGCCCGCTCCCCTCAGCTGTGTTCGCCACTTCGGAGCCACGTCTGCAGCTTGGCTGTGTTCGGCAGGATTCAGCAGTGTTTGGCTGGGCTTGGCTCGACTAGGTTCACCACTGCTCCGTTCCCTGTGACTGCTGGCACTCCTGGTGGGTGCAGTCCACTGTGCTCAGCTACGTTTACTGCCTGGAGCTGCACACTCCGGAGGGATAGAAAGGGACGGGGTCCGCAGTGCTGGTCCCAGCAAGTTCCCCGAGGAAGAAATGGAACAAAATGGCACAGGTCCAGTGTACGTTCACCTTTTTCTTTCCCCTGAAACCACACCCCCCCAGGGATGACGGAAGTGGTATAGAATAGCAACCTCACCAAACCCACATGGCTCTAGGCCCTACCCCCCTGCAACTCAGACAAGAACAAAACCTAGTCTTTTCCTGTGGAAGAACAGTTTTTACTTTTTTTTGTTGTGTGCTTTGATGGGTAAATAGAAGATACTTAATTTCTTTTGTGTGCTTGGTTTTGAGTTTCAAACCAGAGTTCACTAAGTTAAGCAACCATTCATTTAACTTTCTCTATGTTTTGTTGTTTCAGTGGAACTTTTCATTCAGAATTTGTGCTGGGATGGAAACCATTGCCAAAACTGAAGATCAAGTTTAAAAAACCCCAACCAAACAACTTCACTTCCTCTGTTTCTTGGGGATTTTTGTTTTTATTTTGGGTTTTTTTTAGTCAACTGTAACTTGTAGAATGCATGAAACCTGCACGTGAAAATGCTCTACCTCATATGATGCCAGTATGCTGACCTTTCTCTTATCCTAATGTGTTCAAATTGCACCTTGAAGGTCAAGATGGTGGTTGGGCAAAAGTGTTTCTGTTTCCTCTTCTGAAGAAAATAGGCTGCTACAGAATTTTTGAGGACTGTTGCACCTGTAAACAGCTTAACATGTTAATCCTACTTCTTGTTTGGTTTGGCAGTACTTACAGCAGCAAGGTGTTCCGTGTTACCTTCTTGACTTTGGCTGCGTCTCTGACTGTGCCGCTGCTTGGAGTAACTGTTCTACTGGATTGTCCTATAGACCCTCAGCCTATAAGGTAAACTGTTGCTTTGCTTTGAAGTAAATGTTCCTGAAGCATAACTTCTCCTATGCGTTCTGTTGTTTTGTTTCAACAAACAAGAGTTAACAGCATAAAGTGGTTCTAACTGGATTAAGAAATGGGGGAGCGATTGCGATATTACCCATACCTAGTCTGTTTCTGAGCCATCTTGTGTAGTTGTGTGTCACTACTGATCATCAAAGGAGCTGAATTACATTCTTTGATTATTAATATGGAAAATTTTCTGCTATCCAAGCTGTCAGTGGAGCTTGTGATTACACATGTGTGCTCTTGCCTTCTGTGAGACAAGAACTGCAATTTCACTAAGGACCAAGCTGTACCCCTGATATTATCATTCTGTCAGAGACTGCTTATCTGAGAATGAAAATTGAAAATGGATAACCTGACTGATTTGGTGCTTTGTATCGGGGGAATCATATGATGATGTTACGTTTAAATGCAGATCTCATAAAGCAATGCAGCTAGATGTCTGGATTCATAAACATCTGAATTGAGGTCTGTGTCACGTGTAACAGTGAATCAACTACATGAGAAGATGTGACCTGTATTGGGAGTTGTGTGTTAAATGCTTTGACAGCTACCCTAGGGTGGAGTGAGGCTAATTAGCGCTCCTGGCATTTTGAAGTAGGTAAAAGTGCTCTGTCTGATAAATATTTATGATCAACTTGATAATTGCTTAATGAAAAGGAACAACAACACTGCAAACACCTCCAAACTTGAAAGAAACTGTAAATGTGGTTGGGTGATACTTAAAAGTCTTGCCAATAGGCTAGTAGACATAAGCTACCTCAATGCATATCATAGTGAAATACTTTATACTGTGATTGGATTTAACAAACCCCAATTCCCTAAAATACATTGCAACTGAACAGTAATTTTAAAAGCCAGCTGGAATAGGTTGCCCAGAGAGATTGTGCAAAAACATGTAGGAATCTCATTGGCTAATACTGAAGTAGTAAGCCACTGGAAACTATAAGGAATAATAGGGAGAAGAAAAAAGCAGATAATGATGTGTGAAACTCCCTGTGAAATTCCTGCAACTCTGTTTTATTTCAAGGTCTTTCTCTATGAGTCTGTCTTGGATAATATTGATCCCAGGGAGTTTTTTCTGCTTGCAAACACAACTGTCCAAAGTTCCCAGCAAATGAGTTCCTTATCTGAAGCCTCTTATCCTCATCTGAAACGCACTAAGCTTGGAAGAAGGGATGGAAAACAAATTTGTGTTAGCACTGTGAAGACAATTCTCCTGTAAATCTCTTCTGGGCAGGAGCTTATAACTCAGGTGTTTTTGTCACTGCAGTAATATATACTTAAAGAAAAGTTTGCTGTCTGTAACCAGACAGATAGGAGTATGTATTTTTCTCTGTTTCTGAATAATTTGTGTTGTGAACCTGTTTTCCTCAATTGTCATGGCTTTCATAGTTTCCAGTTTCAGTTGACTTTTTTCTTCCAGTCACTAAGTCTTTAGAAAGATATGTTTCACCATATGAGCAGTAGATTTGCAACGTGATTGGTGACAAATAGGTCCTGGATTCTATGAACGTGGGTAAATTTTGGAGTCAGACCTCGTCTTTTAAAGATTTTCTGGGTGTAAGGCATTTGCTTATGGTCATATAAAGGGTTATTAAAAGAAAAAAAAATCGAAAAATTATTTCAAAACTTGGCCTGCGTATCTTTAGCATACTCCTGTGAATGAACAACTTGAAATCCTTAACTCATGGAGACTGAGGGGCTTATGTGTGAGCTTTTAAGAACTTAAGGGGCTGAAACATATTCAAGTTCAGTTAAGGCTGGTTTTGGAGTCTGGTATTTTAGTTAGAGTTGTGTAGGCATCTTACTGCTTCCCTTCTCTGTATCTCTGTAGTTGGAACCCTAGTTGGCTTGAAACTGATTGTTTATGTGAAGGGCTTGCAAGATTGGACCTTATTTTGTCATTTTGAGATTGGAGTTCAATACCCTTTAAATTCATGTGCAACTTACTCCTTTGAGTTGGTCTTTCTCTAAGGGCCTGCATTCAAGTCATGACCAAGACCATATATTTCAATATGGTATGAAAGCATGTGTGTCCTAGTGTTCAAGCTACTGGAACACTTTTCCCCCTAGCTGTAAGCTGGGGGGAAATAAGTTATTTTTTCTCTGTAATGAAAGTGCTGTACATTGTCAGGTCTGAGTGTATTGTAACATACCAGGCTTTTAATTTTTAAAACTTTTTTGCTTATGAATTTGTACATATCGACTTAGGAAAAATATTCTGGTACAAACAACTCATTCAGCTGAGAAAACTGCTATTCTTTTGTGTTATGGCAATGCACAAATCCTTTGCTTTTGTGTAAGACAGGTGAACTGTTGGAGTTGAAGATGTATAGATTTCTTAGGAACACATAACTGCAACTCTTCTGATGAGCAGAACCAGGAAATTGTGATCCTTGATGAACAAGAGTCAATATTTCAGCTTGTTAGCTGTGGATGTTTTTGAAATATGCTTTATGTAAAGCATAGGTCAGGGTTGCAGGAGTTGGCAAACTAGGGAAAAAACGATCCAATATGTTGCTCAAGAATGTTTGCATTTTGTGCAAAGCATCACGGGCTCTGTATTCTGTTTTGTAGTTTGAAGGAACCTCCCCTCCTGACGGGTGTACTAGAGCCCAATATCAAGTTACGAAAAGCTGAGCGGTTATGGGAAAACCAGCTGTATGGACCAGAGTCCATTGTCAATATTGGGGGTAAGCACTGACAAAATAAGCTTTTAAAGAAGGATCTTTAAATGTTGCTCCATTGATAAGAGTTTGTTCATCAGTATACCTCTTAGATAACAAGCTCTGTAAGTTATTTTGAATGTGCAGGTTTTTGTAAAAGTAATTGTGTTAGGCAGCAAAACCTGGCTGCAATGTACTGCTTTTCTCCTCTTTCGTGAGAATAAAATACATCTTGTTGCCAGATTAAAAATCCCTGTCCTCGACTGAAAGCATCAGCAGTGTAGTCAGGGGCTACTTATGTTTGGAGGAAGTGGTCCCATTTTTCATTTGACTAGCTCTTAACTGGGAATTAATATTTACCTGCTCTTTTAATGGTCATTGCCACTGAGGAAGCTGAGTTTTGTGGTCTTCATATTTGCTTTTATGATAGAAAACCCCTCAAATTGGTAAATAACATATTTACATTTTAGTGATGTTGCACAATATCATATCCCATATTCAAAACTCCTTCATATCCCATATTCATAACTCCTAAAACTTGAATCCTTCCTCTTCTTTTTGAATTGCAAGAAATCTAACCAACACAGGTGCCATCCTGTACTTCTCTCTCACGGAATGTGTGTTCTCCCCAAATCACAAACCCATGCCACCTCTGAGCACTTTCTTAATGAGTTATCTAGACTTCTAATGGTGTGACCCTCTTAGCAGGAACATAGCATTGTGCCTCCTGAAGGAAGGATAAGGCTAGAAACTACTCTTTACATGAGTCCTTGAGTGCTTTTTCTCTGAAAGGGAAAGGGTGTGGGAATTCCAAGCAAGGCCCTTCCTGAAAATCCTTCAGTACAAGAGGTGCTCAGTATACTTTTTTCCTTCTGCTTTATCTTCTAATAAATTAGTAAAATATTTTTAAGAAATTATTTTACCCAGTAAGAAACTACTGTAAATTCCTTCCTCAGATGACACTTTTTAGCACATTGTAAACAGATATAGGTAAAAGTGATTACCTGAAGCTATTGATTCTTTTATGTTGCCTAGTTTTGTCAATCTCATTGGAAACTCTTTAAGGAAACCTTCCTGCAAGGGTTGAAATAATCAACCTGACTGGGAATAAATGTTGGAGTCTTCTTATTCCCTTTTAAAAGTGTAATTAGCAAACCTAAAACATGAGTCAAATTAGAGATGGAAAAGTTCAAGCAATGGGCTCTACTAATCTAATGGTGTTTCATTTAGTTTGGTTGTATGGAAAAGTTTGTGTTGTTTGTATTCAGTTAATGTCTTATGCTATCACACAGCTTGGCATGAATACAGTAATTTGGCAATGCTTTTGATTTGTGTGGTTGTTCAATTGCCATAGTTTTTGTAATTCATCTCCAGAACTGATACAATACGAGCATTGGCATGTGTCCAGCAGCCAACGTGGACTGTATCCGAATGAGAAGTTTTATCTAGTCAGTCTCTCATTGAAGAGTGATAAGATAAACGCAGTGTCTGACCACATTTTGTGATGATTTAGAAATTTACCCAGATGGATCAGTCCAACGACTGGCCATTAAGTTATGTTCACCTTTAACTAAGAACTTAGACCACCTGTGGGTGAAAAGCTTCGTATTCTATATACATAACTCCCAAGGTTTAAATCCTTCCCCTTCTTCTTGAGTTGGAAGAGATCTAACCAAATGCTCTTATTTGCCTTCATTTTTTCCCCTTCCATGTATTTTTCTTTTGCTATGACTGAAGAAGTCTGTCACTTCACTGTATCTCAAACCTGAATTCTACTTCACGCTAGTAGAAGGATCACGTAGAAGGATGTTTGCCGCTGTGGTTTTGTGATCAAGCTAATCAGTTGTTTTTGCAGATATACTATTTACTGGGACAGCTGATGGGAAGATTATCAAAATTGAAGATGGGGAAATACAAACAATATCCAGAATTGGCCATGGTCCTTGTGGTGAGTGATAGCTCCTGAACATAGTGTATCTGAAAATGTCTGGGTCAAGGGTATGTGTTGCTTAAACTGTGTTCAGTCTGGATTGCTCATGCAAGTGCTTATCTTCCTCTACAGAAATTTGTAACAGAAATATTAATATGTTTGTATGAATGAAGTATGAGTGGAGATAGGTACATTGGAAGGAAGAGCAGAACAGAGGACCAAAAGAATCAGAATGGGTGCTCTTAGACAACAAAGCACAGAGTTTCCAGCAGTAAAATTTAGTAATGCGGGGGGTTTTGTGTCATGACTACAAGCCTACACTCTTGTAAAGCTGCCACATGGATGACTTGTTGGCAGAAGATCCTGCAGCACGATTCTGAGGTGAAGGGCCACCCCATAAAAACTGAGGACTCCTAAACAAGTGTGAATGAATGAACTCTGAGATAATGTGTGAGTGGGAAAGATCAACTTATTTACAGAATTTTGCCTTGCATTTTGTTGTACCTATTTCCCTTCCTCTGTTTGTAAGTACAGTGGGAATAGTGGCTGCACTTGCTTTAGCAGAGATCTTGCCTGGGTCATGATGTTTTTGTTTTCTCACTGCTAAACTGGAGTTATTTCTTGTTGAATTCTACACTTCTTTCTGAGTGACTTATTTGCTTCATTTAATGAGATTTCTGGAACTGCGTGAGAAAAACTGGCAGTGGCTTGTTTATTAACAGAACCATTTCTATGGGAAGGTTAATGTTGGCCATCTCAGTAGGGCCTGGGCAGTCTGAGAAGCCTGGCTGGTGTTCACTGGGACTGTGGGTAGTTTGTTTGCAGTAGCATTGTAGAAGCTTACCTGAGGTTCTGCAGCCCTGTGCTGGTTGACAGAAGTTATGGTCAGGAGCTGTTGCTGTCCTTATTAGCTCTCATTGACACGTTCATCATATTATCTATATAATTTTATGTGGATGTTCACATGAGTAGACTGTGGACTGATTTGGAAGCACTCTCTTGGCTGCCTGACAGGTAGGACAGCCTTGGTGCTGGCAGCCAACAAAGTCTGCTGCCAGCAATAAGAAGCTGGATTTGCAGCTGCTGCTTAGGCAAGAATGTAGATTGGGATGGGTGTGAAGAATCACCTTTCTCCTGTTCATTTACATTAGACTTGTACAGCTTGAGAGAGGCGGGAAGGTTATGCTGCTCTGTTTCTTTAGGGCCAAAGTGGTAATGGGGTGCCTGGACTTTTGTGCTCCTTGAGTTGGGGAGGGAAGTGGAAATGCTGTAGCCAACTGCCTTCTCCAGAAATTTCTCAAGCTAATTTTTCAAACTGTAGATGTTCTGAACTTCTTAGCTCTTCGGGACTCAAGTATCTCCTTGAATTTGTCTAAATTCTTCAGATTTACAGTATTCCCCTTCCTCTTCCTATAGGAGTATTCAATGTCTGTACCTTGAGAAAGCAGCTATTTCATGACAATGTTGGACCTTTCCAGAAAAAGAAAGTTTTTTTAAATTAAAAATTAATTTAATTAAAAAAAACCTAATTCCACAAACCTGCAGTAAAACTGATTCTTTCTGAGAAGAAACATTTCATTAAATTCAATTTTCTGATATTTAACCCTATTTGAGGCAGCTGTTAGCTAGTTACTAGCCTGGCAGATTATATGATTCTCTCTAGACTGGTGAAAACATGGCATGGGGATATCTGTTTCACTCACACCTAGAAAAGTAGGAATCTTTAATGAAGGTATGTGCCATATGTATGCCACAGAGATTTTTAAGCTACAGTTTGACCCAGGTGCCCACCAAGCTGCTCTATCATTCCCCTCCTTAGCAGGATGGAGGAAGAAAGGAAGACAGAAAAAAAACCTCTTAGGTTAAGATATAGACAGTTTACTGAAACAAAAGCAAAGGTCACATATGCAAGCAAACGAAAAAAAAAACCAAAACCCTCAAATGTTTTATTCTCTACTTCCCATCAGCAAATGATGTCTGACTGCTTCCTGGGAAGCAGGGCCTCGGCACATGTAGATTGCTTTGAAAGACAAATGTTGTAAATAATGAATGCCTCCCCTTCCTACTCCTTTCTCTTAGCTTTTATATCTGACCTAATACCATATGGTGTGGAATATCCCTTTGGTCAGTTTGGATCAGCTCTCTTGGTTATGTCCCCTCCCAAGATCTTGCCCAGTCCCAGCCTACTGGAGAGGGGAATGTTGGAGAGAGCATTAATGCTGTGCCAGCACTGCTCAGCAGTAGCCAAAACACTAGTCTGTTATGGACACCTTTCTAACTGCCAAAGCAAAGCACACCACTGTGAGGGCTGCTGTGGGGAAAATGAACTCCATCTTACCCAGATCCAATACACGTATGTAGGTAGCCAGAATGCCTTGTATTTATTTCTATTTGGAAAACCATTTTAAAACTGTTTCCTAAGGAACCCGCGAAGATGAGCCAACGTGTGGAAGACCACTTGGCATCAGAGTTGGGCCAAATAACACTCTTTTTGTGGCAGATGCTTATTATGGACTCTATGAAGTTGATCCTGATACAGGTATGACTTTTCTGCTCAGAAGTTCCCTTCCACTGACAAATCTGGGCTTCATTTGCAGTTTTGCCAGACACTGCAGGCCAGAAAACAATGCCTGTCTTCTTTGTAAAGTGATTTGTAGCTGTCTGGATGAAATGAGTCATGCGAGAACTTGATATTTATTTTCCTGTAGCAGTCACTTCCTCTCTGTATGTCTGTCTGGATCAGAGTTACTATAACTTGTCTTCTGGTGTTACATATTTTTGGTTGTCAAAATTGCTACCTCAGAACCCATGAATAAAACTCTGTGTAGCTGTTTCAGTTTTCATAAAAGGAAAGAAAAAAGATTGTTGTTACATAAACTTTTTGTTGTTTTTGCTGTACTTTTGTTTCTGCCTTGATCTTGCTGTGGTAGTGAAAAGCTCGTAACTTCTCTGTAACCCAAATCTACACAAAGTGAAGAAAGATGTATTTTGGTGCAGCTGAAGATGATGTGGCTTGTTCCTGCTGAGAAAGGCACTGTTGCATTGTGCTTTTCAATGTGTCCCTGAGGCAGATCTCAGGGAGCTGTTTAGGAGCTGTGCTGTCAGAAAGTGATAGTTGGTTTTGTGTAGGGTTGATTTTTCTGTCAGTTTACCTCTGCACATTGGCTTCCGGTGGGGAGAGGAAGGCTGGCCAAATGCCAGGTGAAATTTAATAGAAGGATTCAGACTGTGTTGCCCTGGGAGGGTATGATCAAGGTCTCCCATTTGGATGGCAGACAGCTGTCGTCATAGCTCAGTCATGACAAAAACAAGCATACAAACAAACCCAAACCCTGTACCTGAAGATGACTTCATTAGATTTTGGTTGATTTTTAGAGATTTGACCTTAATAATTGGCCTGGTAATATGTGGCAGAGCAGTTCAGTGGACCTGCTGATGTTTTAATGCCTAGAAAGTATTACTCTTTGTTCCTACAGGTTTATAGGGAGAGAAGGAGTAGTGATCGGCTTGCCTGCATCCTTGCCTGCATCCTGCTTGCCTGCAGGTTGGGACCTGAGTTTGCACTTTGTTTCATATGAGCTTCAGAAATGTGAAAATTTTGGCACTTATCAATAGGGAACATCATCTACTGTTTCAGTTTTTCTGGAGAGTATTTTCTCCCAGTCTTTCATGTTGAGTTGTTCCATTACAGGCCGAAACCTTATTGTTTAATGAAGAGGCAGGAATTGAAAAAAAGCAAACTGAATTTCATGTTAGTATTTACTAATTTCTAAAGCAGGACATACAAAAGCTTGTCTTGTGAGTCTTTTTTTTTGTTTCTTTTGTAACCAGGTGAAACAAAAATGCTTGTGTCAACCAAAACAGTAATTGAAGGTCAGAAGTTGTCATTTGTAAATGATCTTACAGTGACCCGGGACGGGAGGAAAATCTACTTCACTGACTCCAGTAGCAAATGGCAAAGACGAGACTACTTATTCTTGATTATGGAAGGCACAGATGATGGGCGGCAAGTATCTCTTCCCTGATGCATTTGACTTACTGTAAGCTCAGTTGTAGGAATGGACTTCACTGCTTCCTTGGTCTTCAAATTTTTTCTCCTTATAAACCACCTGTGCAAACAGTGCACTGCCCAGGAGAGGGTGAGAGAACGTGTGGATGTTGCTAAAGAGACCTGCAGCAAAATAAATGAAATTCCTCTTTTTCCTTCAAGAGGACTTGCATGGAACATCTGTTTTAAAAGTGAAGGTGTTAGCATTACCTTCAGCTCAAATCCTTCACAAATGCTGCCAGTCTCAAGTGGCTTATTATTTCTTCTGTGTTCATAAACAAAGGTTTCCTGGCTATTCTGCCTTTTTAACTTCAGTGAAGTGCATGTGAGAAAAGATGGAATGCCTGGAGAATGAAACAGACATGAATAAATATTTGTCTTAACTCAAAAATGCTTTCTTTTTAGCCTCCTTGAATATGACACAGTAACAAAAGAAGTGAAAGTCTTAATGGTGGGCCTGAGATTTCCCAATGGTGTGCAGCTCTCTCCTGCAGAAGACTTTGTCCTGGTGCAGGAGACAACCATGGCTAGAATCAGGAGGTGAGTATGACTTCACTGAATTTATTACCAATCTCTGTTTAGAGATTGTTTAAATAAATGAGTGGAATGACAGAAGAAATCCTACACTTTATTTATGCCTTGTTATAAGTGACAGAGAAGGCGGCCTTCCTCGATACTTGATTTTTTTTTTATTTTACTGTAAACATCTGGCATGCATAATCTTTCCATCGTGGGCTCCTTACACATAGTGGAGTAAGCTGACTTTTTTTCTGGTGCGAAGAGTGTGGCTGTGCTGTATTTCCCTGAACCCAAGTAATGAAAAAAACCCAACTGTTTTTTGACATGAAATAATTTTGGGACTTTTATTTGTTATTTAGGACATCTTAACTCAAGCAGTCTAATCTACTATCTATAACTTTCAGGTATTATGTATCTGGGCTGATGAAAGGTGGAGCAGATATGTTTGTTGAGAACATGCCTGGTCTTCCAGATAATATCAGGTTAAGCAGCTCTGGAGGATATTGGGTAGCTATGGCAGCTGTCCGGCACAATCCTGGATTTTCTGTGTTGGATTTCTTGGCTGAAAAACCATGGATTAAAAAGATGATATTTAAGGTAAAAAAAGAAAAATTAAAAAGAATTTTTTTAAAAAATCATCTTTAGTATAGGAATGGAAGTGCTAAATATTTGTTTTTTGTGTTTCTTCCTCTTCACAGGAAGACTTAAAAAAATGTTTAGTGTTGTGCTTAAAACTGTTGTTGCTTTCCCCAGGTAGAACAGTTCTTCATATTCATAGGTAGTAAAACAGTATATTCTGAGTTGGAAGGGACCCACAAGGATCATCTAGTCCAACTCTTAAGTGAACGGCCTCTACGGGGATCAAACACGTGACCTTGGCACTATTAGCACCATGCTCTAACTAGCTGAGCTAATCTGCATTCTGTAAAACTAACATTTGCTTCTCTGAGTAGCGGGTAAACATCTCTTAAGTTGTCTTCCATCTTGATCTCAGGAAAGAGAAGGTACTATCTCTACTCTAGCCATGCAGCAACACAGGATCTACATTTGGATATGTGAAGACTTCACCTTTGTACCTGAAGTGCCTAAAATACTTATTGGCAGGTGTCTGAGGAGCATTTGGGAAGTCTGACCTGTTCTAATGACTACCCTAGGCATCCTGGGAGACAGTGTGTATGTTATGGATGGTGTTGGGTGACATTTTGTTCTGATTCAATATGCCTTTTGTTGTGTCACACCCTGAGGATGAGGATGAGCAAGAATAAGGGCTATCTGATGCTAAAGAAACGGCATGGTGCTTTTTGAACAATACAAAGACATAAAAATACTTCTTATGTCCTTGAAAAAATAAAAATCAACAAGCAGTGTTTAGAATGGAAGTGCCATTTCAGCTAAACAAGCTCTGTGCTGTCCCTGTCTCTCCTGGTACAGTGCAGGAGCCTTAACAAAAAATGATGCTACGGGCAGCAGAGCATGATGGCTGCTTGGCATCAGCTGCACCAGAATAAGCTGATGTGTGGGCAACCTTTCAGCCTAGCTCTGGAGTAGAGTAAGCTTCTGCTGGTTGTTTTGTTTCTTTTCAAGTTGCCTTTTCACATATTAATGCGTTAACCCTGTGTAATAGTCTTTACTCAAATTGTGTGCTTATGTTCTTAGCTGCTTCTTCCAAGGAGTGTGGAATGGTCTTTGCCTGTATAAATGGCTGAGGTATAATTGTGGAGAACAAAATCTTTTGTTAATTTTCTGTTTTTTCTTTTCTTTTTCTTTTAGTTGCTGAGTCAGGAAACCGTGACAAACTTTGTGCCCAAATATAGCCTTGTTGTTGAACTTACTGAGACAGGATCCTACAGAAGAAGCTTTCATGATCCCAATGGAGTGATGGTAGCTTATGTTAGCGAGGCCCATGAACACAATGGATATCTTTACCTGGGTTCCTTCCGGTCTCCGTATATTTGCAGAATTAATCTTCAGCATGTTTAACTGTTCATCCATGATGAAGTCCCACTGTCCTATAATATTCCAGAGGTACAAAGGAAGCATATGCTTGAGGCAGTTTGTGACCAAGGACAAAAAGTGAAAGATAGTCTGTTAACATGCAGTAGCACTGTTGCCATAGGAAAACATACAGCTTGCTGTACCTGTTCTCTTCCTTGGTTTGACTGCTCATGTTTTGGAGTTGGTGTGCATAATTGTTAATATCTGAGGAGTATGGTGGGGCATCTTCATTCAGTTATTTGTTCCTCAGAGAACTCCACTGCTTTTCCATGCCCAGCCCTGCGTGGAGTCATCTTAAACAGACATCATCGTGTTGCCTTTAATGCAACTGTATGTCTTCTTACACTGGAAGGATTTGTGATGTATGGAATTTAATTATGTAATATTTGAATTGAAGATGATGGCTTGCATGTGTTTATTTCTGTTTTAGAACCTGCTGTTTAGGATTACAGTATATATTCTGATGTCATACCATGGTGCTGTGGTAGAGGCAGCAACATCCAGAAATCAACAACATGCCTAGAAATTTAGTTATACCATTGGGTTTCTTCAATTCCAACCTGTGTAAGTAACATTAGACACTACAATTAGCTGTTAATCAAAACCAAATTTCATCGTTACCTGTGGACTCCTCTGTTTCTTTATAGCATTGTGATCAGATGATGAATGAAAGCTGCATTTTCTGTGTTATTAAGGGCTAGTTCCAGCAGGTTTAAAAAGGGTCATATGTAGTATTTCTTCCATGTTTATCAGGTCCTGTAAGTCTGCTGTTGATTATCTAGAGGACCATTCCTGAGAGACATGTGAAAGAAGAGGACCAGCTGCAGGAATCCTCTTCAACATGCTTTTTATGGAGAAATGGTAAAGATTTTGGGGAAGACTGGTGTCTGGAGATGGATGTGGCCTCAAAGGGCCCCTGTGTAAAATCTAGTAATGGTGGATAAGGAAGGCTGTGGTGGAAGATTTTGGAATGCAATAGTAGCTCATGGATGCTTTCTGTCATTCCGGAGGGAATGATATACTTCCTCTGTTAACTGCTTGGTTAACTGTTACTCTGCTTGGTAAATCCAGAGAATGCTTTTCTGTCAACTGTTGAAAAGGAAAACCTGTGCCATTACATTTTGTGGCTGGAGAGGCTGGCAGCACAAAGGAATTCCAGCCACCTCAGACAGTAAGTCTTCAGAGGCTCAACTTAAATGCCTCTATGCAAATACACACAGCATGGGGAATAAGCAAGAGTTAAAGATGTGCACATGCCTGCCTGTGGTCTCATTGGCATCACAGAAATGCGGTGGCATGGCTTCTATGACTGGAGTGTTGAAAGGATACAGGATCTTGAGGAAGGACAGGCGGGGGCACTCTGTGTCAGTGACCAGCAGGAATGCATGGAGCTCTGCCTGCAGATGAATGAGGAGCTGACCGAGGGGTTAAGGGTCAGGATTAAAGAGAGAGCAGGGACAGGTGACGTTAAAGTGGGGGTCTGCTACAGGCCACCCAGCCAGGAAGACTGAGTGGATGAAACTGCCTATAGACAGGAGGGGCCACACGTTCACAGTTCCTGGTCCTCACGGGGGATTTCAATAACCCTGACATCTGTTGGAGGGACAACGCAGCAGGGCAAAAGCAGTCCAGGAGGTTCCTGGAATGCATTGACAGTAACTTCCTTCTCCAAGTGATAGAGGAGCCAAGGAGAAGTGCTATGCTGGACCTTTTGCTCACCAACAAGGAGGGCTGATGGGGAATGTGAAGCTCAAAGGGAGCCTTGGCTGCAGGGACCATGAAGTGTTGGAGTTCAAGATCCTTAGGGCAGTGAGGAGGGCCATAGCACATTGCTGCTTCCCTGGACTTCAGGAAGGCAGACTTTGGCCCCTTCAGGGATCTGGTTGGTAGAGTACAATGGGATAAAGCCCTGGAGGGAAGAAGGGCCCAAGAAAACTGGTTGATATTCAAGGGTCACCTCCTCCAGGCTCAGGAGTGATGCATCCCAACAGAGAGGAAGCTGGGCAAAAATGGCAGGAGGCCTGTGTGAATGAACAAGGAGCTCCTGGACAAACTCAAACACGAAGTGGAAGCCTACAGAGGGTGGAAGCAGGGGCAAGAAGCCTTGGAGGAATACAGAGATTGTGTAACTGGGATCAGGTTAGGAAAGCCAGAGAAAGCCTGAGAGAATTAAACCTGGCCAACAACATGAAGGGCAACAAGAAAAACTTCCATATGTATGCTGATGATAAAAGGAAGACTAGGAATAATGTGAGCCCTCACCAGAAGGAAAGGGACGACCTGTTTACTGGGACATGGCAAAGGCTGAGATACTCAACAACTTTTTTGCTTCTGTCTTCACCATCAAGTGCTCCAGCCACACTACCTGCGTTGCAGAAGGCAAAGGCAGGGACTGGGAGAATGAACCAGTCCACTGTAGGAGAAGATCAGGTTCAAGACCATCTAAGGAACATGAAGGTGCACAGGACCTGTTGAAATGCATCCATGGGTTCTGAGGGAGCTGCTGGATGAAGTGGCTAAGTCACTATCATATTTGAGAAGCTGTGGCAGTCTGGTTAAGTTCCCATCATCTAGAAAAGGGAGAAAATAACCCCCATTTAAAACAAAGGGAAAAAATGAAGAGCTAGGGCACTACAGACCAGTCAGTCTCACCTCTGCCTGGCAGGATCATGGAGCACAGAGAGACTGGAACATGTTGCCCAGAGAAGTTGTCTTGAACCCTGGAAGGGGTTCAAGGCCAGGCTGGATGGGGCTTTGAGCAACCTGTTCTAATGGAAGATGTCCCTGATGTCCCCCTAAGGTCCCTTCCAACAGCATGCATACTATGATTTTAAATAAGAGGTTTTTGCATCTTGGAGAACTAAAGGGTTCAGCAGCTGTGTGATTTAGTGCATTGATTTGTACTTTGGAACTGAAGCTTTTGCTGCTCTCTCCTTTTCTGCCACTGGGTGACAGTCAAACATGAACTTACATTATTGCTCAATTTCCTCATTTTTGAAAAGGAAGTAATTGAGACTTGCTATATATATAATGCAAAGCACCATACACGGGGAAGATGATAAAAATGTCATCCACTTTTACTGGCCTTTTATGCATCTCTCTATTAATGGAGGGCTATGCAAATGAAAAGTATTCTTTCTTGTCAGTGCTTCTGTCACCTTGTTCTGTGTTAATTTCAGGCTGCAGCAGTCCTGTGGCAAGTAGAAATGTTTATGGCTGGTGGTTGCTGGATCAGGCTGACTTCTTCCTGTACAGGCCAGGAGCTGCAAACCCTATTGCTTGATGTGGTGGTTACTCAGTTTGGGAGGGTGTTCAGTAAGATGCAAAAGAAGCTTAATAGATGAGTTTCTGCAGGCTCTGACCTTTGGTGCAGCTGAACCCTATCTTAATAGTTTGTGGACAGAGATGGAGTGATACTGTGGTAACTTTGAAAGGCTGGAGAGGTGTGACTGCTACGGGCAGACTTACTGCTCTGGGAACTCTGAAAAAGGGCTGAGAATGGGACGTGCTTGTAATGTCTCTTTTTGGGAAAGCCCAGCCCAAGGCAGGCTGTTTCAGCATCAGCTGATTAACACTGTTCTGCCAGCCCTTGGAACGATTTGTCCTCTTCTGGAGGGATGTGAAAGTTGAACTTGATGGGATCTTAAATTGGGGTTCAAAAAGCAAATCTGCTGTGGTGATTCTTTTATGCTGATGCTTTGGTACCCGAGGGGCAAGCACGGCTTTGCCTCTTGAGACATAGTTATCTCTAGTGATTCGTTTGCCAAAGTATCCATCTGGAGATTTTCTGAGAAACTTTTCCTGACTTTTGCAGTGAAGTAGACCTCCACTGTTTTGACATGCCAAATGTGATGGCTTTTGTGTGACTAATTCCCTTTTAAGACAGTTTCCCCAAAGTTATGAAGTGGGAAAGCAAATAAGTTGTAGTGCTGTTGATGCTCAAGAGGGTAAGACATATGAAAACTTGTCTCTTGGGAGTTTTTTAGTTCGGATTCTTTTTCTATTCCTCTAACCCCTCGCTCCTTCCTGGCCATTGTTGGAGATAACTTGGTACGCTGTGGTCTTGTCTTTTTTAGTTCTCTTTGAGCTTTGGAACAAGTACAGCAGACTTAGAGATCATCAAATAACTTGCTTTTCTTGTGGAAGGGGAAAAGAGAATGCCAAATATGAGTGATATTTAACAGAGTGTGACTTGGTCTGGTGTGACTTTTGAGTGCTCTAGTCCAAGCTGTAGCCATGTGTCTCAGGGGCAGGTGCAAGAAGACTAGAAATGTTTATGGCAGAACTGAAGCCCAGAAGCAACTTCCCCTAACCTGAACATAGCTAATGCCCTTATTCACTGGGGCTACTACCTTCTGAGCTCTTCTTTTAATCTTGTGATAGCAGGGAGGGTTGTTCTGCCAGGTGCCCCAGTCAGGAGAGAAGGCTGGGCACCATGAACATATTGGAGCTGTCTACACAAGAGTCTTCCAAGGGGGATCAATTTGCCTGTAAAATCCGGCAAGTCAGTGGTGAAAGTTAGTGCTTGGCATGGAAGAAGCTGAGCTAATGCCTTGGGTACTTGGGTTCTTTGTTGTCCCTGATGTCTCATGGGAGCTCAGTCACTACTTTTCCATTGTGGCTGATCGTGCAGGTTTGTTGCTGGCCAGACCTCTTCAGCTGTGAAAAGTGGGCCTCTAACCACAGCTACATTTGAAATAACTGCAGGCAGACACCCCTTTGCACTGAGAGCGGGATGTGAATTCTGGGAGTAGGGGTCAGAGGCAAGCAAGAATTTGTGCCCATGAAAGTCTTTGTAGTTTCTGATATCTTGCCCTAGCTGTCTTTCATCCACCTCAGGCAATAGAAATTTTTCATTGTTCTTGTCTGTGCTTCATTGGAAAGCAGCTGAATAACTTGTCAGTCTAAATGAGTTTGTCCAAAGGTTAAGCGTTTGGACAAAATGCGGTTTTCAGTTAAATTTCTCAGAATGAATAAAGCCTGATTGTTGAGCCTGTACAAATAGAGGGAGTTGATTGGGTAAAGTACAGTCAGTCAGCCGTACCCTTAAAAAAACATAAAGACTGCTGAAGTCTGTAAAACCCTAAATATAAACTGTGGTAGGTGGCACAATTCTAAGCAACAAACTTTCCACAGTGACAGGCTGCTTAACCAGGCCATTGGCATTCATTTGTTGTAAGAACCTTAACACTTAGTTTTATCTGAAGCTTTGTCCACATAAATAAACTGTGTTTGGCCCTGCAAGTCAGAGATCAACCTGAAGTGGAGTGGGGTGGTGGTATGTGAAACACCAAGGTCTAGGAGAAAGCCAGCATGCTTGATGCTTTCTGGTGAGAGAGATGCCTGGCCCAAGATGGCTGATGCTTCCATGGCCACTAAAATGGAAAGGAGGCCAGTTACTGTTGTGGTGACTACAACGTTGGTGGGGGACCAGAGTGGAACTGCAGAACCAAGTAGAGGTATCGTTGTGTGGTTTAAGGATATTATGACAAGTATCTGAATGCAGGGTCTGCATACCTCCAGTCCAAGGAGACCTGAAGTCTGCCGAGGCTGAAAGGAGGTGCCTTTCCTGAGAGCAGATGGTGTTGGCTCCCATTCCTGCTGCTGTGCTGGATCCTGATAATGCAGAAATGGGGTGATCTATTCTAAAACCCAGATGAAACAGGTTGACTGACACACAGGTCTCTCATTATTCAGCATAAGGGGTTCTTAAGGACAGTATTTTTCTAGAAACTCGGGGTTTTCTAATCCTTGACAGTTCCTCAAATGCAATTCTCCCAGAGTAAAAGAGCAACACTAAAATGCCTGTGGAATAAACAAACTGACGTAATCTCCTCTTGATGCTTCCATGGAGACTAGTTTTACAGGCTCGTTCCACTTCCACAGAGGCATGAGTCAGTGGCATGTTGGTTTCAGATGCACATGTACATACCTGCCTTGTGCAAGGAGAAAGCTGGAACAAGTCAGGCTTGGAAAAAAACAGCCAGTCTTCTTGATGATATCAGTGCAGGAACATGACACCTTTGCAGCTCTGAGACTGTTCTCTAGTGAACACATGGCCTTACTGGAAGCAGCGAGAGGTATCCAAAGATCTTGTCAGGGCGAGATTGGTTTTTGGTGGCAGAAGCAAGGGGCTGTAGTTCCCTAAAAACAAAACCCTGTCTGCATAACTCCCAGAGGAACCTGAGGCTGCTTCCTGTGTCTTACCCAAGGTTCTCTTGGGACATACTATGGCATATGAAAGAATATTGCTCTGTCTCCTGAAGGGCTTGGAGAAATTTTTGCTTTAGTGTAAAGCCTTGCAGTGAAACAATGTAAGGCAAGGAACTGAGCTGGAGTACTCCACAGCTGTGCTTTCTAAAGATGTGTTTTGTTTTGCCTTGTTGGTCGAACAGATGTTCCTGCAGGGCACAAGTATCAAGATGATTTTGCTGAAGCTATTTAAAATGTTACTCCACAGCTAACTGCTCTGTCTCTTTTCTGTAGCAAACTTCTCCTTTAGTAGAGCTGCTGGAAGATAACTCATGTATGCCTCTGACATTTTTATGCAAAAGTTGGTTTCTCAGTGTAAACAGCTGATGAAAGTGATTGCAAAGCCTTGGCATAAATCTGATTCCTTTAAATCTGTGTCTGCTTTGTGTCAGTGACCTTTGCAGGTGAGATAATGACCTCTAGGTCTGTCTGTTCAGTGATCACAACAGACATCTGATGATGCTGACACTTGGGCCTTCTTATCTAGCTGCAAAAAGCACATAAGGCAGCTAATTTTTGCTAATTTGTTTGAGGTAGGGACTGAAAAATTTCTCAGTAAGTGGTTGTAGTTAGCTATATACAAGACTTTTTCCTCGTAGCCAGCAACAGTCATGTCTCCTTATCTAGCTGCTGCCAGTTGAACCTTGTCTTGGTTCTGTGCACTGCATGTGTGACTCCCCTAGCTGTAAGTGGGTTCTGAAAGTCAGTGAGGCTGTGAAATTGGGTGCACCTGGTATAGGCAGGACTTCCAAGTCCTCGATGTAGAGCTACTGATGTGAAGGGAATGCAAAGTGGAAGTCTGTCAGTAAGCAGACCGGTGGCAGGCAGTTTGTTTCCTGTGCAATTTCAAAAATGGGAGTATGAGAGGAAGCATTTGCATAGCAAAGCTTTTGAGCAAATGCAGATCTCCTTTTGAGGATCACTGGGCACTGTGAAACTCTGGTGAAACCTAGGCTAGCTTGGTTTGAGTAGCACTGTGTTCATGGAGGTCTCCTCAGTGTGCAACCAATCCTTCCATGTGGCAGACTGTTTGGGATCTCCTCTTCACATGCAGCTAAGTTTCCTCATAAGTAGATGAGCCAGGAAACTCTGTCATGCATTGAGCCCATTGCTTCCAGCATACTGGAGAGAGATCCGAGGCTGAAGTAAGCAACTCCTTCAGCTTGTTTGTACCAATCCTGCATGAACCCATACTTCAGAAGCACTAGCTTTGGTTGTTCACAAGCTCTTAATGTCACTGCTGAGATGTTCTTTTTTTCTCCAACATCCAGGGCTAGCAAGAACAAGTTTTCCTTTTCACCTTATGCCCTAAATATTTACTAGAAATATTTAATCGCCATTGTAACCTGGAATAGACGTCAGAGCCTTGGAAAGCTCTGCAAGGATGTGAACTCCTTGGAGTGAATTGGTGAAGAGTTAACCTTGGTGTAAATTCTAGCAAAGATGCAGAGGGCAGAGACATTGGCTTTTTGATTGCTGCATGTCATTGGGATTAAATGGTATTTAGCTCCAGTTCTTCAGGTCAGTGCTAGCAGTGTCCTCCTCTTTAATTTCCCAAATCCTTCCTCAGCGAAGTGCTCTGGAGTGGTACAAAGAGCTTAGTTGACTTTAGCTCTGCTCATTTCTTTGGTGCTCATGAAAGTTCTATTATCTACCTGGGGAGATGAGGTTACAGGGAACACTTTGATGCAGCTTTAAACATAAGGCTGACCTGTCTTTCTCAGAAGGTGCTTGTCTGTTTGGATAGAGAGGTCCAAACTGTCTTGCTGCATTTTCCTGGACAGAGCAACAAGATCATGTTGGGTTTATCAGCCTGCATGATGCTAAGTTATTAGAGAACATTATTAAGGTATTAGAGAGTGTCCAAAGGAGGGCAGTGAAGATGGTAAAGGGCCTTGAGAGGTCTGTATGAGGAGTGGCTGAGGTCACTCTGTCTGTTCAGCCTGGAGGAGACTGAGGGGAGACCTCATTGCAGTTACAACTTCTTCCTGAGAGGAAGAGGATGGTCAGACAGTGATCTCTTCTCTGTGGTGACCAGTGACAGGATCCAAGGGAATGGCCTGAAGTTGTGTCACGGGAGGTTTAGTTAGATATTAGACAAAGGTTCTTCACCCAGAGGGTGGTTGGGTGCTGGAATAGGCTCCCCAGGGAAGTGGTCACAGCACCAAGCCTGACAGAGTTCAAGAAGAATTTTGACAATACTCTCAGGCACATGGTGTGACTCTTGGGCATGGTCCTGTGCAGGGCCAGGATTTGGACTCAGTGATCCTTGTAGGTCCCTTCCAACTTGGCATATTCTGTGATTCTGTAAAGTTCAGTTGGCTTTAACTTTTGTTGCTCTGACAAATAGAGAATTGGCTTGGTGAGGAGACTGCGACAAAACTCCTTGTGTCAGGGACTTGAAGAGTCACACACGGGACACTGTTCTGTGGTGTGCTTACTGCCTGCATGTGTCTCTGCACAGACCTGAGCCAACAGTGTGCTGCCTTTTCACCTCCACTGTGGCACGTGAAAAGTGTATGACATCTGTTACTGTCCTGCTAGCTGAAGGAAGAAACATGGATCTGTTCAGACCATTCTGGGCTAGACTGTGTAGGGCCAACAGCCTGGTTGGAAGCCCTTGGCATTGTGTGAAACACCCAGCTGAAGGGAGAAAGGGATTGAGACCATTCCTAACTGTTATGGTGAATATTCATACCATTACGTCATCTGAAGGGGGCATGCCACGTTCGAGGAGGGGGGGCCAGAAACTGTCCCTGCCTTGCTGGGACAGCAGCAAAGCAGGGAGCCACTGACTCGCTGTGTTGTGCTGGAATCGAAGCAGCCCAAGGGTTGCCCCTGCTCCAGCTGCCACACTGCCACAGTCTCACCAGCGCTGCCAGAGTGCCACATGGAACTGCTGCTGTTCACTTGCCATGTGGAATCGCTGCCTGTGCTGGAGCCCCTGCCGCCACTACACAGCCCAGTCAAGCCAAGTGGGCCAAGGCACTGCATCGGGGGTAACGTGGCAGAGAACAAGGAGACTCTGAACTGGTACCACCACTGCAGTTTTAGTTTAGTTAACTAAATCAGGTGGAGTGGCCAATTTGGTGGTGTGGCTCCTGTGAGCAGCGCAGTTCTCCTGGTCTTTTTACTTTTGCCCCTGTTCTTCCATGGTTTTCTTTTGTTTGGTTGGGTGGACAGGGGTGGTTGGCAGGGAGGACCCTCCACCATTCTCTTTCCCCTTTGTTCCCGGGGGACCGCGTGATGCGGTAAACTCCTTTTTTGTGGGCAAGCCATTTCCCTTGTATCTTTGTGGTGCTGCTATCTTTCCTTGTTAGTAAACTGTTATTTTTTCACTTAAAACCTCCTTGCATTTTTTGTCTCTCTATATTAGGGAGGGGGGGCTAATAAAAAGGGGAGGGAATTCATTTTACTGGAGTTCTCCTCCCAATATTTGTCTTTAAACCAAGACACTAACCCCTTTGAGATTCGAAGAGCACTCTTGGCTTCTTGCCTTAACTTAACTGTGGCCACAAACTTAGCTGTGGCTTGACTTTCCTGCTTCCTGAACAACTCAAGCCACTATAGTTGGCTTTCTTTCTCCTTGTCTTTGGCACCAGGCTGTCAGTGGTGGCTTGTGGGTTGGGTGAATGTAGCACCAAATTACATCCTTTCATGACCCTTAGGGAGCTTTCTTTTGAGCACTGCTTTTTTTTCTCAGACAAGAGACTGCTGTTCCCAAAGATGATGCAACACAGCTGCCTCTCCAGCACTGGATGCTGAGTTTGACCTGCTGGTGGGCCACCTGCTCATCACAAATGATGTTTCTGAAGCAGGACTTGAGACTTGCCCAGCTTGCAAAAGTTTGCTTTGGGATTACTTGGAGCAGAGACCTCAGCTATGCTGTTAATAGATCCATCTTAAGATCCCCAGGCCTTGGCCCAGAGCTCTTCACTGGCCTGTCTTGAATGAATGGTTGTTATAAAGGCTGAAATTGTTACTGCTAATAGGAGTTGCAATATTGCTGTAGAAAGGCAACAACTCTCAGAAGAGAAGGAGTGTTTGTGGGAAAAAAACATGCTCTTTGTGGCTTAGGTCAGGGCCCTTTACATTTAGAAGTGCTGGTCTGTGTATGACTGAACATGGGGTCAGACTTTATTGCTGTTTTAAGGGACCAGCTACCCTTGCTAATAAGGACCTTAGTCCAGTGTAAGCAATAATTGGCCCATGGATGAAGAGTGAAGACTGAAGGAATGGTAGATGCCCACGTAGAGAAAACCATCATTCTGCTGAACCCGAATATAATCTGTGGTCTGCCAGAGATTAAATATCATGTATTAACCTACATGAAACTATGTTGTTTAACCTCAGCAGAATTATGCTTTGGGAATATGATTAAGTTTATTCATCTTGGCGTTTGCAGTGATGCCCTTTCATAGTGTAGATTAGCTTTTTATTAAAGTAGAAGCAGTAGTTAGACTGTGTCGTTTCTGGGCTGTCTGTGTTTCAAGACATCCTTATCCGTGCTTCTGTCTCGAAAAAAGAACTTCTGTCTACCTCTTGCATTCCTGATAGATATGTCTAACCTTTTCCCTAGCACTGGAAACTCTTAAAACTTGTGCATGTGTGTATCCCCAGGCAAACTATCCCACTGTTGTAAAGCTTTCCTCGATGTAGTCACACGTGCTGTGGTTTAGACTTGCTTCCATCATGGCTTTGTGAAGGTTATCACAGAATAAAGCAAGTGTAACGAGTTCCTGGGTGTGCTTGAAAATGCAGCCAGAGCGTGGATGGGTCGTTACTGAATCAATGACAACATGTGTTCATGGGCACTTTAGTTTTGGAAAAAGAGATACACAACTGGATAGCGATACATTCAGTCAAGGTGGGTCTTTGTCACTTTTGAGTATCTTTCTCAAGGAAAAACAACCATGTACTTTGAAGAGAAAAGCTCTGTGGTGGTTCTGTACATTCTCCACTTTAGTATTGATGTCAACAGTCCAGGTAAGGAAAAACACATGGTGGTAAATCCCCTGTAAGTCAGGCTCTCATGGGGAAAGCTGTTGGTGACAGTGGACAACAGGGACATGTACTTTCTGTAACCAAGGTGTTATCCAGACCTCAAAATAGCATCTCAGCGTCTGCAAATAAAAGGAGAATTGGTGAGAAAGTTCAGGTGTCTGCGGGTTGGTCTCAGCATTGCGGGCCATGATGGGGCAGGAGAGAAGAGCATCTTTTTGTCTGCCCACTTTATCCCAGGAAAAGTACTGTTTGCTAAGTAATCATGTCTAGCAGGAAAGCCTGTGTAAGGATTTCCCCCACCTAGAAAACCTCTAGCACCTATTGTATTTCTGCACACGTTCACCCAGGGATATGGGTTAGGTGAATGTGTCCAGTTCAACTCCTTGCAGACAAGAGCTGGCCCTGGATGCTTGAGAGATGATAATCCTACCTCACCCTGGCTGGTTCTGCAGAGAAGAGGCTTGTACATCTGTGGGGACTTGGCAGAGCTGGTCTGAAGCTGATTATACAGCTAGAGATGGCCAAGAATCACCTCCATTACTCCAACAGTTACTGAATACCCCAAAGGAATTGGACACACCTGTTGCAGGTTTTTTTTCCTCTGGAAGTGACAGCTGTCCAGGCTGGAGTGCTCCCTCTTCTCACACACAGTGCGTTTGATTTCCACATGGAGCATGTATTTCAGCCCTCTGACAATCTAGAGAAAGTAGTTTCCTCCTTTAAAGTAAGGGCAGGGGAAAGAGATGCCAAAATTTTGGCTAGGAATCAAGTGCTACATCTGAAAATTGTGTGTCACCTACACAGAGCCCTCCTGTGTAGCAGGGTGATAGAGGGACAGCTTTAGGCATTCACAGCAGTTCTGAGGAGGATCAGGGCTGCCATGTCTTGGGTGTGCCGTAGGAGGGTCAATTAGAAAATGGGTTGAAGGACTACCAGAAGTCTGCTCTTCTTACCTGTACCATGGCTTTGTTTATTCGTGAATCCTTAAACAGAAAGAGGTCATTGGAACTGTTGTTGTATCTGTAAACCCCAAAGCGAGCTGCCTTGTGAACACCAGGGCTGTTGATGTTCGCCGGGATAGGGGAGCCAGGTTTCATGGTTGAATGAGGTGGTGGTACATGTATATCTGAAACAACACAAAACATGACTGTAAAATACATCAGCTACCTGAAAGGGTGGGACCCTTAGCCCTCTTAACCTTCTTACCTGTCCAATGCATTTGTGCTTGAGAAGGACTCTGCTCACATCCATTAAAAATAATTTCTGCTGCTAGAAGTGATAGCAGAGCTCAAACTGAAGCTATAGTATCACTAATATTATTTAAAAGGTCTCTGGTACAACTCCCAGTTTATAGAAGGACCGACTTTGAATCTACTTATAAAGATAGATCAGGTTGTTCTGAGTACAATATAGTTTTGATAACAAATCAAACACTGGCTAGAGAGCCCTGCTGCCCTTAGTTTGCATATCTTATCTTGCAGATATAAGTTCTTTCTCACCCACACCACCCTTAAGCCTTTGATGGCATCTTGAGGTTTTTATGTTAGAATCATTTAGATAGTGATCAAGGTGAGGGGAAGATGCCCTCATTGTATGTACTGACAAAAGACAAGATGTCCCTATTCTCCAGCTGGGCAGGGAGGGGCCTGGGGCAGAACTTGGACTAGCTCCTCACTGTAAAATGGACTGCTTTGAGAATTGAAGTGCTGTTGCCCTGAACCAAATGTGAGGGACCATCTTCTGTCAATGTCAAGATCCCACATGGAATACTTCAGCAAGCTCTGGGGCCTCCAGCATAAGAAGGACATAGACATGTCGGAGCAAGTCCAGAAGAGGGCCATGAAGATGATTAGAGGATGGAGCACCTTTCCTATGAGGAAAAGCTGAGAGAATTGGGATTGTTCAGCCTGGAGAAGAGAAGGTTCTTAGGTGACCTTATTGCAGTCTTTCAGTACCTGAAGGGAGCCTACAAGAGACATGGAGAAGGACTTCTGACCACAGCATGTAGTGACAGGAGAAGGGGTAATGGCTTTAAACTGGCAGAGGGCAGGTTTAGATTAGATATTAGGAAGAAGTTCTTCACTGAAAGGGTGATAAGACATTGGAACATGTTGCCCAGAGAAGTTGTGGATGCCCCATCCCTGGAAGTGTTCAAGGCTAGGCTGGATGGGACTTTGAGCAACTTGGTCTAGTGGAAGGTGTTCCTGCCCATGACAGGGTGTTTGGAATAGATTATCTTTAAAGTCCTTTCCAACCCAAACCATTCTATGATTATCAAGGTCATGAAGTGGAGAAACAAGTTGTGTAAGAATTGGAAGTTGGGGGGTGTGAAGGTTAACCCTTTGCCTTTCACATTAGAGCACTTCATAGAATCATTTACTATATATTTTTACTTGGTTGTGTAGCTATTTCCCCATGCCCTGCTTATTTTTCAATAATTGAAAAGAAGCTGGAAGCTTACAGTTGATATCATTATTTCATCCCCTTTTACATTTGGCTTCCTCTCCATTTTCCATTTTCCCACTTCTGAAATCAAAGAAGAGTAAAAAATCCTCAGCCTGCACAAGGTGCCGTGCAGGCGCTGCTAATGCTAAGACCTGCCAGTGCAGGAGGTGATGCTCAAGTTCATGCTGTGTTTGTGCAGGCAGTGAGCCTGTGCATACTTGTACACACAAATGTGCACACAGAACTTGTACTGAATCTGTTGTGAAAGTCAAGCTTTTTATCACCTCTAGTGATTTTTCACAAATAGATTACTCACCCACAGCCAGTTACACAGAGCACAGACTCTAAGCCAATTTGCACTGAGAAACCTAAGTAGAAGACAGGGTCAACTTGGTGATATATTTAAAAAATAGATTATTTAAAAAAACCCCAAACCAAACCAGCATTACATGTCATCATAGAAATTTGCAAAAATTTATCTTACAGGTTGCTTATAAATGTCCTAGTTACACTATCACATCCTCCTCCACAAGTGTTAATTGCTGCACCTACTTGCAACACTGTTCAAGGATTTACATCTTGACCTGAAAAGACTCAGTTCAACATCCCTCCTCAACCCAAGGATGTCCAAATTCATATCTCTTCCTGGCTGATACCACAGCGACCTTAATGACCTCCATGTTTTCTTGCAGATGGGAGCTGAGAGACCATGTGTTTGAAAGGAGCAGACATTCTCCATGTGGCTTTGTGTTTGGTGTGGAGGTGATGAACTTTCCTGTCCCATGTCTCTGATCTATGTTGGGACTGGGTGTGCAGCCATTGCTGGGCAATCTGGTGGTGTTTTTTCACTTAATAGTCCAGAATCCACCTGTGGGTCCCAAGATTATTCTCTATGGGATGGTATTTTCCCACTGTAGCAAGGATGGGATTCAAAAGTCACAGAAGCTCATGACCATGGAGCCTTGGACTGAAGGTATTTCTTAGGCAAGCACATCTTACCCAGTTGTCAAAGGGGGTTAAGGCACTAGGATCCACAGGTGATTCAAGAGGGTCGTGCAGGACCTGCCTGAAGTCAGAAAGGAAGTTTGAGGTAGAGCCAGGCTTTGGTTTGCCCATAAGGCCAGCTGTCCTTTCCCTCAGGAATGCCATGCTTTTTCCTGTGCCATCAATACCAACCCAACAGCTTATAGGAACCAGTTTTATCCTGAGCTCACCTAGCAACTGAAATAGTCTGCCAAGCTAAGAGCAGGTCACTGCCCTGGGTTCTTCTTGCTGCTCACCAGGACCTTGCTTGAATCTATGCTTTCACACCTGTTGGAAGGTCAGGTGTGGCAGTGATGGGGGTGTTGACATCAGATACTCTTCTTTGTAGAAGAAACCACAGGCTTTTTCAGTCTTAACACAAGGTTCTTTTGTGGCTTTTGAGAGCCCTCAACACCTCTTGAGTCATGGTGATGTCTTTTACAGGCATGGGGTGCGAGGGTGAGTGAGACTGGCTGAAATCACACTTTATAGGAAGAAAACCATCACATGTGTTGCTCAAACCAAGAGTCAGAGTCCAAAGTGACCTTGTTCCTGACTCCAGTGCCTGGTAGATTGATCAGTGTCACATGTGGCTACATGTCTGAAATGCATCACCTGGAGATCTTTAGCCTCCTATTTTCCTTTGATGACCCAGATTCCTTAAGGTTAGGATTTGGTTTTCTTTATGTGCTTTGCTTCTCATTCAAGATGGTCACTGCATGGCACACACACTGGACTGAAATCACTTTTACTGTTTGAAATAGTTTGCAGTACTATATTTCCAAAACTCAGAAACTCTCTGGTGTGAGGCACCTGTACTCTCTGCAAGCTTTTCTGACTGTTTCTTCCCTAGTTTGGCCCTTGAGTGCCATTGCCCTAAAAAGTTGAATTTGTGTAAGGTGATGGCCCAGCTCCAGGCACAAGGCAGAATGGCTCAGAGAGTCAGATAGCAGTGCAGGGCTCTAGGCATACCAGCATTGCTGAAACATTTGTAATCCAGTCCTGGGCAGGAGCAGAGACACTGCATGACCTGCCCAGGCACCTACAATACTTGGAGGCCCAGAGGATGTGATCTCGTGACTTGGGCAGAAAACTCTTGTGGGTCTACCAGGAGATGCTTAGGGCCAGAGCATACATATTTCAGACCCCATCCTTGCTTCTGGATTTGTAGAGAGAGAGAAAGAGAGAGAAGCCAGCCTTCCTCCTGCTCCTCCCCTTGGATGATAGTAGGGTTAGATTCTTTTCTTGCTCAAACTTAACAGGCAACCCCTGTTATAAAGCAAGTGAGGACTGCTCTTGCAGAGATGAGCTGAATGTTGTATTGTGCTTTCTTCCTTAAGTAATACTTTTGAGACCTCGTTTCTGCAGTATGAGAGTGCAATCCTGTAGATGCTCCCTCCTTGCCCGCAGTGAAACAAATAGGCAGATTGAAACAGGTTGATTTTTTTTTCCATAAGGTGCTTTCAAAACCTCTTCCTCGTTACTAGAAGCAAGGCTAGGCCTTATCTTTACACTTAAGATGCAGCAGAGTTCCTGCATGCCTCTGCAACACCTAAGGGAAACCACAGCAGAAACAAAAATCTACTGGCTAACCAAACACCATCCCCGAGTGCGTCAGTATTTTCTGTATATGGGAAGCAAAGTGAAACTGAAGTAGAACTAAAACCTTTGGAGAAAAACACTCCTGCCTGCAGCTCCCATTCTAAAGATTTAAGGGCAGCTGCAATTAAGAGTTTCCTTGCTCAGCAAAGAAAGAAATGATACAGAGTAATGCTTCATTAAAGTCAGCTAATCGGCACTCAAGTGCCCATCTGTACTTAGCAATCAAGTTGTTACCCCCAGTCTCTAGATTTAGTATTTAAGGTCATGCAGAGTTAAAACCACAAGTTGACTTTAAAATCCCTAAATGATATCCATGGAGATAGCATGCTTAACTACAAGGAAAGTCTTTTAAGCAGTTGGATTTTCAGTTGCAGTCTGAACCCTGCAGTGCTGAGCCAGCATGGGCAGCAGTTGGAGAAGGGCTGTTATTGACCAGTGCATTAGGCAGCAGCACTCACAGAACCTAAAACACAAGGAAGAAAGCAATTATTTTCCACTCTTACCACCTGAAGTCCTGTTGAAGCTCCAGAGTGTTAAGCAGCAAAGTACAATACAACTGGAGATGAAGTTCACTGCCATCTCCACCACTTCATAGGAGCCTGCCAGACAGGGGAGTGACTGCCCTACTTCCTGCTGGAGAAGATATGCCTCTGTGAGTGCTCTTATTGGCTGTGGGGGAAAGAAAAAAAAATCACCCTAAAACCTCCTGAGTCATCACAACTCTGACGTAGACTTTGCCTCCTGCTGATGACCACATACATCGAAGCCCAGCCACAAAGCTCTGGCTTGGTGATAGCAGCACCAGCCTTGCATTAGACAGGGACTTTTGCTTTGTGATCCTCAGGGGTTTTGCAGAAGCATAGGCAGATATGTGTGACCTAATACTGGGAAATGGTGTGGGGGTGAGGAGTGTGAGTCATGTGCTTTGAGGGGGAAACTTAATCCCTAAGAAATGGGCAATGAGCCCTGTGGATGTAGGTCTTGGCTTGTATATGTGCATCTGCATGTGGAGAAGCCTGACAGAGATTATGAGTCCAATGTCTTACTTCTCCTGATGTGGAGATGTGGGGTTTGGGTGAAAGACACACAAAAGTTTTAGAGCTATCTACCCAAGGAGAATGAGTGGAGCAAAGCTGGCAGGAAGATGATTTTGGTTTTGATGGTAGAGGAGAACATTGTACCCTACATTTACAGAAGATGTTATGACAATAGGAAAGGGCTGTGTTAGGTTCAGAGATGAGGAGGTTTTCTCTAGGTGCTCTCCAGAAACCAAGGGAAACATGAGGAGAGGGGTATTTGTCTCTCTGGCTTGCAGAGCTTTTCAGTTCTAGGGTTGGATTCCCCAGTGTCAGTACTTGGTTTCCAGAGAGGTGCTCTCTAGGCAGTGTTGGCCCATGCTGAGAAGCTTGAAAAACTGGGGAAAGGGCTTAGTTGCCAGATTTGTGGTCCACCTGAAATAACCAGGTGACAGATTCAGGAGACCAGGAGATGAACTATTGTCTTACTGAAGGGCTTAGAGGGATGGACCTCAGTCTGTGTGTGTGCATTTGCTTCAGGTGCTACTTAAAAGCAGCAGAAGCAAAGTCCAATCTTGTTTGCTTGAGATCTCTTATTTAATTCTCTAGGACTTCTCTAGGATTATTTGAGAATACCGTAATGCTGTGAATAATGTTTCTATTTCTCCTATCACAGGTGAACAGGAAGGTGATGGTTGCCTTTCACTTGCCCCTACAATGAATCCTGCTCTTTTTTGACCAAAGTCTGCCTCAAGTAAAGTCCTAATGCAGGGCAATGTGCATGGTGTATAAGAGGCTCTAGGAAAATAATCTTAGAGTTTCCTTGTAGGAAGGGATTAGTAAACACTCTATTGAAATGTCCCACTAGGAAAGAAAGGGGAAAGCATGGTGTGTCATATTTATCATCAGCCCTTCTTGCACAGTCTGCTGAATCAGACTCCAAACCCTGTGGAAAACATTAAGACAGAATGAGAAGGACAATATTGAGGGGGTTTTGCCTCCTCCTCCTCCTCCCTTTCTTTTTTTTTTTTGAGCTGACATAGTAGCCTGTCCCATGACTGCAACACAGGCAGAGACTCAATCAGGTATTTTCAGGCCTCCCTTTCTCCTGAAGAACTGTGCTCTACAGTTTCTACTTCACTGAGAGACTCTGGAAGAGTGTCTTCTTAAGCCTATTGTCTGGTCCTCTAACATGCAAGAAAGACGTGGTTGGGACCCTTGTCACCAGATCCCTACCATGTGATGCACCAGAAAGGGGTTCAGGTCCTGCAGGACCTCCATTGCATCTCCTTTTGCTTCAGGGTGTGCTCATAGTGGCCTTTTGATTTGAATTGAAAGGGGCCTACTGTAGGCAATTTGGGGGGATCTTTCTGGAGTGCAGATTCCTTCCTCACTTTAAACAAGCGCCTGGGGCACCACCAGCAGCCCTTTGACAGCGTTTGGTGTGAGTGGGGATGGTGACTAGCAGAGACAATGCGTGCGCTAGCGTGCACGGAGCTGTGGTGCTGTGCAGCTGTGGAGTCGCAAGGCCACCTTAATTCAGTGATGGCACTAGAGGGCACCAGGCGGTAATTCCCGGTGCTGGAGCCCAGCCTCCCTCTTCGGAGGACACATTTTTCCCGCCTTCTTCCCTCTCCCCTTCTTTCCATAAAATCGATGATTTATAGTTCCTCCACATCAAGTTTTGTATTTTTCTATTGCCCCTTTTATGATTTTGTTGAGGAAATTTCTCCAGTTCTTTTCTCCTAGGAAGTAACAGAGTGCTCACTAATGAGTAGTAGTAGTAATAGTGCTGGGTACTATTATGTAAAAAGCACAAAGAACATAACATCAAAAATCCCACCAAAAAACTCCCTTCCCCCAATAATAGACAAACAACAGCAAACTCCTCTATATGCATATACTTTTTTTTCCTTGGGAATTTTTGTGCTGTGGAAAAATCTGTGACTGGAGACTGGGACTGTTGTCCCTTTGTGATGTCTCATTCCAAACAGGTGTCATTTCCTCTGTGCCCCAAATCCATCTGCAGGAGGAATGGAGGAGCATGATGTCTTGTCTGACATCGAACCCCGAAAATGAGTCAGATAGTCTTATCATTAAAGGTCCTTCAGGGTCACTGATAGGAATTTCATCCACTTTCCCTGGAACGCATGTGCAGTTCACTTCCTGCACTCCAGAACGGGCCATGTGGGGCACTCTGCAGAGTAGTTTCCACTCACTAAATTTCCCGTTATGTGGCTGTTTCCTGTATGAGCAGACATCCTGAACAGGGAGAGGATGAGAGTAAGTGGGCAAGGAAAGACTCACTGATTATCCCAGGGTAAAGAGAGCATTTGCTTTAATCAAATAGCTAGTTCTGAGCTAGTCTAAATCAAACTTGTGATCTTTCTGCATTGAGCTGGATTATATAGGCCTTAAAAGTCTTGCACACACATGAGAACCCTTGTGTTTGTTTTTTTGTGTGAGTAGGAGATGTTTGTGGCAAGTTTATACCAAGCCTGCTCTCTTTCCTGCAAGGGAATTTGCAGGGTCATTACCTTCTTTCTCTCACTGTTGGTGTGAGTTACTAGAGGCTTTGGAAACAGTGGGTAACTGTGGGGACTTTTTCGATTAAAATAAAAAAAAAGCCCACCAAACTTCTATTATCGATAAACCAAGGATATAATTATATTCTCCTTTTTACTGAAGAAGCAAAATCCACAGTATTGATATTTGATTTTCATGACATTTGGTGCATGACGGGGACTTCTTCATCATCACTTTTTCCTTCAGTTATTCAGGGCCAGACCTTTTTCCACACAGCACAACCCAGCAGTTGCTACCATGGCTTTCTGGAATAATGCCAACTGGATCTGCAAGGGATCCTGTTGGAATTATACTCCTGTAAATGCAATCCACAATATTTAATTTTCAGTTTTTAAGCCCTAAACTTGAAAGAAATGGGTATGACATCTTCCACACTCAAGACCTGCACTTTGCAGATGCTGAAATACGTTGAGATGCAGAGGAAAGATAATTCAAGAAAGAAAGACTAGGATAAACAATTGAGGTGAGGACTCGGCTGCTCTTACAACAGGAACACTTCACTAGCCCACCTTTTGTAAGTGGAGAACCATACAGTTCATACAGCAGCAGCTTTACAGTACAGGGTAACCTGGACAAGCCACAGGATGCTTGAAACCCTTCTGAGCAGGTATGTGGCTGAACAAGTTTGATGACATATATGGGAAGAGGAAAATGGTACAGAGCATATGTCCCTATGTAGCATTAAGTCAGCAGTGTGAATATGTGAATATTCACACAGTTGTGAATATGTGTCTGTGTACTCACTAACAGTAGGATGAATAGGAGAAATTGGTGAGTTGACCTCAAAGCAGAGAATTTGTCTCATACTCCCTTGCCTTTTCTACCAGGTTCTGTAGCTCACCAGCACCCCACCTGTGCCTCCACTGCAGAAGTAACTGATTTTTCAAAGGGATCAAGGCTCATGCAGTTGCATCTGTTTTTTAATACCAGCAATAACTTTTGAATTTCTATTAAATATGAAAGGAGTCTGGAAGACTTGAAGATAATCTGGTTACCATACATTTCTTGAGAAGAGAGGAGAGAAGTGAAGAAGAAATTACTGGCTGGGCTGAGGAGTACAACTGTGACATCATTCAGTTTATCTGCTAGCAGCACAGTCAGCTGCTGTGCAGATATTGCCTATAGATTGCACTGTGGGTTATTTATAGGATGGGTTGTATGTTAAGACCCCTCCATGTTTTACCTTGAGGCTATTCTAGTAATTTTGACATTAACAAACCTCCCATCCTCTCCATCTGAAGAGCACAGAAGCATTAGTTCTGTTAGCTGGCTGGGGTCCTGTTTGGAGACTGACATAGTTAAATATGTCTTATAACTTTGGAAACTGTCTGGGCAGAGCCACAGGCTTAGGCAGACAGTTAATCACAGAATGTTCTGAGTTGGAAGGGACCCACAAGGATCACTGCGTCCAACTCTTAAGTGAATGGCCCATGCAGGGATCAAACCCACAACCTCGGTGTTATTAACACCATGCTCTAACCAGCTGAGCTAATCTTGGGGTCAATGCTGCTAAATGCTTGAGTTTCAGCAGTGCTGGAGGTTCCTGCGGTGGACTAGAATCAGTTGTGCAAGAGGTCCATGGAAAACACCCACCAAAGTGAACTCTGTTAGACACCAGCTACCACAGTGATCAACTAAGAGTAGTTAGCAAGTCTCTATCTAGTTCATGGATGAGAACACTTACAGCTGCTGATTACAGATGCTTTCCCTCCGTTAGAGTCACCCTGAAGGAAGCAAGCCACTGTTTCTTTGAAAAGAGGGAAGAGGTTGTCTCAGAGGTGGGAAGTTGTGTGATATGAGCTCAACAGGGGAAGTTGCAGAGGGTTAGAGCTACTAAACAGCCATTTAGATGGCCAAACTAGGGGTCGCAGTGAGAGATCATCTCAAGTTGGCAGCTATCAAGGATTGCTTTTCAGATGAACACTGTGTTTTCTGTATTCAGGATCAGTCCTAACACAAACCATGAGGAAGCATGTGCACAACACAGTGAGACATACTGGCACTGCAATGTAGGCCTATGTCTGCAATGAAGCACATGCTGCAGGTCTCCCAGTATGAAGGAGGATAAATCTGTGCTCTCCAATTGTGTTTGAAAATCCTATTCACAACTCGATGGAGCTTCTCTGTCTGGCAGGTACCCAGCTATTCAGCACTGATGAGACTTGGATCTAACAGCCCCAGTCTGTGTGCTACGACAGAGAACAGAAAATTGTGTCCTTAATAAAATTTAAACCAAACAGACCTGGGTGCTTTACATTGATACACTAGGCAGAGTGTTAGCTTTGCAATGCCCCTTTCCCATGTGAAGTACATGTGGAGCCCAGGGTGAGGGCAGCAACGTCCCTCTCCCTTCCCAGCCACTAGGCTTCTCCCTGCAGTTTGGGCAGAGACACAAATATTATCTGCTGAAATCCATTGCTTAAAATGTGGCTAAGCCAGTTCTATGCAGACAACAGTGAGGAATCAATCAAGGCTTAATGATTTTCCCTGAATGCAACAAGGCCTGTTAAGAGCAATCCTTGCCATTCCACTCCCCCTGAAAGGTAGTGCATATATTTTCCTGCATTCAGCTTCTTTTCCCTGTAACAGCAGATAGCTTAATATAGAAAGTATTACAACAGAATTGTAGTAGAGAGAAATCTGTCACGAGAGACAAAGAAAAAGTTTACACTCATTATATTTGGAGAGTTTAGTGAGTGTGAGAATCAACAGTAACATCATTCACTGGGAGGGAGTATTTGGGGCTGCTCATAGAGCCTGTGCCATCCACTGCCTGTAGAAGTGGGAGGAAGCTAAAGCTTCAAGGCCCTTACTGGAGACAACAGGGAGTTCTCAAAAACAGCTCCACCTGAGAGGACAGTTATGAACAGCACCTGCTTTGTTAGTGCCTATGAAGCAAACCAGGTAGTTAACAAGGATGGAAGAGCTGTGCTTAAGTTTTGTAAAAGAATCCAGAAATCACACTAGCCTCCATGCTAGGTGCTATGTGAGCTGAGCAGTGGCAGTTGGGGAAAAATGTGATGCCT
Organism: Neopelma chrysocephalum; assembly: GCF_003984885.1. Classification (NCBI taxonomy): domain Eukaryota; kingdom Metazoa; phylum Chordata; class Aves; order Passeriformes; family Pipridae; genus Neopelma; species Neopelma chrysocephalum. The sequence goes on from NW_020897779.1 coordinate 1,506,944, forward strand.
GGTTACCCTGTCCCAACAGGATTTCTGCACTTTTCTTGGCAGAAGCAAGTGCTGCTCACTGTTATAGACTGGCAGAATAAATTTAGTCATGCTGGAGACACTGGTTGGGAATTTTCTGTGGAAAATGTTTTTTTTTGCAATGTCAAAATATATTGCTGTGAAACGAGCTCTCTCAGACATCTTAGATTTATTTTTTTCTGTTTTCCACCAGAAGTATACAATCAGAGCAAGTCAGAGTGCTTTGGATTGTGCTGCCATTAAACAGGGCTGCTGTAGTGCCTCAAGGGAGTACAATAAGATGTGCTGTGTGCAGGATGTGGGAAGGGGTCAAGCTCTGTATTATCTTTGATCTCCCTCTGGGGTTGTATTGGTTTTCCAGCACACCTAGTACACCTCATTTTGCAGTATGTGCCCTGGGTGCAGCCAAGCTCCATCACATCCCCCCTAGGTCCATGACTAGAGTCCTTGCTCTGGCTCAAAGATGTTTCTTCTGTATAAGACCAATGGTGTGGGAAGCTGTGTATCACTGGTGTTGCCCCGTGGTCCTCATTGGTTTTGCTGGCTGTGCCCGAAGGTGAAAGCTAAAAAGTGAGTAATCTCTGGCAATGGGAGCAGAGATGCAGGAGGGGAGCAGACCTTCTTGACGCTGACCCTGTATTGATCAGGTTTTCCCATTATTTTCTCTTACTTCAGGCTGCTGCTCTTTCTGAGACAGTGGGATGTCAGGCTTAGAGAGTTTCAGCAGAGACCAGTGAGCAGCTTTCTCTGTCAGAAACAGCTTTCCTCAACAGAAAATAACTATGGTTACTTTGTCCACAAGCTGCCTGAGACAAAATAAGATTGAGACCCTGCAGATTTCCTCTGTGAGATGGAAAGAGCTGGAGAACTTAATATGAAGACTGAGGTGTGAGCAAAATCCCCATGACACTCTGGGAGGTTGCTCTTTTTCTCCTTGCTGGGCAGCCCAACATCGTCACCCAAGTATAAGGAGCCAGAGAAAATGGGAACAACAGGCATGGGACACCTACCAATGAGCAGTTTCTCTTGGTGTTATGCCAGTCGTTTGGTCCCCATCTCTTTCTCATTACATATGTGCCAGCAGTGGTCAGCTGACAGAGAGGATGGGTAGGAAGCAAGTGGACTTACAATGCCCAGGGTGAGGCAAGGGTAATGTCATGGCTGTGGCTGCTGGCACTGAAGATAAGTGGTAAGGAGAGCATCAGCCAGATTTGAAGCATTGAACCAGTATCATCTCATGATTCAATCAGTAGAGACTTTGATGAAGGCCCCTGAGCTGAGGCTCCTAGGAGGAGAAAGAAGTTGTCCTCCATAAATACAAAGAGGTGAAAAGGGATCTGCCACTTGCAGGACAGAATGGTGCAGCTACCAATTAGTCCAGCAATTCCTTGGAGGAAAAAAAAAATCCTCAAACTTGGAGATTTACAGAGTAGATGTACAAGTATTTAAAAGGCTTAGGCAAGACTAGCTTTGTCCTGTGGAAATACAAATGTCTTTAGCATGGGAACCCTCATCCTGCAGTATGTGTATGGCTTTGCATAATGAGAGGCCTCGTCAACTAACTTGGACAGAAGCTCTAAAGGGCTGCTTGGTTGTAGGAAGACATTATTCAGAGAGCCAAAGAACCAAGACATTTGCATGAAAACTCAGGGCAGCAGATGTGTCACCGAAGAGCTGGGAATACCTGGCTTTTCTTTCTTATGGGAACATATTTTTCTATGTAAAACAGCAGGGTAAAAAGTAAAAGGTGGAGAAGAGCTGAGCTCAGTGTCTGTAAGCTGCAGTTCTGCTCTGAATGGGGCTGAGGGTCCAGGACCCTGTGTGTCCTGTGCACTGTGGACAGGGGTTCCTCTTGCGGTTGATGGAAGATGACAGGTGTTAACCTTGGAGCAGGCAGAGCTTGGCGCAGAAGGCTAGACTTCTTTGGGATTCATGGAGAAGCAAAAGAGTTAATATTCCTCTGCTGGCCTCCCAGGTGTGGAATGGGAACTGCATCTTTCAGAGAAGCACTCTGTGCCCAGCTGGACGTGAACCTTCTGTTGACATAAATGTAGTTTCCATCCTAGAGCTTACTTTATATCTAATTAGTGTCAAATGGTAAATCATCTCCAATAGCTTGATGTGTATGCCCAACCTCAGCTCTGGGACCACAGTGCTAAACTCTGCAGACCTGCAAGAAAGCCAGAGTCAGTAAAGAGGAGGGTTTTCTCTTGATTTACAGGGCCTGTGACCCATAAGTCAGCACCTATTTAATTCTATTTTATTTCTGTCTTCTGTAGATCAGTTTAAATGGGAGAAGCAACTGTGTACTGAAAGTGAGTTCATGAAAGGCTCTTGTCCTGTGTATGTGTGAACAGGATAGCTTTTTGCTTTGATTTGGATTTGTTCATGTTGTTACACATAAACAGCAGCTATTAATGAGGAGCCAGCTGTAAAACTCCTGGGATGCCCTGTGCGCCAGTCCTGTCACACACAAAATTTGTCCAAAGTCTCTGTTATTAGAAGTTGCAGACAGTATGGACACATCAACAACTGCTGGTTGCTCGGATATCAGATTAGGCTTGAAAACCTTCTCTCCAAGCTGTACATAAATGTTTGTGTGACAGTGTGTCAGAGATATCTTTTGGGCTAGAGACGTGTGCTGGGAGATGGCAGTAAACCCTATCTCTGACTCAGTTCACCTAGAAGGAGTGAAGCCAATCCTTCTCCTTTTGGGTTGGGAAGACTAACAATGAGCCTGCTCTCTTGAATCAGGAAAGGCAGTGCTCCAGTTCCCCCTCTTTTCAAGTGGTCTAATCCTTCAGTGAGCAGGGGTGTGAGCTGTTCCACTGCAGCCGAAGCAGGGATGGTTTTGCATACAGTCAGTTTTGCATACAGAGGATCAGATTGCACAAAGCCCTGCTACAAAATACCCTCAAGAAAATCTGTATGAAGCTGTGAGTTGGAATGGGGGAGGATGCTGATTTAGAGAAGAAATCAGAGGTTTGTTTCCCAGTACACACTAGATGTCACTGCTGGAGGAAGAATTGGAGCATACCTTGAAGCCTTCTGAGTTTAGTGTTCTAAAGAGGAGGCCACCTCTCCTAAAAATGCCTTGCTGGGTTGCTAGAGAGTAGTGAAGGAAGGGTTACAGAAATGCTGTGTCCAGTAAGTGTTTATGTCTGGCACTTGTGCAGTAAAGGTTTGAAAGCTTTGGTGCACAAGCTTGTCTGTGGAAGGGGAAGCAGTGGAGCTGTGTGGTGCCTGTCTCAGCAGGATTTGAGCCTTTGGTCACACTGCGGCTTGGACACCTGCAACTTCATCCCTTACCCCTTCAAGGGGTTTTGGCAGTTGTGCTTAAGGCCAAATGTGATCTGATGCTGCTGTAACCTGAGATTAAACTGGAAAACAAAGATGTGAGAAAGAAAAGAGGGAAGCTTCTTTGTCATCTCCTCTCCTTGGCGGTGGATGTGAATAAAGTCAAGTCCTTGCCTACAGCCTGAGCTGTGCTGTAGGTATGCCTGGCTCTGTACCTTGCTGACCTTTGTGTTGCTTTGTTGATGTGGCTTCCCAGCTTGACCATCAGTCTACCTCTTCAGCATAGAGCTGTCTGGGGATCACTAGACTGTAAGCATTACCTTGGGTAATGTCACTGGACATGCTCTACTCTCTGTGTTCAGGCACTGTGGTACTGCACCCTGGTTGGTGAGGATAGTGCCCTGTCTTGCTATGACCCTGGGGTCCCAGCTCTCTTTCTTTCAAGGAACAGCCCCTGGCACAGCCTGTAGTCACCGTGAGAGCCCATAGGAGTGAGTCTTTAATAATGCTTTTCATCCTCCTGACCCTACAGGATATGGTCAACAGAACTTTCTGACAGTCTTTGGCAAGTGAAGGAGGTTGAATGTAGATGGAGTAGGTGCAGATAAGCCCACAGGGAAGGAAATCTGGAGCCTGTTGTACCACTTGCATGTTGAATCAAAGAGGCATGCTGATCCTTGTCTGTAAGAACATCCTTATCATGCTGTTGCAGACCCTGGCCTCAAACTCCACTTCAACACAGTATGATGGGGAGTACTGGGAACAGAATGTCAAGCCATTGAGTCCAAGAACAAATAGATATGTCTTGAGGCACTTTTGGGGAGAGCAGGTTAAGCTGGTATTTCGGTAGCTTAAACTAAATATAGACTTTTCATTTGGTACATGAAGTTGTCCTACCTTTCTAGCTCTAGAGCTCCTCAGTCCTTGAAGAATGCTTTTCTTCAAGGCTCTGGTTTCATTCAGGAAATCAGAACAAAGGCCACCAGCACAGGACCTTAGTTACAACGGGGTCAGAAGAGGATGAATGCTGCCCCCAAATGCACTCTTCACCTACTGCCTGTCGGAAGGCAAGGTGTACAGTTCTCCCCTGGGGATTGGAGGGAGAGTACTGAACTACACAAGCGCCTACTGCATCCACATGGCAATATAGGCTGCCCTCATGGAAACCACAGTTCTCGCTTTCTGTATCAGCTGAATAGACTTCTGTTCACAATACATGTAAGTCTCCCTCTTAAAGAAATTAAACCAAACAAAAAAAATCCCATGAAAGCCCAGAATCTCCACAAGAATTTTCTGGCCATCCTACCATGTTCCCATTGCGACAGTGATGTTCCCTTAAAGATAATTCCTATACAACTTACAATAATCACATAAGAATAGGGGCTTTTAGAGAAATAACAGGGTGATTACAAAGCATGTTTTTGTGGTTAATTTGTATTCCATGTGGCATTTTTTTCCCCAGTCTTTTCCAAATGGGAGCTAGATATTTTCCTGGAACTACAGGAGAACTACAGGAGAACTACAGGAGCAGGGTCAGGACTGGGACCCTGCTGTATTGTGGTGCCTAAATAAGACTGCAAGACTATTTACTATGTCAGAAAGAAGTCTGATTAAATGACTGCCCAGGGAGAGAAAGTGCTAGAGGGCTTCTTAATAGGACAGGATGTTCCAGTGACTGGTATAAAGCCCTGAGGTCACTCAATGTTTTTTAAAAGGGTCTCAGGTGCTTTGATACTCTGAGGCAGCATGGGGGGAGAACAAAACAAAGTTCTCAGGAGGTTGAATAACTGACTCTTACTTGAAAACTTTTGACTATCAAGGTAGCATAAGGTACTTGGCAAATTTTAAATCAACATCCACTTAAAATAAGCCACTTCACAAAGCACTGATTTAGCAAACTCTAGCCCATCCAACTTGAAGTTACCCAGATTTCTAGAAGAGGAAGTTAGGAGAAGAAGGAGAAAGAGTGAGAGAAAAGAAAGGGACAGACAAAGTCACCACATGAATCCAGTGCCGTCTCAGCTGCTATAAGAGCCAAGATGGTGGCCTGTGACCACCTGTGGCCTGTGACCTGTGACATGCTGTGGCTTTTATCTGCTCTGGTCTCCTGGAGCCCTTCCCCTCCAGGCATTTCACAAATCAACCAAACAAGCACACCAGGCGTCCCTAGAGCTACATCTCTGGGTGAGCTGGGTGGGGGCAAGAGGCTGTCAGCAGACATAAGATAATCTGTGCAAACTTTGGTTTTTGACAGTTCTTGATTTTTCAAGGATATCTTCATACTGAGAACTCTTTCAGAGTGTCTTTTGTAAGCTATTGCACTGACACTGATAACCTGGAAACTATTTTCATTTTAGAAAAAAATCTACCTCATATTTCCACAGTAGACAGATGAGGTTTTCAGAGAGAACTTGTGTGAGCTGTCATTTAAAATTTCCCAGCCTTCAGTTGCTCTTAAAAAAAAAAATAAAATACCATAATATTTTAGGAATGGTGTATTAAAAGAACACAGTGTTGGAAGCTGGCATTATTAATCGGGAAATGGTCTGGGATGTACTGTGTGGGAGCATACCTCTGCTTGGCTCACATTACTGGTTATTACTGGTTACAGCACAGTGTCCGCAAGCAGAAATGGAGTGATAAAAGGTGCAAGAGTCCTTCTACACCAGGACAATTGATTTTGCCTCCCAAAGTGGAAGGACATACATAACCCTGGACATACTTTTGGGCCTGATAACCTTATCCACCCTTCAAGGATGTCCCACATGAATTACACTCCCAGTCCTTGACTTTTTCCTCTGTGACTTGGGTGGTGTGGGTGGAGCTGTGAGGAGGTGTAGAGCATGGACAGTGGGATGGAACCCTTCTCTTTGGGAAGATTTAGAGCACCTGAATGATGCCTTGAAAAGTACATCTGGAATGACACTGTTGAATGATATTGAAAGGCAAAGGGTAATTTTTATTTCAGCCTTGTTAATAAGCAGTGTCTTCAACAAAATTCGTGACCTTCCCATTCTCTTCCATTGTATAGTCACTGATGGAATGGTCTCCTACTGATGTAGTTTCCTTCAAACTGAGCATGGCCCTGTGAACACTATTGTTGTAATTTTCCCATCCCTTTTGCAGTTTTCTTTCTCATACTTTGATCTGTCCACATTGAGAGAACTAAACCTTCAAAACTCACTCTGACCCACATGCACATGCAACACACAGTATCTATTTTTTTGGTAATCACACTGAGCAAACTTAAAGAGAAACGCTGTGTAATTTTCATCTCCATTTTCATCTCCATTTTATAGTCAGATCATTAAAATGAGAAAAGTAAAACACCTCAGAATAAAAATGACAGTCACAAAAGAAGGTCTTTAAGTATTAGCACCTTTAAAATTATTGTTTGATAAAATATCGTGTTGACTTTTGATTACAGGTACCTTTTACAAAGGTCAACTATTAGATCTCAATCTTTTACTGTATATTACCAGGAAGATAAAACACAGTTATTGCTAGTGTAATTTGGCTTCTATACCCTTAGTAAAAATGTCTATTCCTTGGTTGTCAAATGCTATCAAAAGGGATATGATTTTATTTACTAGTCAATAAAGTCCCTTCCCATTTTCATGGTAATAGACCTAAAAGAAGTTATTTTTACTCACTAGGACCTCTTAAAATGCCAGTGTTAAGGTACATATTTAGGCTACTGAAATTCATAGAGCTGTTTTTTTGCAAATCGTGTCAATTCAGCCCCCACCTCTCCGCTCCCTGGTAGTGGTTTCTGCAGAGGGACAAGCAGGATCTTGCAAGTCCTATGTGCTGAGCTGTCTGGGATTGTCACTTGTCCCATGACAAAGAATGGGGACAGCACTACCAGTGGGACTCTGTGTGTCTGTCCATGCACAATGTTCTATGTATAGTCTCTGCTGCAGGAAGGAATGCTTCTGGTAGGGTCCTTCCTTTTATTGCTGCCTCTGGCTGTGCCCAGAAAGCCATAAAGTATGAAATGTGAGAAATAGCCCTATGTTGCTAATAAACACTTACACCTGCTTTTCAAGAGGAATGCTTAATCAAAGGAATGACAATACAAAATCTCTTCCAGCTGTCTTGGGTCATAAATGAGCATTTTAGCAAGGGTAAAGTGGGGCACACAGAGAATTACTATGGTTTCCAGTGGCTGAGAAACTGGCTGTAATGATGGTTCTTAGATAACTCCATCTCATTAGTAAGGTAGGTCTAAAAAGACACTTATTTCCTGGAACAGAATAGGGCCACAACCCCAGTGATGTTACTGATGATAAAATGATAAATCTGGACCTCTTCTGGTGCTTAGTTTTAAAGCATTGCCCTGACCATCCTGACAGAAGAGAGAGCAGAAGTGCCTCCAGAGTCATGCCTTTCCTGTAGCTTGTTCTTGAAGGGTGCCTACCTTTCTCTCCCTGGAGGGAGCATAGAAGTAGAAACCAACCTGCTGACTCTAACCTTGAGCACCTCCAGCTTTCACATTGCCTTTGGAAGTCCAGCTGGTGAGGTGTCAGTGACACAGAGATATTAATTTATACATTAATGGTGTAAACCATGTGCTAGGATGCATGGAGACCACACCTCAGAAACTTGTGGAAGAGGATGAATAGGAGTTGTTCAGACCTGAGATGAGCATGGAGACATAGAGAGAGAGGATGCAGACCTTCAGTTCAGCAAGCAACTGTGGGCCATTGTTCTGCACTAATTTATCTGGAAAACTTGTTGGGGGTGTTTCAGTTCATGAGGATGCTGCTCTGTTTGGGCAGTCAAGAAGGAACACTGCTTTGCCAGAGCCTTGGACTGCATGCAGCTGGATGAACATCAGCATTAGGGAAGAAGAAACTGCTGCCATTAGCAACTACATGGTTTTGCACCTGTAGATGACAAACTTGCTGCTTCTGACAGCAGTGACCATGCCGATACATTGCTGGCAAGTTAAACACAGCAGATTTAGCACTGGGGACACATGCTGTTTCACAGAGAAGGGCATCTTTACATTCCAGGAGAATGGTAGCATGCTTGCATGAGTCTGTGTGGGGCTTTACTCAGTTTTTGGGGGGACTTTCCTGCATGAGCAAATCCCAAGGTTTCATTTGCGCTGTTAGCAACTCAGATGCTATTGGAAGTGCAGAAGCAGAAGTGGGTATTAACACTGTGCCTGCAGCAAGCTGTGGAAAGAGGAAATGGCCATGAATAAAAACATCAGCATCTGGCCCAAAGAGACTTCCATGTAGCCAAGCAGGTTGACAACAGTGAAGTCCAGGGGGGACAGCAGTAGTTAGTTTGACTCATTGGTTATGGCAGGCAGCTGATCTAAATTCATTTGCAGTGCAAAGCCCTGGGCAAAGGAAGTGTGAGGCCTGTGAATGTTTGCTAGAAAAATAAACAGCATCATTTAGAGTTAAGAAAGTGCATGGGGTGTGCTGAGTTTGGGGCTGTTGGCACTGAGAGCAATTTGCGGAACAGGGAGGACCTTCTGCCTCCAGGTCCTCAAACTGTGACACGGATAGTGACAACTGCTCTAGGTCTACTCCCTGAAATGGTTCATCTTGCTGTGCAAGGAGGTCTTGATTCTGCAATGGGCTCTGGACAGGGACCGCAGCGTACCTATATGAGGCAACTTACAGGATTGGGATTCTACCCTGAGTTTAATCCTAAAGCATGTATCTAGTTTGGTGATTTGCCTTTACATACTGTTTGTGCCTGAGGAGAAAACATTCCCTGTCAGGGCAAAATTTTCCTTGAGCCCATTCTGCAGTGACACTGAACACTTTGCACTGGCCATGGTGTTAGAGTCTGCTTTTTTCTTTAATGATTCTGTGCATACTCCAAAGAGAAGAAGCCAAAGCATGGGTTGGAAATCTTGTTGCAGAGGAGTAGCTGTATTTCATAGTGAAATCTGAATCAGTCAGTCCCTGTGGCAATAGAAAGAACTCTCTTATAGTCTGTATTTGGGCTGATAGCAGCTTTTGGAAAAGACCTTGTTGATTTGTTTTCTATGAACTACGGCTAAGAACAAAGCCTGTTTAATAGGAAGCTCTGGGTAACTGGAACTTTCAAGGAGGAAGTTGATTTTAAATGTGCAGAGCCACTCTTGCCCAGGAGAGACCCCAGATGGTCCCAGTGCATGCAACCACCATGTACTGTCACTTCAGTAGATAGAGAAAGTTTGGTACCTGGTGAATATGCCCTAAGATAAAGTCATGTGTATACCTCAAAGGGGGAGAGGCCAACTCACCTCTCCTTTTCTTAGTAACCTTTCTGTGAAATGGCAATCTTCTCCTCCAGGCTTCAGCCCAGCAGCCTATGCAAGATCAGGCTGGTAAAGAGATAAGATATTTCCATGCAGTCTGTCCTTTACTGGATTTTGTCTGTGTCAGAGCCTGAAGATCTAGATTCCCTCATTGCTGGCAGTTGTGCAGGGCATGGGCAGTCTCATACTTGGTGCTGCTGCAGTTCCTGTCCATTGCAATAATGTTGTGTTTGCCCTCTGAAGTGGCAAACAGTTCCTGACCCAGGGTCTTAGGTTCCCAAAATACCATGACAAACACAGCTTCTGTGTTTTTTTGCAGCCTTTTTCACAGGCCATCTGGTAAGCCTGGCAGTTGGTTTGCCCGTGGGTGGAGAGCAGACATTCAGCAGACTTCACTTTAAAGGTGACTTGCAAAAATCACGCACTGCAACAAAGGGTAATGAGAGCATCTGCTAGTGAATATTTGGCTTGGAAAAATAAAACAAACAAAGCAACAACAGAAAGAACAATAAATCCAAAAGAAGAAAGGACCTGATCTGGACTTCAAAGAGTTCTTTGTTTTTGGATTCTGTTGCAAAGCACGAATGAACTCCTTACTACCGAGATAGACTGCAAATGGGTGACAGATTGCTAAGCAAACAGCAGAGAATTCATATGGCACTGAACTAAGCCATCTACCATTATTTTGTCCATTGCTAAGAGGAGACTAGGACAGCCCAAATGCCAGGCCCTGCAAAGGGCATGCCTGCAGAGAGTTACATCCCTTTTGTAGCTTCCTGACTGTGATTGCTTAGCAAGAGGGAGAGGTGGCAACAATTTATGTCATTGACTGGAAACCTGGGATCCATGTGCCCAGCACCTCCTCCTGTCATCGGTGGATGAATTTCAAGCAGTTCAAGTTGATGGATGTGGGAAACAGCAGGCTGTACTATGAGGTTGGAAAAAGCAAGACAGGCTGCTGGAGATGTGGATGAAATGAGGTTTATTGTGAAGAAACAGATTTAGTTTCAGTGTTGGGACTTTTGCTCACCTCAAGCATGTCTCTGCTGTTCATGTTCCCAATGGTCTGATGTCAAGGTAGCTTTGCTGGAGGATTGTGCTTGCTGACCCATGGATACACAGGGCTGTGAAGCTGGGGATGTCCTGGGATGGTTATTACTTTTGGGAATGAGGGCAGGAGGGAGAGAAATGATTTTTTGTGTGACATAGGCACCTGATGCCCAGCAGGTTGAGAGCCACCACTTTTTTTTCTTTGCTCAACCTGTCTGCCACGACTTCTTGAATCCCAGATTGCACAGCATCTTGTACCAGCCCCTGGGATGGGGGACTCCAGCCAAAATTATGCTACTAGTCAGAAAGAATGTGCTGCAGGGTAAAAGTGGAGTGTCCTGTGAATAACAAGCTGTACCATGCTCTGTCACTAGTTTTGATATTGTGAACTCTGCTCCTTGTGGCCCACAAAGTAATAAATTAAACAGTGCAAGTCAACAGTTCCAGGCACTTGCCCATCACTGTTACTATTAAATTTTTAACATTTGCTATCTGTTTTTTTGGCCAAGGCCAACCTAATACTTAATTCTCAGTCATGAGCCTGGTAGATGAAAAAAAGGTGGAAGAAGATTATTATGGGTCTCATGGAAAGAGCAAACCTGTGATGGAACACTTCAGGATGCTTGTGGGATTGTGTAAAGCTTTTTATTTTATGTTTAAAGGAATTGTAGGAATGTCCAAAACATCATGGTATGTTTAAGGGAAGGGCCAGAGACAGGGAAAGGAGATATCAAAGTGAATTGGGAGAATGGGTAGGAGAGGGGATAAAAGTGTTTAACTGCAAGTGAGTACTGATGAATGTGCTTTTCTGTCTGAGCCCTATGTCTGCATTTTGGCCTGTCCTGTGCTCATATTAAACATGCCTTATAGTTTGTTTGTTCTCTCTCTGTCTTAGTGCATGTGAATATATGTATGTTTCAGTGGCGAACTTCAGACTCAACTAGTTGGTGATTAGTAAGTGAAACACATATCTGCATATGGAATCTGGATGGAGTAAGTGTCTGGGAGTGGAGGTTTCTGCTGATGCATCTGTTGCCTGTAGAAGAGGAAGATGAGGAATGGTGTATGTCAAATGGTGACCTTTAGTCCTGATCAACCGGTGCAGAAGAGCACAATAGGTGAGGCTGCTCATGGTGTTCATGTGAGTACTGCTGGTGGTTTTGTGGGGGCCAGTAAAGGCACTTTTCTTTGTTTGTGTGTGTTGTTCTGTGTGGCCACTTGCTTGTGTTCTGCCCCTCTGACATATAGGCTTTGCTTTGTGGAGGCACCCACAAACTAGGAAAGTGAAAAATAGGCTGATGAGGATAAATTCCTTAGGTCTTCAAGCACACTGGATTCAACTTCTCCTAACATGATGCTTTCTAGAACTGTCTTTAGAAAATACTGTTCCTCACCATCAGAATACATTTCAGCCTTGTACCATAATGACTTTCATGGAAGATTTGTTACAAGAATAGCAGATTTCTGCAGAATAGGAAGTTCCAAGTTGGAGTCAGCATCTTGCCGTTGTTATGGGACAAACTAACAAGAATTATCTGTGTATCCAGATGGACCATTTCTTTCCAGTTAAAACTTTGAATGTGACAAGTTAGCTACAAAAACCAGAAAGCCTTCATCCAAAATTCTTGGGAAGTGCAGTATAGCACCTGTTATGGTGAGACTGAAATGGTTAATAATTTACACATTGTAGGAATGCCAGGGGACTTTTGCAGGCTGGGAAGAGGCAACTGTTCACCCAGCAGGGCCCATCCCCCCGCCAGTGCTTCTGAAGGGTCGAGTCCTGAAAAGGTGGGAATAGCCATGTTTGCCATGCCCTTCACGTGAACTCAGCGCATCTAGCCTGGGCTGTCGGAGATGTTGTGGCATGGCCCATCAAAGCCCATCCCCTCACCAATCCTGAAAGGCAGGAAAAACCCTTTTACCCTGCTCCTCACAGGAACTCTGCACATGCCCAGGAGATGTTGGAGGCTTGTGGCATGGCCCATGACACTATTCCATGATAAAACTCCCCACCCCGGGGAGGTACAGGGTGTTCTGGAAGTATATAATAACTCATAACTTCTTTGAGTGTGTGGCTTCTCTCCCCCACCCCCAGCAGATCAAGACATCGCTTCCATGGCTGGATCTAGTGGGCGGTGACTATATACATTTTTCCACCCTTATCCTTTCTTTCCCTTATTCTTTCTTACCCTTATCCTGTCTTTTCCTTTCTCTCCCTTATGCATTTTCCCTAAAGGTGATATATGTTTTTCCACCCTTATTCTTTCTTTCCCTTACTCTCCCCTATGCATTTTCCTATAGATCCCTCTCCTGAAACAATTTGGCACCATATTAAAAACAGCATCCAGCAGTCCTCTGAAGAATCCTTATGGTTCTCCTTCAAGAAGAACAAGGACTGGTTTGATGAAAACAATCAAGAGATCCAGGATTTGTTGAGGAAGAAGAGAACTGTCCACCAAGCACACCTTGCACTGCCTTCCTGTCATGTAAGAAAAGCAGCCTTTCGTCTTGCATGCAGCAAGGTCCAACAGAAACTCCGTGACATCCAGAACAAGTGGCGGATCGATCTAGCAGAAAAAACTCAATTATGTGCAGATTCGGGTGATCACAGAGGATTCTATGAGGCCTTGAAAACAGCATATGGGCCTACATAGCAGGTCCAAAGCCCTCTACTCAGCGCAGATGGTCAAATGCTTCTGACAGATAAAACCTCCATTCTGAATTGTTGGTCTGAACACTTTCAGACTCTTTTCAGTACTAGCTGTGTAGTTTGAGACTCAGCAATTCAGTCCATCTCACAACAACCAGTGAAGAATGAATTGGATATCGCCCCCACTTTGGGAGAAACCCTCAAGGCCATACAGCAGGTGAAAATCGGCAAGGCAGTCAGGGTTGATGGAATTCCACCTAAAATCTGGAAACATGGGGGCCATGCACTCCATGCTAAATTTCACGAGTTTGTGGTGCGCTGTTGGGAACTAGGTGAACTACCCTCAGACCTTCGCGATGCAGTCATCATCACTTTGTACAAGAAGAAAGGAGTTAAATCAGACTGTTCAAATTACCGTGGTATTACTCTGCTCTCCGTTGCTGGCAAACTCCTGGTAAGAATACTTTTGAACAGACTAATACCCGCTATAGCAGAAGGAATTCTACCTGAAAGACAATGTGGTTTCAGAGCCAACAGGAGTACCACAGACATGGTATTTGTTCTCAGACAACTGCAAGAGAAGTGTAGGGAACAGAATAAAGGTTTCTATGTAACCTTTGTTGATCTCACCAAGGCTTTCGATACTGTGAGCAGAAAAGGTCTATGGAAGATTTTGGAACGTCTAGGATGTCCCCCCAAGTTCCTTAAAATGATCATCTCACTCCATGAGGATCAGCGCGGCCAAGTCAGATATGGTGATGCACTTTCTGAGCCCTTTCTAATTACCAGTGGTGTGAAACAAGGCTGTGTTCTCGCTCCAACCCTATTCACAGTCTTTTTCAGCATGATGCTCCAAAGGGCCACTGCAGACCTCAATGATCAGGACGGTATCTACATTCGATATTGTACTGATGGAAGCCTATTCAACCTAAGGCGACTGAAGGCCCACACCAAGACCTTAAACCATCTTGTCCGGGAGCTGCTTTATGCTGATGACGCCGCCCTTGTCGCCCACACAGAAGCAGCTCTGCAGCGTTTAACATCCTGCTTTGCAGACGTTGCTGAGCTCTTTGGGCTGGAAGTCAGCTTAAAGAAAACAGAAATTCTCTATCAACCTGCACCTCAGGAAGTCTTCCGTCATCCCCATATCACCATTGGCCAATCAGAGCTCAAATCAGTCAAGCAGTTTAATTACCTAGGTAGCCTCCTCTCCTGGGATGGTAAGATTGACAGAGAGATAGACAACAGGTTAGCAAAGGCATATAGTGCTTTCGGAAAACTCCATAAGGAGTTTGGCGTAATAAACACTTGAAGAAAAGTACAAAGATCAATGTTTACAAAACCATTGTGCTGTCTACTCTCTTATATGGATCCGAATCATGGGTCATCTACTGCCACCACCTGCAACTCTTAGAACGCTTCCATCAACGCTGTCTCTGTACAATCCTAAACATCCACTGGTCAGATTATGTGACTAACACGTCAGTTCTAGAACAAGCAGCAGTCACAAGTATTGAGGTCATGTTGCTGAGAACACAGCTGTGTTGGGCAGGGCACGTCTCAAGGATGAAGGACCACTGCCTCCCTAAGATCATGCTTTATGGTGAACTTGCCACAGGCTGCTGCAAGAAAGAAACCCTGAAGAAAAGATACAAGGACTCCCTGAAACAACATCTCAGCCTTGGCCATATTGATCAGCATAACTGGTCTACTCTGACCTCCAATCGGGAGGCCTGGAGACACACTATCTATAACGCTGCTTCTTCCTTCGAGAACGCACGCAGGATCACTCTTGAGGAGAAAAGACAATGCAGAAAGAATCGTGTCTTGCACGATACCACCTAAGGAGTCTTTCTGCTGTGCCTTTTGCAACCGGACGTGTCTATCTCATATTGGCCTTTTTAGCCACCAGCGTGCTTGTAACAAATGTGGATAGAGCCTTTCCCAAATCTTCGTTCGCGAAGCCTAGCCATGATGATCTTTATGCCATATTGCTGTAGATGATAGATATAATGGTAACATCCAAAATGGCAACATACCTGTTTACCTTTGACAAAAATTGTTCTAAAATAAACCCTACATATATATGTTTTCAAACACCGATTATTCAGTGTTATTATTTCACTCTAATCCACCTCAAGGGATTTATTAATAAGAACCTGGGTTACCCTCCCCTTTCTGGGGCAGGTCGCAACAGCACTGTATCTTCCCAACTCGTAAATGCATGCTCATATTCATGTTCTGTGCATGCTTTATAGCTGGTGTTTGATGCTGCACGTCTCAGGAAGGCAATGCTTTGCATTACCAACAGTAAAATAAGTGACCCAGATATGTTCTTTCTTGTAATATAATTGTAAATGGATTTTGCTTTTAAAACACTATGACATTGGTTTCCTACAAAGTGACAGTCTTGTCTCATTACTTTGATTCTTTTGTTGTCTGATGGATTTTAATAGCAAAGATCTGAAATTTGATGATTAACCTCCACCCCCAAAAGAAAAAAAGAAGTTCAGAGCTGTGTCACAGCAGCAGCAGCTTCAAAAAGAAGCAGTGGGAAGAAATTCACACTATTGGTAGTTTGATGGCAGGGAGTCTCAAACAAAAGAAAAACTTTGAAGAACGATAGATATGGGAGAGAAATATTTGATGGGAGAGGCTTTATCATCAAACAGGCAGGTGCAATGTTCCTATCAAGAAAGAACAGAACTATCTATATGTCCAAATATCTTTTGCTCTGACTTATCCCCTACCTGTGTCTTGGTATTACTTCCCTGAAAGCATTCTTTCTCATATTTGTGTCTTCAATGATTTTATGTGCCACAGAGTTAGATTTCCTCGGATGTATTTGGCTTATGAACTTAACAGATGCTGCAACAGAATTCCAAGATGGAGTACAAGCCCCATGGGAGAAACAAGATGTGAATATAGCACGTGTACAGAACATTCCAGAGGAATATTAGAAGGAGGAAGAAAAGCCTTTCCAGTGGACAGAGATAGTGGGGTGAGGTTAGCCCAGGGTGTTTTAAGTTTCCTTTATTACCCTAGCTATCTGGGATCTCTGGACCCACCTCCCTAAAACTGGCAGGTAGGAAAACAAATTATCACTGTAAGTCTTTCAGGATGCAAGCTGTACTGTTCCATCAAAGTGTTGACTGCTACTATAACAAGCCACATTAGCCCCAGATTGATCCTCCCATTCACAGCTTGAAAGATCAGTGCCATTTGCAGCATTGAAGATCTATCCTCTCTGGGGTTCCTGCTCACTGATTGGGCCTATCACAGCCTACAAATACTCTGTATTGCCCGTAAAGCCAAGTCTTAATCCACTTGAGAAATGCTTCATGTGGCTGGTGGCTGGTGGCTGGTGAGTCAACACTGAACTGGCGTCACCAGTTCTCCAATGAGCCTACGTGTAAGACCCTTCGAATCAGGCAGTGATGATGATGGGGGATAGAAGGGTGCAGCTTTGCTGAGGAGGAGGTGCAGACAAGAGAGAGAAAATCATGACCTGCTGCATGGTTGGGCTCTCTGGGAAAGCTCAGAGCATCAGGAACTGAGGGCTCAACACTGCAGTCCGAACTGTCTGAATACTTTACAAGGGCATCTCCCATGAGGGTTCTGGGCTCACACCAAATGCTATTGAAGTATTTTGCTTAACTGGGTCCCAGAATAAGAAAGGTTATGTGCAGGAGAACAGGAGTGTATTGAAAATTTATAGTTAAATGAAAAACCAGCATAAAGAGTTTTGTCTAACTGGTTTCTGAGACCCAGAAAACCACAAAATGCCCTTAGGCTGTGCTTGCCTTTATTTAAGTGGGAAATATTTTGGGGTCCCTGGAAGAGAGCAAGCTCATTTGAAAGCAAATGAAAAATGTGAGGCCTGAAGAAGTGCCCTTAACTTAAGGTTGGAGGAGACCCAAAATTGGTGCAAAGGCTATTGTGAGGCATACTGGAGCAATCTTGGTCCCATGCACTGAGTGAGTCATCTGGGGCTACTTTACCGCAGTGCTTTTTCAGGTAGACTCCCCCCAGCTTCTGCTCCCCTCACCCTGTGACTTGGCTCAGAGGAGGCAAAAGGTGACAGCTTTTGTTAATTTTGAAGACATTTAGAACAGATCTGGACAAAAGGCTAATTGTGAAAGAAAGGTGAAGGACTTAGGCTGGAACTGTAAGCATCCAGTCAAAAATGGGGTGAATCAGGGAATAGCAACAGCAGTTGAATCTTTTACAGTTTCTTGCTGAGACTGTATACTAACAGGCCAGCATAAAGTCTGTGTTCCTGTACCAGTGATGACCAGATTCATATATACTGGGTTCCTTCGGGTTTTACAACTGGAGACTGCAGCTGGATCCGCGGAACTAAAAGTGAAAGATGTTATTACCCTCTTTCAAGCTGTTTTCAGAAAACAGACTGATGTTCTTAGCTGATCTTCATGCTTTTAAGATCCTGTGTCTGACCATCTGTCTCCAATTAGTCCCTTCAGCACTGCAAACTTCTCTCTTTGAAGTTCTCACACTTCTTTTTTTGCTACATTAATAATGAAAGGAACCTCAAAGCACTCTCAAATTGTCATTCTCCTTACTTGAAACAGGATAACTTCACCCTTCTGTGAAGAGGTGGGACAACAGAAATGAGGTGAATCTTTTCCCTGGACTTCTCTTAATAACCACTTTTTTTTTTTTTCTCTCTAAGCTGTACAAATTGGCTAAGACTGTCATGCCAGAGGCCCTAGGCAAGGCACAGAATAAGGATTCAGGAGATCTGGGTTCACTCTCAGCTCTGTAGAAATGTCTATTCCCCGTTCACCACATGTGAGAGGCTGGATTCATATCTCACTAGATTGTTTAATTATTGTGTTGGGTCAACCATCTTGTCTGTGTGTGTCGGGGGCACGGCCATGGTTGGGCCTGCAGCCTCATTGTAGTGTTGGGAGAACATGGTCCACAGCCCACACTGCTGAGTCCATGCAGGGTACATGGCAGTATCAGGAGCCATGTGGCTGAGCTGTCAATCAAAAAGGCTGGCCATGTAGCCCATCCACACCACACCTCTGGAGCGTCTGACTGGCTATGGCACCCCTCATGTCGGCTGGGAGGGCATTGAGTGGTCAGTCAATCAGATGTCCTGCCTGGGAGGGGTGACCACAGTAGCCAAACCATACAAATATAGGCACAGAGGGGCTCCATCTGTGCATGTCTTCTCTGCAGACATCTGCCACCATGTAATCTCTTGGTGGAACTATTTTTCTTTCTTTCTTTCTTCTTTCTTTCTTTCCTCTTTCCCTAATCTCTTGTGGGTAACTTAGAACTGACAGGTCTTATTTCACTTATTTGTGGGTTGTTGTGTACTGAGTGTTTTGTGGAATGCTTCTCCTTGGTTGGTTGTTACTCCTGTAAACCCTTTTGCCGAAATGCCCATTTTCTCTCTAAATTAAAAGAAGTTCTCTTGGGAAGTGCTTGTAGTGAATCATAGACTCAAAGAATCAACCAGGTTAGAAAAGACCTCTGAGATCATCAAGTCAAACCCTTGATCCAACACCACTGTGGTTACTAGACCATGGCACTAAGTGCCACATCCAATCTCATTTTAAAAACCTCGAGGGACAGTGAATAAACCACCTCCCTGGGCAGCCCATTCCAATGTCTGATTATTGTCTTTGTAAAAAGTTTCTTGCTAATATCCAACCTAAACCTCCCCTGGCAGAGTTTAAGACCACTCCCTCTTGTCCTACTGCTGGTTGCCTGGGAGAAGAGACCAACGCCCAGGTCGGCTACAACCTCCTTTCAGGTAGTTGTAGAATGTGATGAGGTCTCCTCTGAGCTTCCTCTTCTCTAGGCTGAACCACCCCAGCTCCCTCAGCTTCTCCTCATAGGACTTGTGCTCGAGGCCCTTCACCAGCCTTGTTGCTCTTCTCTGGACCTGCTCCAGCACCTCAATATCTTTCCTGAACTGAGGGGCCCAGAACTGGACACAGCATTCAAGGTGTGGCCTCACCAGTGCTGAGTACAGGGGAAGAATCACTTCCCTGGCCCTGCTGGCTACACTGTTCCTGATACAGGCCAAGATGCCATTGGCCTTCTTGGCCACCTGGGCACACTGCTGGCTCATGTTCAGCTTCCTGGCAATCCAAACTCCCAGGTCCCTCTCTGTCTGGCTGCTCTCCAGCCACTCTGTGCCCATCCTGTAGCACTGCAGGGGGTTGTTGTGGCCAAAGTGGAGGACCCAGCACTTGGCCTTGTTAAACCTCATCCCACTGGAATCAGACCATCTCTCCAGCTTGTCCAGGTCCCTCTGCAGAGCCCTCCTGCCTTCCAGCAGATCAACACGCCCCCCTAACTTGGTGTCATCTGCAAATTTGCTAATGGTGGACTCAATCCCCTCATCTAAATCATCGATAAAGATATTAAACAGGACTGGGCCCAACACTGATCCCTGGAGGACACCACTAGTGACCGGCCGCCAACTGGATGCAGCACCGCTCACCACCACTCTCTGGGCCCGGCCATCCAGCCAGTTCCTAACCCAGCACAGGGTGCCCCTGTCCAAGCCGTGGCTGCCAACTTTTTCAGGAGAATGCTATGGGAGACGGTGTCAAAGGCTTTGCTGAAGTCCAGGTAGACACATCCACAGCCTTCCCCTCATCCACCAGGCGGGTCACCTGATCATAAAAGGAGATCAGGTTGGTCAGACAGGACCTGCCCTTCCTAAACCCGTGCTGGCTGAGTCTGATCCCTTGTCCATCCTGTAGCTGTTATGTGATCTGCTCCATAACCTTGCCAGGCACTGAGGTCAGGCTGACAGGCCTGTAGTTTCCTGGGTCCTCCTTGCAGCCCTTTTTGTGGATGGGCGTGACATTTGCCAACTTCCAATCATCTGGGACCTCCCCAGTGAGCCAGGACTGTTGGTAAATGATGGAGAGCAGCTTGGTGAGCTCTTCTGCCAGCTCCCAATCACCCTTGGGCAGATCCCACCTGGTCCAATAGACTTGTGAGGATCCAAGTGGCTCAGAAGGTCACTAACTGTTTCCTCCTGGATTACAGGGGGGCTATTTGGCTTCCTGTCTCTGTCTACCAGTTCCAGAAGCCAGTTGTCCTGAGGACAACCTATCTTACTGTTGAAAACTGAGGCAAAGAAGGTGTTAAGTACCTCAGCCTTTTCCTCATCTTTGGTGACTATGTTCTCCCTCATGTCCAACAAAGAATGGAGGTTTTTCTTGCCCCTCCTTTTGCTATTGATGTATTTGTAGAAGCACTTCTTGTTATCCCTAACAGAAGTGGCTAGATTGAGTTCAAATTGTGCCTTTGTCTCTCTAATTTTCTTTCTACATGACCTAACTATATTCCTAAACTCTTCATGAGTAACCAGCCCTTTTTTCCATAGTTGGTAAGCTCTCTTTTTTCCCCTAATTTCCTTCAAAATCTCTCTGTTCAGACAGGCTGGCCGTCTTCCCTGCCGGCTTGCCTTTTGGCACACTGAGACAGCCTGCTCCTGTGCTTTCAAGACTTCCTTCTTGAAGCACGTCCATCCCTCCTGGACCTCTTTGTTTTCAAGGGCTGTTTCCCAAGGTACCCTTTGAATCAGACTTCTGAATAGGCTGAAATCTGCCCTGTGGAAGTCCAGGGTTTATTGATGGCCCTCTTTGCGTCCCTGAGTACTGAAAACTATATAATTTCATGGTCACTGTGCCCCAGATGGCCTCTGACCACCACATCTCCCACCAGCCCCTCTCTGTTTGAGAACAGCAGGTCTAGCAGGCCCCACCCCTGGTAGGCTCATTTACCAACTGGAGCAGGAAATTATCCTCTATACACTCTAGGAATATCCTAGACTGCCTCTGCTCTGCTGTGTTGAGTTCCCAGCAGACATCGGCAGATTAAAGTCACCCAAAAGAACAAGGGCTGGCAATTTTGAGACATCCGCCAGCTGCTTAGAGAATAATTCATCACCTTCATCATCCTGGTTAGGTGGTCTGTAACAGACTCCCACCAGGATGTCAGCCTTGTTGGCCTTCCCCCTGAGTCTGATCCACAGGCATTCAACCTTATCTTTACTGACTTCAAGTTCTACAGAGTCAAGAGACTCTCTAACACATAGAGCCACACCTCCACCTCTCCTACCTTGCCTGTCCCTTCTGAAAAGCTTGAAGCCGCCCATGGCAGCACGGCAGTCATGCGAGTCATTCCACCACATTTCCGTGATGGTGACTACATCACAGCTTTCCTGCTGCACGATGGCTTCCAGCTCCTCTTGTTTGTTACCTGTACTGCGTGCATTTGTGTACATGTACTTCAGCTCAGCTGCTGATCTCACTTCTAACCCTGGCTTTCCACCCTTAGGCTCATCTCTGGAAAGCCTAGTTTCAACTCCTTCCCCCTTCAAACCTAGTTTAAAGCCCTCCTGATCAGCCCTGACAACTTATGGGTTATAGTCCTTTTGCCCTTGCTAGATAGATGAAGCCCATCTGACTCTGGCAGGCTAGGTACCATAGAATTTGCCCCCTGGTGAAAAAAACCAAAATTCTGCCAGTGGCACCAATTCTTTAGCCACCTATTGATAAGATGGGTTTTCCTACTCCTCTCCTCATTCATCCCTGCCACTGCAGGAACTGAGGCAAACACCACCTATGCTCCTGTCCCATTAACTAATTGACCCAGAGCCTTTTAATTAGCCTGATACCTCTTTCATTTATGTCATCACTGCCAGCTTGGACCACCAGCAGTGGATAATAATCAGAGGGTCAGATTAGCTCAGGGAGTCTTCTACTAATATCCCTCACCTGCGCTCGGGAAGGCAGCAGACTTCCCTGTGGGATGGATCTGGTCGGCATATAGGGCCTTCAGTTCCCCTCAGAAGGGAGTCGCCTACTACCACTACCCTTCTTTTTTTCTTTATAGCTGTGGTTGTAATCTGTCTAGTAGATGGGGTGCAACTGGGAGACCCTTCAGGCAGATCCTCTGGGTCCAGGGCCTCATACCTGTGTTCTCTTTATGTGATTCAAGGTATCAAAGATCTTAAAGGCATTGCAAAAGTTCGTGTGAGTGAAACTCTTGGAGTCTTAAATAAAAGTAAAATGTCTGGGCAAGCATGTGTCTTTAGACCCAGGGCTTTATGCCACATAACATCATCTGTATAATTACTTTCTTCTGCTTCTAGTGCTCTCAGGGCTTGAGCAAACGGAATTGAGCTCTGCACATTCTGCACCCCCTCCTGGCACTGTGACTGTTTTCAAGAGGGCTCCAGTAGGGTGCAGCTGCAACCTGAAATCATGCTGTTGGGAAAGAAACCTTGTTCTATTGGCTGAATTTCAGCTCAGGCTCTTTTGTTTGGCCCTTCTGTGAGCTGTGCTTTAGATAGGCTGATTCCTGTACCTTGATGATCCTGACCTGTCTGAGTTGACTTCACTTCCATGCTTGACCTTGAATTGCTCTCATGAATACAGAGGTGTCTGGTGATGACTGGTGTCCGTGGTTGCTCTCACTGGCTGTGGTCTGCTCTTCTCATTCATGTTCTGCGGAACTGTCTTTATTTAAGAAAGGGAAGCTCTTGTGGAAGAGGTCTTGTCTTTCTGACAGTGGCCAGAAGAAATGAGAAATACAAACAGTTGTTTTTCCTTGAAGGTCCTTCCCAGCCTCTGGTACTTGGGGGTAGGACCTGTTGAGCCTGAAGATACAGCTGTACCAGGCAGGCATTCATAAGTCTGTCTTCTCTAAGTGCAGTGAGGGCTGTAGACCTTAGTGTGCCAAAGAACTCCAAGCAGCTCCCCGCCTCTCATGGATTCAAAGGCCATCTGTCCATCTTCGTTAATTTTTCAGGGACAGATTCCCTGCCAATATACATGAAATTTCTACCATTTTGGGTGTGTTGGGCTAGCAGTTCAAACAGTCTAAATGGCAAGTATTGCATCACTTGGTGCATTGGTTTGCCACCGAACCCCAAATCTGAAAAGCTTTCCTTAAAATATCCACCTATAATAAGTTCCTGGATCTGAACTGGGAGGTGGCTGATTTTCTTCTTTTTGGTCTATTTTGTCCAAAAGACATTTGGTGGAAGATATTTACTTGGATGCCTCTGGATGCCTCTGAAGCAGAGCTGACTCCTCTGCTTCATTATTAATGAAGAGACTTTACTGTAACCTGCTTCATGCACAATGGGACATAATACATACTGTACATGTAGAAACCAAGCCTAAAATGACAAGAACAACCTTTAAATAACTCTTGTGTCCCATTAGCCAGATAATAACACCTGGTGGGTAAAAGATACAGTCACAGAAATCTCGCAGAAAACCCCTCAAAAATGACTTCTGAAAACCTCTAAAATTGTTGGCATGTGTGTTATTTGTGGAATTAATATACGGTATTTTTTCCACATGGCATAGTTGTTAAGAACAACATGTTCAGCCTCATCTTTGTGTTGTGTAGGAATACTCTCTGAGATTCTGATCAAATTAATTGAACCTGTACTGTCCTTTATCATTTGCAGAACTCCAAATGATATATGTATACCTGAATAGTTAATGAGTCCCCTAGACTCCCCTCTTTCAATAGGAACAGCTTTAAGTTTCTCCCTTTCTGAGCAGAGAGGAGTCAAAAAGGAGAAAAAGCCTGTGAACAATGGGAGAAAAGGAGGTTAAGGTTCACATTTGCTGTTTCTGGGGGGGAAGCTAAGTTTTGTTTTCTGTGTATGGCCTTTCTCCTATTGTCTAGGAATTTGTCCCAGTGGATCCAAGAATCACAAAAGACATCTCTGAAGACTGTCTGGTCTAAGTCCCAAACCGGTGTCATCCAGAACAGGTTGCTCAGGTCTTGACCCATTAGCTCTCAGCTGACTCATCCTCCACCTGAAAGCAAATGTTCATATATTCCTGCTTTTCTCTCCTATTGAAGGAAACTGCCCATTATAGAATCATGGAATTGTTTAGAATGGAAAAGACCTTTAAGAACACTGAGCCCAACTATTAACCATCTCTGGTCTTCTGGCCTATTCTGCCTAAAGAGCCATACCCATCCATCACAGCCCTCCAGGCACATGAGCCTGGAGGCATCATGTGAGGCACCATGTCCCCATGATCCAAAGGAGATCATAACCATGTAACTGCACACAGACTTCTAATTGCTCTTGTTTGTTCCCCATGCTGCATGAATCATTATTCAAGCACTTCAGAGAAGCATCCAACTTTCTCCATAATGCTGTCCTGTAGGAAAATCCTTAGCTGTGGGCATACTTTGGGGCTGAGCCCTCTTCAGCCTTGCACTGTTGAATATGAGGTCTTTCTTCTCCATGTCACAATGCTGTCAACCCACTACACCACTGCCTTACTTAGCTGGTCATTCCACCCTCCCCTAATCCTTCCTAACTTAAAGGTCTCCTCACCAGGTTACCAACTCATTGACAGAGATGCTTTTTTTCCACTTAGGTGAATTCAATCTCTGTCTAGCAGCCCATGATACTCAGAGAGGGTCTATGATTGTAAAATCCTGTTGTCACCTTGAGTTTTGCAGCAAGCTCTAGATTTACAGGATCATTCTGCTCTTCCCCAAATGTTCTCCCCCCTTCCCAATTCCCTTTTAGAGGCAATACTGAAGAGAATTCCATTTCAGCACCTGTGTCCTTGACTATCATCCCCATGTGGTATTACTTGATAGCTTCCAGGTCTCCAAAGGAGATGTTGTCTGTGCCCACATGTATATGTAGTGGGGATGTAAGATTTCTGGAACTGTTCCAGTCTTCAAACTATCCTCAGTGTCCTGGATCCCTGTAAATCCCTCTAAATCCTCCTAGGCAGCATCAGGCTGGCAGCTGGAAGCCTGCACAGTAGGGAGTATCCTATTGTTATTATTCACCATTCACTTCCTTCTGGCGCTACCATTTGATTTACGCTCAGTTGCCTACAATGCTGTTCTGAAAAGAACTCCCAACCCCTCATCTGATACCATGGCACTAAATCTATTCTGTAGTTGCTGATCTGCAGCTGAAGCTGCTGCCTTTCCTCCTGGTGCCAGAAGTCCTTCATGGGAGTCTTCTTTTCCTAACCCACTGAGTATAGGCTCTGAATCCTCTTCTGCCTGTGCAATTGGGTGTTCAGACTCTTATGGGGTCTGGGAGAGAATTCTGTCCTCTTTTCTATAATCTCTGACACTGTGCAGACTTCCCATCTCCTCTTCCAGCTCTCTAACAAGTCTTCACCTCCTGCAGGCAAGAAGACCACTTCCCCTGCCCCAGCATCCCAGAGGTGCCCCAGGCTTATCCTGCAGTCCTGGATCTGCAGCACTGCATCCATACTGGGGAGCTCAGCATGTGCCAGGAGCTGCTGTTGATGTTGTACTGTGCTGTATGACCACCAATGTTGAGCACACACACACTGTCGTCAGCACAATCTCTGACTCCCTTCTATTTGTTGTTCTGTGCAATCTGGTGCATCTGTTTGGATCTTCTGTTACGGCAGCACAGCCCAATTTTTGATTCTGTGTGACACATTGCCAACTTAAGTGGTGGAGATGAATATCTTTTATTCCTGAGAAGCACGGAAATCCTGCAGCAGAGGGAAAACTCAAATGGGACTCCTTCAAAGCAGAGGTTTGTTCTCTTCCAATCTCCTCCTGTCTGTGTAGAGCTTCACCACTTTTTCATCACTTCCATTTCAGCGCAGCTGATAAAAGCCCAGGCCTACAAATCTATCTGCCATGCAAAATTTTTCTTAGGGCTCATCAGGGGGTTATAGCTGCTTCAGTGGTAAGGCAGTAACTGCAATAAGGAAGAGGATTCTTCCAGCATGCCTGACTCCTAGGAGCATTACATTTGATGACTTCTGTGCAAAAATGCGAGCAAATGCAAAATCTGAGATGGTGTTTGATGGGAAAAGTAGCAGTCCCATTCAAAGCTGTGAAATGGAAGGATTTCCCTGTTATCAACAGGCTCATTCCTGGATGGGGTGTGCTCAGCCTTCTAGTTGAGCTTGTTTTAGAGACACCTCTAGTTAGGTTCTAGAACAACTTTCTTCCATGTGCAAATATGGACATTGCTACTACTGATGTGTTCTTTGGGCCACTTTCATAGACAGAAATTGAAGGAGAAATTAAATTCTTTTCTGCACAGTGATGGCTGAATGAGTGAAAGCTACTATCCGAAGGCTAGGCTAGATGAAAGTGTGGGACCTAAGGTTGAAACAGGTCATGATAATCTGTGTATCTGTTGGAGAGGAGGGAAAGGAGAGAGAACTTGGCTTGGAATGAGGTAGAGGACAGCGAAGGGTGAGTACTTCTGGCAATAATGAGAGGAGAAAGTCAACTATACTTTCTTGTGGCTTGGAATTAGCAGATATACTGTTTTCTCTCTAAAACACTCTTTGAATAAATAAGATGTTGAGATACACTCTGTAAACGTAACAACTTCCAAGAAAGTTTAGCTTATGCATTTGCTTCTTCTTGCTAATACATCAACCTAAAAAACTCCAAAGATGGATTTGCTGCTTATTCCAGGAAAGTCAATAGTATCACACTGGGAATAACTTGGAGTCAGACAGGGCTTAATGTAACACGGCATGTGTAAGACTTCCAAGCTTGATGCCATTTGCTCACAGATGGGATCACTGTAAGAATGCCAACAAACAGGCTTGAGAAGCTCGTGAAAATGAGGAGGGAAATAGCAAGCTATTTCCCTTGCAAGCAAGGGTATAGGAAAAATAAGACTTTTCTGTGTGGCTCTTGTACTCATGACATTGACTAGTATGTTTTCTTTAATTTGCTCCCTGGGGAAACGGCTGCAACAGTAGAGACATGAGTCTTTGAGTTCAGCTAAGTGAAATATGGCAATGAGACTAGCAGGCTAATCAGATAAAAAAATACCTTTCACATGGTCTTTGGAGACATCACTTGTAAATTACAGAATTAGGGTTGGTGGGTTAGTGGAGGAAAGCAGGTAGTAGGCCTTTTAACTGGTAGCTATAAGATCTCTTTGATGCAGCTCCCAATATAATTTGTGAGGTACCTTGTTTAAAAAAATTGTAGAAAAATATGAAATTTAAACCCCAGGTTGTAAACATAATAGGAATGTTCTTTGCTCCAAGACTCAAAATAATTGTACTTTGAGATATTCTTTTAGTCTAACATTAATTTTGACCTTTCTGTGAATTGTGACACAAACATGTTTAAAACAGATATCATGCCCAAACCATCTCCATTATCAGCTAAAAAGATATTTGTGTTATGTTGTAGTTAAGCTGTTTTAAACAAACACTCTCTCTTACTGTGCTATTTTCATGCTATAGTGGAGGTACTTAACAGACTGCACAAATTTATCATTTCTTCCTCCTCTGTAGAATATACGACTTTGCTGTTTTTCAACAGCTGATGCTTGAATACATAAAAAATACTTTGTGTATATGCGGATTACCTGTCACAATATTTAACTACTTTAAATTGTTGCCCACTAAAGACTAATTTTTTTCCTGAACTCCTATTCTCCTTTCAGCTGTGAGAGGTACAGAATAGTTTAGTCATGATAATCAGGATTATTAATATACATCAGATTCTGATTGCTGCCTTATTTTCCCTACCAGCTACTTGAAGGGCAGTAGCAAGGGTGATGAGGCTAAATTATTCAGGCAGTGCTAGCCAAAATGCAGTGTTCTTCAGCTAAGGTGTGGGAATTTGAGTTGGTTGCAGGTGCACGGCAGGGCCCAGGAGCATGGGGGTGGGATCCCCACCCTTTCAAGAGATTTTCAAGAGTCTGCTGGACAAAGTGGCAACTGATCCAATTTAGTTTCGGGTAGTGCTGCTTTGAGAGAGATATGGGAGTAGAGAACTGCTTCTGTGAGTGTATGATCACATTCCTCCTCTCTTCTGATCTTCTTCAGCGTTGGAGACCAGCTTCATTATTCATGAGACCTGAGCGAGAACAAAAGTGCACATGTATGTCAAAGCCTAGACTCATCCTTCTCCATTGACATCTGCTCCTTGGTAATTCCTCCAAGGACAATTTATGCCCAGTGTTTTCTAGAAGTCAAGAGTAAAAGCCTTTTGCAAGAGTAAAAAGCTGGGGCTAAGTGCAGGCACATGTTTGAAGCCATGGTCCTCCATGGAGCCCGGAGAGGGATTGCCTTGCTGCTTGGGAGAAAGAAGGGGCCTGACAAACAGCTGTGTTTGTGTAAGGTCAAAGGGCTAAGGAGAGACTGGGGGCCATGGTGAAGCAAGGGGCAGTCTTAGAAGATTGGAAATGAATGAGCAAGGCTGCGAAACTCATATGTGGACTGCAGATCATGAGCTTAATGGGGTTGGATCCCAAGCCCATTGTGCTGAGCAGTTCCCAGTAAAACATCCCAGAAAAATGTTCTTGTCTACCATTTGTAGTTCAATATTTCTTCCTCCATCACTAGGTCTATGATTTACTTTGATGTGTGGCTGTCCTTGAAAGACAAGAGGTTAAATGAAACAAATGAAGATGAGGTTACAGTCCTGGTACCACTGGAAACTAATGTTGTCTAGAGCAGTGTAATGGTAATGTCTCTTGGCAGTTTACCAACATCAGGTTTTCCTTATTTTACTTGCTCTCTGTTTAAAAAAAAAAATAAAATTCAGTATTTGTGTCCTAAGAAAAATGTACAAGACTGCTTTGGGTGCTAACTGTTAGATCCAACTGTTCCAAGTGTAGGCCCTGGAAGCAGAGAAAACTTATGCTTTTTTTATGTGCTAAGTGCCTGGGGCTAACCTGTGTAATTTCTGAACTTGAAGAGAAGTTTTATTTGTGAATCTAAGGTATAAATTTTTGTGAGCTGAACAAACCGATAGTTTTTCTCACTAACTTCTTTTATTTATTTTTATGAAGTACTCCTGTCATGTGTACAGAACACTGAATGAATGGATTTTACCTGATGTTCAAATAATGAATTAATTTTTAGTCTGTTATTCTCTTCTGAAGCTCAATATTTTGTTGCATAGTGTTATGAAAGCTCTAATTACCCAGAAGATGATGCAATAAAAAGCAAATTTGGAACATGCCTGAAATGGAACATGGGGTGGGGAAGGTGGAAGAATAGCAGATTTTTTTTGACACAAACTTTGAAAACAACTTTTTCATAGACCTGATTTTATACTAATATTCATTATACAGTAAAAACTGATTTGGTGAAAAGGGTTAAAATGTAGTTCAGTTCTTTATTTATATTCAGGCACAGCAACATGAGCTATGCTTGGCGTTTCACCAAAAAAGCTTGGATGAAAAGATTCTGGTTGCACATTTTGGAAAGCTCCTTTTTTATTCTTCACTTGTACAGTACAAAAGGCCTTTTAAAGAGAAGTGCAGGGCACTACAGTGGTACTGGAGAACAGGCTGCCAGTGCTGAATTTGTCAGTTGAGACACCTTTCTGTGTCTGGAGCAGAAGGGGAAGATTTGGTGTAAGAAGAGATGCTGAAAGGAACAAAGGCTGTAAGATATGAGATACATCAAGCAAAGCCCAGTAAATGATCTTCTACAGCCTTCATAATTATGAAAGGGCAGAACTACAGTCCTTAAGCAAAGATATGGGCATGAGGTAGACTGGTTCCAGAAGAGCCATGGACACAAAGTCCAAAAATTACTCTCCACTAGCCTGTTGCTACCAAGTGTGGCTTATAGAAGTGGTGCTAAACTGTTGTTCCTCTCAAACCTCTAACTTTAAGAGTTGTTTCTTCAGTAGTTTCCCAATTCTGCTCCTTCAGCAATCATTCAGCGTGGCTCTTTCTTTCCCTGGGACTTGTTGCATTAGTCACGTCTATTGCTTTAGGGCCTGAGAGTTTTCTGAGTAAAAGGAAAATGTTCAGGTGAAAAGTCAGACTGGGTTTTGCTGTTGTCATTTCTCTTCTGTGTTTTATGTGTTGAGACCTTTAATTTCCATGCACAGCTCTCCTGAGACAAGCCAGAAGGGACTAGCTAGCCTTGTTTATTTTTTTTGGAGATCCCTCTGTTAGCAAGGGCTAGCCTCTAAGCACCCCTGGGCATCTGAGTTTATCTTCTCTACAGCAGCAACAAACACACTCCCATGTGTCCCCGGCTTGATCAGAATAGATCAACCTCTCAACCTTTCTGCCCTAACAAAATGCCATCTCCAAGTCCTGCTTGCTTGGATGGAAGGGAGAAGATAGACTGATATAAAGCAAGAGTTCAGTACGTATGCTACACAGACGTACATCTTGAAGTAGCATGCTTTACTCTTGACACAGCCTTGCACTCGTGGTGATTGCAATCAATTCTGTAGCCACTTCAGTGCCCTGAGATTGTCCTCTAAGCCTGGCCTATGCTTCAGGATATAGAGGCTGAAAAATTCAACCCAGTGCTCCTGGTTTTTTTTCCCCTCACTGTCTCTTTGAGTCAGACACTGATGTCATGCTGGAAGGAGAATATCTCTGATCTTCTTGGTGTTGCTTACTGCTGTGTCCTTGCTTATCTGTTTGGACACAGGAACCTCCTGATAGCAATGCAGGTGTCATTTCTGCTGGTGAGACTCAGACCTGGGAAAAAATTGGCAAAAGCTACACCTCTTGCAAGCAGCCTCAAGATTGTGCCCTTACAGACAGAAATCCCTGCACTAGTTCAGGGTCTGGCTTGCACAAGAGGAACCGGAGACGAGATTTATTTCTCTGTGGTGGAGAAGATGAATGAATAACTTGTGTCTGGTCATTTGTGCAAGCCCAGCTCAGGTGAACAGCACAGGGCACAGAAGTTGGTTGGAGATGTAGAAATATGCTCTTCCTACTATCCCAGTGTCCTTGAGATGTTGCTTTTGTGTACTCTCAGCGGTGACTCCAGTAGTCTAGGCATGGGATAGCAATTTTCTACCTCTCAAGCAATATCCTATAGACCACAGACATTCAGGGACACTCTGGCTGCCGCATGGAGTGAGTTTTGGTCCAGCAGCTAAATGAGCTGTCAGTCCTGGTACACAAGAGTAGAAAACACAGTCCAACCTCCCTTATGGTTGGCACCTTTCTGCTACAAAATGAGCTCTCAGGCCTTCTTTGCTCATTCCCCTTCTAAGGATGAAGCCCTTTCAGTGCCCATTTGTCATAGGTTTACTTGTTGTAAAAATCCAAGCAGAAATTTTCCTTTCCCCTGTCCCATTGTAAGAGAAGGAGGTTGAACTAGGAGGGGAAGGGGTAATTAACTATACAAAAGAACTATCTGGCAGACCTGCATTCCCAGCTAATAGCCCTTCTAAAAAACTGCAGGGAGGGGGAGGAGTTTTTCTCCTCCTCTCCTTACAAATGGGGAACACTCCACTTTTTGCCTTAAAGGGGGCAAGGTGTATTGGAAAAGCTTTGAGGCCTTTTTGCTCTTGACCTGGTCATCTGTCTGTTCTCCAGCCTCGGTTTTTCTATGGTCTGCTCTGTCGCCAGCTGAGTCTGCTCAGATTTCATCGTAGAGTTTGTGCCCACTGACGAACAAAGGGGGAGTGCTGTCTACAGCCAGCTGCAGACAGCGTGAGTTTAGTAGGAAAGAAACTGCCTTTCTTTCCCCTTTCTTCCCCTTCTCCTCCTTGGTGGAGGGGAATCTCCATTTTGGCTTCTCCCGTGATCTGGGGCCCCACCCGTGATCTGGCCACCAGAGCCCAACAACGCCCCCTGCAGGTCACCACAGAGCACTGCAGGCTCTGCACCTCCAGTGATCCAAGAGGGCCCCCTGCCAACCGTGATTAGAATCGCACAAGAGGACAGGGAAGTATCAGACTGTCTCCTTTTTGAAGGGGACTTTTTGGGTACAGGATTATTGCTTAGTTGTTTTTGTGTTCTGTTGCTGGTTTTGCCAATATACATATATCCCTTAATAAAGGGTTGTTATTTCTTCCTTTTTCCATACTCCCTCGATTGGAGCCTCTTAATTTTGGATTTACAATTGCTGAGAGAGAAGAGTTTTGTCTACCTCATAACTCATCCTTCTTAGCAAAACACTCCAGTCTCTTTAAACTGAGACACCATTGCAGTCAACTTTCTGCCAAGGCTGATTTCATTTTGCATGGTGCACAACAGCATTTGAGTGGTAGGGGTGAGAGTTGTGGTAGTGCAGCTTCTTATCACGACTGGACAAATTGTGTTTCAAGTGCTGGAAGTCCATCTCCTGCAGCTTTGTTGGTCTTTCCACATAAACCCCTTATGTGAGGCAAGTGAACTGTGCTCTTCCCAGTTAGCAAGCAAAGCAACATGCTTTGGAGCAAGATTAGGAGACATCTTTCTCGGTTAGTCTTGTGCTTGGGATAGTGCCTTGCTTTCATGAAGAAGTGAGTTGAGAATACATCCCTATAATTGCTATGTCCTGGGCTGGATTTGCAGGCAGTTTGAAGGCATGGTACCATTTCGAAAGAGCAGGCAGCTCCAGGATGAAGGTTTTCTGGCTGTTTGTGGTGTGCAGCAGTGCATGGTTTGGCAGAGGAATGCAGAAAGGAGTCTGGAATGCTCAGGGATGCCAAACAAGCAGCAGCTTGCTTCCTGTGTCTTACTTTTGTTATTGAAAGGCCCTGAGATATCCCAGTTTTCTTTGCTAAGCTATAGTAAAGAGCAGGATGGTATCTGATAGCAGCAATGTGTGTTGGGAGGCTCAGTGTGGGTTTCTATCTGTCACCTATTCAACGGGATCAGTCAGAAGGTAGAAGTGCACGTTCCTTTGTCTGAAGGGTATGAGTTGAACTTTCTGCCAAGCTAGGCACTGTTGAACTTGGTGTGTCGCAGGTATTGCAAATCTAGACATGACACTGCAGAGAACAAATTCATAAGTGACTGGCCCTAGGGTCTTTGAGCAAATAGACAGCAGAAAGGTACACGATCCTCTTATCCTCTGTGCAAAGGGTAATCAGTCTTTTTTCAAAAAGGCTGCAAAATAAAGAAATAGGTAACTGGGTCTCTTTAGTAAATCTTTAAGTGTGCAGGCTTGAGCCTTGGTCACCCAGTTCAAGGGGGCATGGGACCGAGCTGGAGCTCCTGCCTTGGGCTGCAAGCTTGGCTTGCACTTTTATTGCATTCAGGGTAGTGACCTATATCCAAAATGTACCTTGGATATAGATCCCTACTGCATCTGGGCAATGTACCAGGATTTCCTCACTGGGATGATGTCTCAAACACAGTAGGGGCTAACCTAATGAGGATTACTATATTTTTATATTGGTACTGGGAGGCAGTAACTCATTATAAAGTCTGTGCTGAAGTGGATGCTGGGAAAGGTGACATTTAACTTCTCCAAAAAGTTCATTTCAAGATGAATTTTAAAGCAAGTGATCTAAGAAGCCTGAGGAATGTGGAAATTCAGGCAGTCTAGAGACTAGGATGGCAGGGGATTGTAATTCTGGAGAGGTGGCTGGGCGTGCTAAACTCTGCACAGAGGGAATGACTTTTGGGCACTGGTTTACTCCAGGTACATCGGTTGTTACGTGGCTGTGAGGTAAATATGCTCCAGATTTTTAGGGTAGAAAATGTTTTTCTGCCTTGTTAATGTGTCAGGCCTCATACAACAACATCTGAGGTTTGTGTTTGAGTTTTCTGATTGTTTGTTTGTTTCTAATTTCCAGAAAGCTGAATGAATGGAGGTAAAGGACATGGCTCCTTTCTATGCATCTTCCAAAAAAAGGCAGAGAGAGGTAGTGCTGTGTAGTCCTGGGTCCAGTCCTCTCCCAAAGGACCTGTCGATTATTTCAAGGTCCCCACTAAGGGAGTCACTGTTTCCTGCTTGTCCATATTGCCAACTGGCTACTGGTTATGGTTTGCATAAGGTTTTATCTGGTAAAATAAACAAAACTTTTCATGTCTCCTGCTCTGGATTAGGGTATGTTTCTGCAGCCTGCTTTCTCCTCTCTAGTGGCCAAGACTCCCTAAGGTGAACCCATACAGGGATGCTTGTGAACATTAGCTTTCCATGCAAGCTTCCCTTGGTCATGCTGCCTGGTGTGTTTTGGGGCATAAAAAAGAGTTCTTGCGCTTCTTTAGGAGTGTGGCCTCCGTGTTACATTCAGATATGCTAAAATCAGTACGTCACTTAGCATGTATGAACAAGCAGAACTTTCAGCAACAAGAAGTTCCTTGAGTGGGTCACTTTGACAAGCAGAGCTTTGTTCAAACTGTTAAACCTCTAAGGTTAATGGAGTTTTCAGGCACACAAATTTATCTGGGGCTGGATATCTGAATGCTGACAGACAGACTCCCTCCGGGGGGGCCAACTGGGACCTCGAGGCTCTTGCTCTGTCTCCATTTGAAATGCATCTTGTAGTTCCAGGAGAGAAACACAGATTGCCAACCCCTCCCTGTGTCAGGACATCTGCTGCACAGACAGTACTGTAGGCACACCCAGCAGGCATGGCCTCACCTATATACACAAACTGAACCACATGTCACTGACTGCTCTTACTCCTATTACCAAGGCATGCAGATAGCCAGCAATGAAGACTTTTTTTTCTTGCAATGAGAATCTGCTGGCAGGAGAGTTGCTCCTGGCTTCACTTTGTGAATGATGATGTGCAGAGAGTTTGAAAATTGAGAGGAGGGGTTTACATACTGTTTTAGATGGTGGAAACAGCAATGCTCTGCAGCTTCTGCAGGAGAAATAGAGAGATGCTTTGGGAGCACATCTTTTCTGACAAGTGCAAGCTGGTTTGGGTGAAACAGAGCAGAATACAACCCCACATATTGCTGTGTGAATGGACCCAGGCACTGTCTGTGGAAATCTTCCTGAAGATGTCTGTTGTATTTGTCCATGGGAGATCACAGCAAGTCATGTGTCTTATTTTGGAGAGCCTGTGTGTGCTGATTAGCACAATAGCATCCTGGTTCCTGACTAATGCTTCCTCTGGTAATCTGTGATGTTGAAAGCTGAACCTTTAAAATGTAAAGCAACCATTTTGTAAAAGCAAATGATAAAAATGTTGACATTATTTCCTCTTTGGAAAAAACCTGCCTCTCCTTGGGAGCTATGATATTTCCATGGAGTATGCCACAGCTCCAAGCAAGGTGACTGAGTAAAATTAGAAGACGGGATATCCATTAACTTTTTTTTTTTTATCACGGAGACTGGGGGAAGAAGTTATTTAGGTCTTTGCAGAGAAGAATGAAGAGAATTTGCAGAGAATATGGTCTCTTTTTCTAGTTGGATGCCTGGATCCAGGGATCAGCATTTGCACAGTAGGGCAGTTCTGGGAGGGGAGTGACTATCATTTTGCAGAATTTTCATTCTATATATCTTTCTATGTGTTATTCCACAAAATTACTCATCCCAATACCAAAAGGGAAAAATGCACTCTGGCCAAACAAGGGAGTGTTGTCTGCTGTAATACTTGAGATAAAAACCCATCTTTTTAACATGTACATCCCACACCCCAATCTTCCCTTTTCTGAAAGCCACCATATCTTCCATGTGGTAGAACTGGTTAACCAGGAAAGAACATGTCCCTTTTTCTCTTTCAAGCTTCTCATATAGAAAATTATATTGCAGCTGTACGGGAATAGGGGTTGAAGGTGTGG
This sequence comes from Neopelma chrysocephalum, assembly GCF_003984885.1. Taxonomy (NCBI): domain Eukaryota; kingdom Metazoa; phylum Chordata; class Aves; order Passeriformes; family Pipridae; genus Neopelma; species Neopelma chrysocephalum. The sequence goes on from NW_020897779.1 coordinate 1,542,698, forward strand.
ATGTGTTCCACTAGATCCTAGACCTGCTGTTAACCACAGCGGGAAAGGACTCTGTTTTCTGTGTGAAACCAGTGTGAATCCTGTTGCATTGCTGATTTGTTCCTGTATGGTTTAGAGAAGTCCATCTCTAATCCAACACAGCTGTGTTCATGCAAACTGTTTTAATTGCAGTATCCAGCTTTTCTGTACTTAAGTACTCCATCAGGATGGCTGTTTAGTATGTATTTCTAGTGACCTTCACTTTAATTTCCTAATTGCTTACAGTTAGACATTTGGATCATTCCTGTAGTGCATCCTAGCTTTGATTAAAACTGGTTTCTTTCCAAAAGTATTATTTCTTCCTCTCATTTCTTTGCATAAGTAAAAGAAATACTTAGATGAATGCTGAGTTGTGAAACTTTGCTATGAAGAGCTGAGGTACCTCACTTCTTACTTTCTTGGGGCAGTTGGGACTATTGCTTCCTGTGCTCACAAATGCTTGCTGCCTTATCAGAGCTCAGGGATGTATCAGCCCAGATGTGGAATAGAGGAACAGAGAAGGGCCAGGACCTACCTTGTGTCACCCAGAGATGCAGTGGCGGAGCTTGAATGCATCCTCCTGTTCCTGGGGGTTTGGCTCTGTGATTCAGGGCCACCTTAGGTATAGGGTGAAGGCATTCAGTTTTGAAGAGAGCTCTCAGAGGAGGTGCTGATAAGAAGCCCAATGGGAACTCCCCTGAACTCTGATTGCATTTGGCTTTTAAGTTGAAGGTCTGTGTCTCTCCTACCGGCTGTACTAGGATATGTGGGACTGCATCCTTTTTGGTGATGCCATTACCTCTTCTCAGAGATAACACCCTAGTTATCTTGCTCAGCTCCTGCTCACCTTTACTCATGGAGCAGCCAAGCCACCCTTGCTGTTCCCTGCTACTGATAAGTGTTTGGGAGAGACCCAGCCTTCCTCACTTCTGCTTTAGCCACCAAGACAAATGCTCTAGCAGTGAACAGAGAACCTAAGGGTCCTGGCTCTCAGTATTTTTATCTGTGTGCTTCACCCCACCACATGAAACAGGGTCAGCCACAGCAGAGCACCCTGAGTGGGGAGTTGCTGAAGCTCGGAGGGGTTAGGTTGAGCCAGTAGTGCAGCATAGAGCAGTGATAACCTAATGATGATTGTGGTGGTCCCTGAAGGAAGGCAAAGGTTTCCAGACAGTCAGCTGTCACTGTTGGACAGAAACATAATGCCTGGAAAGGGTCTCACTGGGAACTGCCCTACACTGTGTCCTTGCGTATGTGGTTGTACAGACAGAGGCTGAATGTGGTTTGACAAGTGTAGGTTTCTCTGCAGACGCTTCTGGAAATAAAATGTCCATGGTTTTTTGACTCAGTTCAAAACAGAGAGCAGACTTTCTCATAGGATTTGAGGCTTCCAAGAAGTCTCACAGAATTTCAAAATTGAGGTCAGAAGAGAGTGCTGGAGCCATCCAGCTCCCTTGTTCATGTGGAATCACCTAGAGCTGGTTGAGTAGGACCATATCCAGGTGATTTTTGAATATCTCAGAGGATGGAGACTCCACAACCTCTCAAGGCAACCTGTGCCAGGGCTTGGTCACCCTCACAGTGAAAAAGTTTTCCTGATGTTCGAGTATAACCTCCTGTGTTGCATTTTGGGACCATTGTCTCTTGTCCTTTCATTGCACATCGTTGAGAAGTGCCTGGCTCTGGCTTCTTTACACTGCCTCTCTCCTTGGATATCTCCAACATTCCAAAACCTGTCTGGACAAGGTCATAATCCTGGCTGGACCCACTTTGAGCTGAAGGTTAGAATACAGACCTCCAGAGGTCTTTCCAAACCTTTAACTTTGTGTGATTTCATGGTGGAGACTAAGGACTCTGCCTTAAAGGTGCTTCCTCAGAGACCAGTTAGGAGGCCAAGCTCACCCAAAAGCTGCAGCACCGAGCAAAAGAATACAATTATGGGCAATTTTGCCCAGGTCCCTCTTTAGTCAGATCACATATTTTTAAAGAAGTCTTTAAGTTTGATTACTGCAAACACTTCAGTTAAAGGCACTCAGCAGGTAGCTATGGCAACCACTGAGATAAGTGGTCTAAAATATACCAGGTAAAATGATGAGGGGATAATAATATAGTTTTAGTTCAAATGAACTATTGTGCGACTAATGGTTTTACATTTAAAAAATATTCATACACCATATTTCTAGGCTAAAAATTAGTCACCGCTCGAGGCCCATTGTTCATCCCACTGCTGTAGGTGGTCTCCAAACAATACTGTTAATATATGCCTCCTGCATTTGTTAACCCAGCACTCAGAAGGAGAAAAAAAAGTCTTTTAGCTCCAGAAAATAAAACTGTTAAAGGGAGAGGAGGGGGAGCCCTCAGGTAGGAAAGACTATCCATGCAGAGAGAGATACAAGCAAGCCCTTTCCAGAGTTTGACCTAACTAATTTAATGTGACTGTCTCCTCAATACTCTTTTTTTCCAAACCATCTGTATTGAACCCAGATCAAAACTAGCAATTAGCAGCTGAGTGATATCTGCTTTGCATACTCAGGATGGGACAGTCATTACCAAAGAAAACTTATGATTTAAGTAGTCTAATTTATTATGTTAACTTGTGGTGAAGGAAAGGACAACAGGGATTTTCTGTTCCTAAAGAGCTGGTCACTCTTCCAACAGCACTGATGTTCACTGATATTAGTGATGGGAAATTTCAACAAGTGGAGCTGAAATTTGCTGTTTATGGTAAGTAGTAAACCTTTAGACATCTTGATTTTCAGAATACACCCACAACAAAATGAAGAGGCCATCTTCCCTCTTACCCTCCTTTTCTCCATTAGGTTTCCTGTCATCAGCCTGCCCTGAGCAGAGCTGTCCCTACTAAGGTTTACTTTGCCTTTTGACTGTGAGTCACACAGAAGGAAATAGACCTATCCTAACATCAAGGAAGAATTCATCCTTCTGGCTTGGCAAGAACCCCAAGGATTTTGGATCATAAATCCCGCAACAATCTTTGCAGCTTCTTTAGTTGGTTCACCTTGAAGCATCTAATATGTAAAAGAATATTATGTTATTTTTTTCACAAAGTACCAGCATTATGAAGCAGATGTTGTAAACAAAAAGTGAGATCTATCTATCTATCTATCTATCTATCTATCTATCTATCTATGTCCCCTTTTCGGGTTCTTGGATTTTTTCATTTTGAGATAGTTACAGAAACCACAGATCATAAGAAAAAGGGGTTTTTTGAGTTAGCCTTTCTTACAAACAATGAAAAATATATTTCAGTATATTTTAGGCCAGTGGAGCTGGTCATGTGAGGAAAAACATAGTTCTCTCTAGGGTTGCTTTTTGAAATAGACTTTGTCTTTTTTTTTCTTTTTCCTTGAAGATGATCTTCCTGAACAATTTAACTTCCTCCTCCAGGAACTCTTAGTGTCTCTGTATGCTTGTTTTTGTCAGGTATGGGCTCTAAAAGAAGACAGTTATGTATCACAGCAACAGTGTCTTAAGTACTGCAGTATGAAGTGTTTAATCAGCCATTCCCTGGCAAAAGATTTTGCAGTTAAGAAAGGGAGGAGAAGATAAAAGTCCATCCTCTTCCAGAAGTGGGTCCCAGCAGGTGAGGGCATACTTTTTCAGCCCTCTACACAACCCAGCATTTTTTCCCTTTGACCAGGTGGGCTCTCCTGCTCTTTCCCAACTGCTGCTCTTCATTAATCACCCTACAGTGCCTTGGATCATTTACTGGTTGAGGAGAATTTATAACATCCTCCTCCCTGTTTGTAGCCCCTGCTGTCTCTGAGGCATTTTGAGATGAGGTCTTGCTTCCTCATAGGAGTGCTCTAGGCAGCTGCAGTCTCAGCAGAGCAGGGTGCTCTCTTATACCTGAGGTGAGCTGGGGATCACTGTTCTGCATCTGTCTATTAGTCTGGGCTTCAGACTCCCTTTGCTCATTGAGTCTTGCCCCACTGGGCCTGACACAGTGTGGTTAGTATGTCAGGCAAGATGATGCCTTTCAGCTCCTGCTCTTCTTGATCATTACTTTTCCCATTTTTTTTTGTTTCTTCTGATTTCCTTTTGCTGCCCCCCCCTTGACCACATTGAGCCTTTCTCAATCTGCTCTCACAGGCTGTTGAAAGGCTGAACAAAAAAGCCAAGTTTTCTGAACAAAGAAAGCCAAAGCTGAAAACTGCTGTTGAATTTTAATTCTCTTGTTGGCTGATGGCAGAGGATTAGCCTGTGAAAGTCAATAGCACTGACACTTTCCTACTATCCAAGTGCTTAACTGAGTGTTTTAGCAGCAACAGTCAGGCCATGCACTGTAGTCCCCCAAATCTCATCCCGCTCCATCCTTTCCCACAGCCCTGGGGCCAAAGTTGTCTGGGTGTCCTTCTTCTGCCTTGAGTGCTGACTCCCTGTTAGCTGTAGTCTGTGCAGCAGGAGACTGTTGCAAGCATGAGTGACCCTGCAGGAAATGCTAGCGGCATAAATATATTAATTCTGACTATTATTCAAATGACTTTTTTTTTGTTAATGTAAACTAAGAGCCACAAAATAAGGGGTAAATAAAAGAAGGGCAGATGGGGTAGTTCTGGAACCTCCCATAACATTGGAGCATTAAAAGCCATGGGAATAACAGAGTAAAAAATTCAGCCCCAGAGGCTCTGGGCAATCCTGCTATGGGAGTTTTGGTGAGAGGTGCAGATCTGGGAGAGAAAGGCAGGCTGCAGGACTGTAAATGGGAGGTCCTCAGTGTTGCAAAGGTGAAAGTGCTGTGCAACATCACACAATACTGTATCTGCCTTGCTCATTTGTGCTCATTCTTGTGGCTGGCAGGTTCTGAAGAACAGCCTGATTTAATGGGAGTGTTGGGAAATTGCCGTATCCTGGTCCCTTTGCATTCCTAGACTCCAAAGCATTGAGCTGCTGCACACTGAGAAGTGTAGTAGTGGGTGTTACTCTTGTCAGCAACATCACCCTGCTTCTTCACATCTGACTCCATCTGGGTTGTGTCTGGTTTCTGTAAACATGGTTTTATTGTACCATCCCCCATTTTTCTTTCAGGGAAGGATGTAGTCTCATCAAAATCCATCTTCCTATTAACCTGTAATAAGAAACTCAGCACCTCAAGAAGCAGGGAAGCCTGATGCTTTCCCAGGACATAACTGTTCTCATCAAAACCAGCAGTCACTGTAAAATACATACTTGTGACACTGTCCCTTTCCAATGGGCAGTTCTTTTGCAGCTGTGCTGTGGCTTGTCACAATGCTTAACCTGGGCTCAAGCAGTGTGTAAAATGCATTGCAACAAAAAAGCCCACAAAAACAAAGAAAGGCAGAAAAAAAGTAGTGGTTTCTCAAGATAAAAGGGAAGGGAGAGGTGACAGCTTGTATAGACAAACGGATGTGTGGAGGTGCACATTTCTGAGGGACAGAGAAGACTGAGAATGAAGGAGTGTTGATAGGTTAAATTTCCTAGACTGTAAAGCAGGATACTGCACAGGACTGTGTCATTACACCGTAACTTGACACTGGAAGAGAGATCAGTGGACCAACTCTAGAGCTGATTTAAATGAAGATAACGAGTGCCCTGCACGAGTGCCATGCCTCCACCTTGTGCTTTCTGCAGTAGGGAGCATAAAAAGAGAATTGAAGGAATATTGCATGCTTCAATATCCTTTCCTGTTAAAGCACAGCTTAATCGTGTCTGTTGCGGTATACCATGCAAATATTTACAAAACTCAAGTTATGCCCACTGTTAGGTGTATGCATGAGCACTTCAGAGACAAAGTGCTCTGCACCCCTCCTTTGGGCTATTAGAGGATACCCTGTCACCTTGAAATAGGGCAAGGGCTTGATCAATCCAACTCTGGAAAGGTGTAATGTTTAGTATTTTTCAGTGATATTGATTTTAAGTAATCCAAGCTCTATTTAGAAGTAGGAAATAAAACAAAATGAGAAAAAGTTTTCTGAAAATGTCTGATATGTCTATATGAAGTCTGAAATGTAAAGGATTTTTTTTCAGCTATGGTCTGAATCACCTCAGATCAATAAGCTGTGGAACTGCTCATTGATCTCCATCCCTCATTTATTAAAAAAGAGACTTAAACTATTTTTATTTCAAAGTAATCTCAAATCAAAAAGCAAAGGATAGAAGGGGTGGAGTGGGAATGGCACATGACAATTGTGTTATCAAAACTGCCTCTATCCCTGAGAATACTTTCGGTTGGTTATAAACTTCAATTTTTTTTGTGGAGTGTGGAAATAATTTCCTGCATGGCTTTCCTTGTTGCTTCAGTGGACAGAGGCCACAGAAGGGGAGTTGGTCCATGTGCCTTATGTATGCCCACTCAAAAAGTGTATTGCGTTTATGTGCCCCCCTGAAGAAACTTATTTGTCCTGTTTTTCATTGCCACTGCTTCTCCCTTGTCACACACTTCTGTCTAATTTTTCTTTCCTGTCCCCTGTAGTTGCCTCCTGCCTCCTCCCCGGTTCTTTCTATCATTGCTTCTGGCAGTGATGACAAACAGCAGAAGCAAAACTGTGTACAATTGGTAGTGCCTTAAAGTGGCCTTTCAGAGCAACTGCAGACCTTGCCAGTTTGGTTATGTGCTTCCTCCACCCAGTGTATTACATTGTGACTCTGCAATTCAGTGAGTAAACAAAGTGCCCTACATCCTGTGTTATAGTTAAAACCTATCCTATTTCACACGGCTGCTCCCCATATCCCAGCTTGCTTTAAGAAAGAGTGAGGAAATGCTTTGTTGAAGTAAAAGGCCACTTAATGTTTCCTTACGATGCCGATGAATAGACTGCATCAGAAAATGAATTCTAGTCTCCACAACTAAGTACTTTAATTTTGGAGTGGAGACACACAGAAGAATGGGACTGATCCTCTGCTTCTAGTGCAAATTCCTTTGTAATTGAGCTGCTAATAGCAACTAAGGGGCTGTGCACTGTATGCTTTTATGTACCAATAATAGATGCCTAGGGTCATTAGAGGCAATCAGTCTTCAGCCTAGAATTTTACAAAGTCCTTTCTGTGGTAAAAGCAGTCTTTATTGTCAGGCGTTGCAAGGCATAAATTGAGACGTCTCTTGCTGCTGTCGTTCTTCTCATGACCAGGAGTGCACCAACAATATCTTCTCTCCATGCTCAGTAGCCACAGGTGCACACAAATGTGTACATATTGGAGAGCTCAGTGGAGGTGTTCACTGTCACCATCTAACGGTGCAGGTGGGCAGTGTGTGCACACATAAGTCAAACAGGATCCTGGGCTGAATCAAGGCCCCAGTGCTGCTGCTTTGTTGCTTCCCAAAAAATACAAATATATTCTATTCTCTAGCAGACAGGGAGCCTTTTCACTTTGAACAAGTTTAGCAAATGAAAGAAATGTTATATCACAGTTTCATATAACAGTTTGATGTAAAAGGGATGTTTTAAATGTCATCAGTCCGACTGCTCTGCAATAAGCAAGGATATCTCCGACTAGACCAGGTTGCTCAGAGCCCTGTCCAACATGACCATGAATGCTTCCTGGATGGATGGGGTGTAGCTCGGTATCTAAACCTCACTGGTGTTCCAGACTTTCACAGCCATTCTTGTGTAAGAATTTCTTCCTTTTATGTAGTCTAAATCTACCCTCTTTAATTTTGAAACCATGGTGATATAAAAAAGATTCAGATGATGAAGGGAGCAGAATGGGAAGGCATTTAATGTTTCTCAAGTGAGAAATCACTCGTGAAATGGGAAGAAGACTGTACTTGAAAATATATGTCCTCAAGTGTTTCAAGCCAGAGTAGAAACTCAAATCAAGGCATTCTCCTTTTTGGAAGTGCAATGAAGAAAAATTTCCAATACTTTAAGAAAGAGGAGTCTATTAATCATAGCCTATGCTAACCAAGGGCAGTCAGTTGTGCTACAGTGTGTGAGATGGATAACTTTGTAGTTCATACCTGAATTGATACTGTACAGAGTTCTTAGATTTTTTTTCCTCACAGAGCTCTGCTTCATCTGGGAAGGGGCTTGTGTCTCTGTTGCTCTGTGCACTCTTTTTTGTTCCTAGCTGATAACAGGTTTCAGGTAACAATTTGAGGATAACAGAGAAAGCAATTGTTCCTGGTGCAATTCATGCCCAGGAGCTACATGCCATGATGAATTAACATGTGCTATTAAAATGCTACCTGGCTCAATGCTGGTTTTTTGTTGTCACATATAGAGGTTTAGGAATTTCTGTGCGAAAAAATAGCTGCTGATTTAGAGATATTAATACTATTAAGAGTCTGGTTAAGTAAGAAGGTGCATTAGCCTGTACAGTGGTAGTGGCTAGGAGTTTTCCCTTTTTGACTCATTTTCTTTTTCCTCTTTTTGTCCCTTGGCAAAAGTATTTGCTCAGTGTAGAAAAGCACCACTATCTGTGCCATATACTGTAGTAAGTATAGTCAAATTTAGTTTCAAAATATTAGTTGCTGTGTTTCTCTCTGTGTGGCAAGGGAGATTTTGATTGTTCAAAAGAGAACTCTGTTTAGAAGGCAGAAAAGAAGAGCCTTTCTATTGAATAGCAGGAAAGATACAAAATGAAACTTGTGCTGGTCTCTTTAAGATGTAAAAGTAAATGAAGGCATAAATCTGACCCCATTATAGGTCTGTAACAAATGTAGTGATAAATCAGAGGCAGCTGATAATGTAAGGGTGATGTCTGTTTGCAATACAATCATCACATGATATTAAAAGATAAGTGTCCATTTACAAAGCAGTGATGAAGCTATTCTGGATGCCTTAAAGAACACCTTGTAAAACTACTGTGTGAAAGAAAGAGGTGCCTGAGTTGAATCCAAAGGAAGTGCCAGTAACACTGGAGCACCTCAAAGAAGGTGGACTGCCTTTGCTTACCCAGCAAGGCAGCATGAGGAATGGGGAGTCTGAGCTGGTCTCCCCAACTTGTAGTTCCATATCTGTCTTTGAGATGAAGAATCCTGACAAGCAAGAAGGACAATGTCTTGCAACACTGCCAGAATGAAACTGTGCCTAAAAAACTATTGTGAGGCTCTCATAAAGCATGTAGTAAATACACACATCAGTTATGATTGTGATAAGAGGAAATGACAGCAAGAACTAACAGCCAGGATTAACAACCAAAAATTTCGTGTGGCTCTATAAACCTTGGGCTAAGCAGTGAAGCAATGAAAAGGGCTGCATAATTAGAACCATAAAAGTGCAAGTGTTCTCAGCACATTCAGAGCAGAAGAATCAGATGACTACTGCTAAGCTTGAGAAACTGCTAATTTGTTTCATTTCTGTAAATTTCCATCCTGTAAGCTGTATCCTCAGCTACTTATCCTTACTTACTTAGCTTAGATGCAGTGTATGCAGTGGCATTCAGAGGAACTTGCATCCAAGACAATGGCTGCTGCCAAACTGAAAGCAGAAGTAACTGCATCATACACAGATCTTAAAGCTGTATCAGCTCATTATATATCTTTACCCTTATATATAATAATAATATGCATGCCTTGCAACTTTACTCAGCAATTTCTATATTTAGCTCACAGCTTCTGATTTAGTTAGGATGGAACCTTTAGACTGTAGATCTCAAGTAACAGTGTCTTGAGGGAAGCTGCCAAGTGATTGATTTGCCAAGTGATTGGATGACCTCCCTGTTAGATATGTACAGCTTTCAGTGTTGATTTTTTTGGGGGGATGAAAGAATTTACACTTCTCGGAAACTTTGATAACATATATTGATATAATTCAATATAGGCAATGTGAGAAAAATCTTATTTTATTAAATTTAGAAAATCAGCATAAGTTTGCAAAACAAAAGGAATAAAATGAAAAGGAAAAATTAATTACAACACGTGTTGGGTGTCCTAGGCATGCAGGATTCCCAGGAACACACTCCCCAATTCCAAAGTCCCGCTTTTTAAACATTCTTGAGGTTCAACCCTGTTTACGTCATAGAAGAGGCATTCCCCTCTTCCTGGTTGGCTGCGTCGTGCTGGGAGGTGGAGTGTCCAGCAGCATGGCAGTTTCCAGGACCAACCATGTGGTATAAGGGGTTTTCTTACCAATATTCATTTTACAGTTCCCTATTCCCGTTCGCATGTTTCCCTGACACCGGTTCCAGGCTGAATCCGGTGTCTTACAACTCCGCGATACGCCTTATAGGTTAGTAAAGAAAAAAACTCCTACATTAGTGATTTGTTTAATTCATTTGCTTGTAATAAAACCGATTCTTTATTTCTCACAGGCAAGACCTTTGGAATACATTTCTCTACATAAGGCATCTGTTCCAGAACTCTGATGGGCTTTTTTTCTCTTTTCTGAATCATTCTTTCTTCTTTAACCTCCATCTTGAAATATAAATACAGTCTACAAGCACTGCTTTGTTCTTATCTGGTGTTCCCTATGTCTGGACAAGAAATATCTTGCCTGGAGTATTTGTAGTAGGAGGCTATTATTCTTTTTTTTTTTTTTTTAAATCTGAATTTATTTCTTCTTTCGTGTAGTCAAAAATCCTACTTGGGCAGGAGCAAAGTTTTTGCTGAAAACTGTAATTCTGTGAATTAGAAATATTCTTTATGCCTCATTGCTGTTCTCTATCTCCTTTCTCTTTTTGTCACAGTTTGCAAGGCACTGTGCATTACAAAAATGCAGTATCTGGGTCATTGTGTTTCCCTTTCTTGATCCATTCCTTTTGCTGTCTGTCTTTGAGGTGGGTTGGGTGAAGCTAAATAGCACATTAACAATTTTGACAATACTAGATAATGATCTTGGGCTCTTCTGGAGCAGATGAAGATTGAATTGCTGCATGCAATCGTAGCACTAGTTGTTCCTCATTCCTTTATGCTCTGGGACCCCACTTAGTGGATAACAGCACCTAAGTGAGATGCTCTGATCAAAAAGGTCTCACATCTGGATTTTCATCTCCCTTGTCCTCTCTGGTCACTAGGAGTGTTTGGCCATGTATTTTGTGCCATGTTTTGGCCTGATGATGAACTACATGAAGGTGTAGGGCTGGAGACCATCTCCAGTGTCACTGTATCTGCTCCAGCATCACTGTATCTGTTCCATGCTGACATCCATCTTGTGTTAACCAGATCTCGAAGGCTGATCTAGAACAGCGTGATATTAAGATGATACATAAACCCATGGGGAGAACCTGTGTTTAATTTAGGTTAATTAATTCTGATCAGAAAAACTGTGTTTCTGTCAGTTTCCTTTTGTAAATAATAGGGGTAGTATCTGTCTTCTTGGTAATGAACTTAGGGGATTGGAAAAGGCTTTAGAAAACAAAGTATCTAAGTATATGTATGAGGAGTTGACAAGCATCCCCTGATCTGATTAGACATGTTTTGAGCAGATGGATGGGCTAGCTGACCTCTGGGAGGTCCCTTCCAATGTAAATTGTTCTAAAATTCAATGAATATGAGTAATTTGAAGCTGTGGTGCTATTTTAACCTGCTTGTATGTTTTTATTCTGAGATTGGCAGTTTCATTTGCAAGATTCACTTAAGCAACTGGCTTGGTATTTTTAATAGTTTCAACTTTTTTTTCAAGTGCCGAAGCAAAACAATCAAGATCAGTTTAACAAATTGATAAATTATATAGTGGAGCGCTGCCCTCAACTGATAAAAAGACCAAGGTACTCAATCTTGTGTGACATGAACTAATGCTGTCTCAAACATCGAAACTGAGGAAACCTTTGGAATCGGGGTTAGTTTCCCTTCTCCTCAGCCTGGCTCAGAACCACTCTGTTTTATGTATTGTGTACAGGTTCAGGCTCCAGCCCTTAGTCTTGCTTTTTCCTTCTCCTGAGAAGAGTGCATTGGGAGCTGTTTGTTTGTCCCTGCTTTTTTGTTTCTCAGAGGCAACTTGTAAGCTATCTTCTTGTAGATTGTGTATGTATCATAATTTCTGTTCAAGAAAGCTCATGGGTTGAGATAAAGACAGGTAGATTTCTTACCACTTTCTGTTGCAGACAAAATAGACTCAAATTTGTGAAAATTGGTTTGTTGCCACTGACTCATTCACCTCCCCCTTCATTCCGAAAGCAGTGCAGGAGGGATGGGGAATGGGGGAGCTCTACTCTGTCACTCACTCCTCCTCACACTTTTCTGCTGCTCCTGCATGGGTCCTCTTCATGGGCTGCAGTTCTTCAGGAAAAATCTGCTCCAGTTTGAGCTCCTCCATGGGCCACAGTTCCTGTCAGGAGAACTCTCTCCAGATGGGGTCTCCACAGGCTGCAGTTCCTTGAGGGACTATCCACCTGCTCCAGTGTATTGTTCTCAATGGGCTGCAGTATTGATATCTGTGGTTCTATTCACAGGATGCAGAGAATACTTTCTCCACCGACATCCTTTCCGCCGGGGGGAATACCCACTCTGGTGCCTGAAGCACCGCTGAGGTGAGGCTGACCAGCCTGTAGTTTCCTGGATCCTTCTTCTTGATTTTTTGAAGATAAGAGTGACATCTGCTTTCTTCCAGTCCTTAGGAACCTCTTCTAATCATCATGATTGTTCAAAGATAGAGATTGATCACAAAATTATATCAGCAATCTCTCTTATCACTAATGAGAACATCCCATCAGGGCACGTGGTCTTTTGTGTGTCCAGTTTCTTCAAGTATTCCCTGACCTGATCCTGTTCTACCTTGCTCCAGACTTTCCCCTTGGTCTCCAGGGTCTTGCATTTCTGAAGCTGATCTTACTAATAAAGACTAAAGTGAAGAAGGCATATCTCACTTTTTATAACATGCCCTCTGTCACCATGTTCCCCACCCCATTCAGCAGCAGGCTTACATTTCCATCTTCCTTTTGCTGTGTGCACCCTTACAGAAGCCCAACTTGTTGCCTTTGACACCGCTCACCAGGATTGATCCCAGGTAGTATTTAGCTTTCCTAAAAACATCTCTGTATGCTCTGACAGTGTCTCTACATTACTCTCAGGTTACCATTCTTTGCTTCCAACTTGGACTTTCCTGACTTATATGTTGCACATTTTTCTTGAGAGATTATTCAAAATAAGGTAATTGTGTATATAATTATATATTTAAATGTATATACTTATATATACTTATGTATTTAAGTAGATATTGTTTTTAATTAACTATAATAACTCAATAACTTCAATGTCAATGAAGCTATCTCTCACTGGCAAGTTTGATCTGCTCTCCTCTGCCTTCCATTGTTTTTACCAGTCTACTGGTAAAAAACTTTGTCTACTAAAATTAGATTCTCCAAGGAATATTTGCTTTAGCTTCACTCAGAAAACTTACTTGTTGAAAGAAAAAAACAGTAAGTAATCCTCTAGTGCAGGCACTCAGGCCAAGTGCCTTATAGCATTTTTCTCTTAGAATTTAATTTGCTCTAGTGATTTAAAGTGCAGCATTCACACTGAGCTCAGGAGTCACTGTGCTGCCTCTCATCACTGCCTTTATCATGATCAAATGAAC